>NC_042615.1:772149531-772454808 GCF_901001135.1 Rhinatrema bivittatum
ACAATCGCCCCTAGCGCCTCCTTGACAGCACGAGACCTAATTTAAATATTGCATTGCACCCCCAGGAGAGGTGCCTGGGGGAGCGTTAGGAAAGCAGACGCTGAACCATCACTGCTCTGTCTATTCTTTTTATAGCATATGCAGACTGTTTCAGCTTGCATTTAAGCTATCTTTTGTTGGAGAGACACCTTATGCTCTTAATCCCGGATTTTCAAAGGCCCGCATGCCTAAAAACTGGAGTTTACACACGTGGCCAGGCCTTGCATGGGCCATACGCATTTTAAAAGAGCAATAAGTAATGAAACAAAAAAAAGCAGATTTGAAGGAGTTAGGGGTTGGGGAGGAGAGGGGAAGAGGGAGGAAGGCTAGGTAGGGGGGTAGGAAAGATCCCTCCCAGTCATCTCCTTAATTGGAACTGGGGGAGGCCCGATTGTGTTGCCGCGCATAGTAATCGACAATTCGCCCCCCCCCCCCCCCCCCCAGTGAACACTGCCTGCTAATGCAGATTTTAAAATCCACCACACATGTGTGCATGGATATCGTATTTTATAATTTGTGCGCGCCAATGCATGCGTGTTATAAAATAGCCGTGTCCATGTGTGCGTGCCAGGAACCACGTGCACATGGATGTGTGCATGCTCCTTTGAAAATCGACCCCTTAGCTGTTGAATTTATTTATTTTAGCTTTTTATGTTCCTCTTTTTGGCACTTCAAAGTGGTTTACATTCAGATACTATAGTTATTTCCCTATTCCCAGAGGGCTCAAAATCTAATTTTGTACCTGAGGTAATGGAGGATAAAATGACTTGCCCAAGGTCACAAGGAGTGACAGTGGGATTTGAACACTGGTTTGTAGCTTGTTGCTCTAACCACTATGCTCTTATATTACATCGAGTGTTCTGAATCAACAGTTCGCTTTTTTCAAGATTAGAAACATTCCAACCTTTCCAATCCTTTTGGTTGCTGTCAAGCTGTGTTTATTTGCACAGGTTTTAAAATTGTATTTAACATCTTGCCAGCACTGCCATTTACCAAGAGGAAGGTTTGTGTTTTCTAGCCCCTTCTCCACTCTTGGGCAAAGGCAGCCTGCTGGCTGCAGCGATTTAATTTAATTTTAAATCTGTTGCATTGAACTAATGTAGTGCCAGCGCTAGTACCTAGTAGCTGTGCTACAGTACCCTAGATAGAGAGACTGTTTTAACTTTGTGTGTCTGAGTCTGTTTGTACCAGTCAGAGTCAGTACATCCACAAAGAAAGCAGTCTGTGCCAGTCACTACCACAAGTATAGCCAGCCACTTCATGAATTAAGTTTGTTACTGCATTTAGTGTATGGTTGTGCTACGTCCTACTCATGCAGATAATTATATTAGAGCATTATACCATTCTTTGCTTTTTCTGTGTGTGCAGGTGTGCACTGTGCAGTGCACTAGTCGGCAGAGCAAAATACTAAAATAGTACTGTAATGCATTTTCTCTCTGGGGCCAATACAATAAGGGGCACTAAACTTATTGTGGGTTTTTACTCATGTTTTAACACAGATTTTTCAGTGCTAATGTAGCCCTTGTATGGCACTGGTGCATGCAAATTGCAGGGTAATATCCTAATTAGCTTTTACCCTGCAATGCAGAGGCTAAGCAAGAGTCTGCCTAGTGTGTCTCCTACTACTGCAAGAAATTTAATGCCTGCTAAGAGGCAGGCATTAAATTTCACGTGGCTGGTCTGACCAAACCTCTCCCCCCCTCCCCAGGTCTGGCCCAATGGGCCAAGCAGTACGGGTCTGATCTGGGGGTCCTGTACCTGAAATGATGCATTCAGAAGGTCAATGTCTTAAAAGAGCACTTGTCAGACCCCAAATCCCCCCTCGGCAATAAGTGAAAAAATTACTATTAAGTGTTGGACACAATATTAATTTATTCCCTTCTTCACTTACTGCCAATTGATCCATTCACTGTCACATGTCAGGGAAATAAACAATCCCCTTTCAGAAGGTTATCCTTCTGAAAGGGGATCTTCTGTCTGGACCTGACACTAATAACATCGCAGGTTTGGGGAACCTGCCACTAATAACACCACAGGTTTGGGGATGTTACAGCTTGACTTCTTGCTGTGTGCTCTGCTCCTACCATCCCAAATTTTAAAACCGACACCACTTCTGCTGCCACTGCTCCAAGCCATTCTGGCCACATTACTGTACCTGCTTCCTCCTCTGTTTTGTGCATGAGCAAGAACTGGCAAACGCCTTTGGTGGTGTTGCGGCTACCCTTCTCACTGTGTTGTTCTGCTCCTACTATTTCAGTTCTTAAGATATACCAGCACCACTGCTGCACCACTTTTTGTTGTGCTCTAGCCATAGATGTCTTTGCAAACTTACTGAAACTCCAAGTCTTACACTTTGAGGCTTCTGGCCAATCTGGGGTGCTGCTGTGCATCTCTCCTATGCTTTTGAAATCTTGATGCCACTCTTTCTGATTCTTGGTCCTTTATCTGTACCTTGGGATTTTTCCTGCAATGAGTTTTGCTTTGTTCTCCCTTCATGGTGCCTTAGGGTGCTGATGCCACTTTTAGTGCCACTTTGCCCTCATGATGCCATCAAGTATTCATGTCACTATTGCTGGTGTAACCCCTGAGTTAAAAATTAAAGAAGGGAAGGTATATATATATTTTTAATAATAAGACTGACCTGTAGAGCTGCTGGATTCTAAAGGGCTGCAGTGCCCTGGGAGACTTTCACAGCCCTGGGGAAATTCAAGAAATCAAAAGCAGGAAGAAAAAAAAAAAAACCCGAGAGACTGAAAGCTTATTTATCTAGCTAGAGTAAGAGTTATTATAGTGAAGGGAGGTTATGCTGAGCCATCTCAGGCTCATGAAAAGTAACAGGAAAAAGAAAGAAACTCGGAAAGTAAATTTAAAATATAAATTTACCTGGCTGTGTCTCTGCTGTAAATGCTAGAGGGCATGCAGGCTGTTGTAGCCCAGACTATTCTAGCTCATGCTGAAAAGCACATACAGACTGATGCAATAAGAAGTGCAGGAGAGCCAGCGCTCCGAGTCATGCACCCACTCTCCGACGCGCGCCCAGGCACCTCTCCTGGGTGCGCAATTTTGTATTTAAATGAGGCTGGGCGCTAATAAGGAGGTGCTATGGACAATAGCGCGTCCCTAGTGTTGCTGTTGCGGACTGGATGGTGGACCCTTGGGCCGGCCTGGTGGAACCGAGGCTCTGCTGGAGAAGATAGGCCGGGAGGCAAAACTATGGCTAGGGGCCAAGTGACGTCTTCGCCCTGGAGATCTGAGATCCCCCCAGGAGGAGCCCGTGAGGATCCGGACCGCTGGGACTTAGGTGATGGCTGCGAAGAAGTGGAGAGACAGAACTTCACCCTGGAAGTCCAAGATCCCCCCAGGAGGAGCTTGTGAGGACCAGGACTGCTGGGACTTAGGCGATGGCAGCGAAGAAGTGGAGAGATGATGAGACGAACCAGAAGTCGAGGCGGGGCGGCGGACATGGGAAGTCAGGAGCAGGCCGGAGTCAGGAACCAGAGAGTCAAACCTCTGGAGCAGGAACAGCAGGAGCGGATTCAGGAGCAGCAGGAGTGGATGCAGGAACAGCAGGAGCGGATTCAGGAACAGCTGGAATGCAACTAGACACTCACATGGAGAGACCTTGTTGCAAGGCAGTTCTGTGGAGGCAGACGCCGGCTTAAATACTCTACCGGCGTCTGACGTTACTCTGGTTGGGGGCTGTCCAGCACTATTCGGGTGCTGGACTTTAAAGGGTTCCACGTTCGGCTCGCGCACGCACACGTTCTATAGGTCAGGGATGGAGTCAAGATCGGAGCTCAGTGGCGTCTGCCTCGTGGAGATGCCGCTGCAACGCGGCCTAGCAGGCCCAGACCACGAGCAGTTCCTGACGCGGCTCGGCACGGGAGAGGTGCGATATAGGACCGGTCGCTAGCCTAGGCGACCGGGACTGCAACACCTAGTGCCTCCTTATTAGCGGAGAGAGCAGTGGCTGTCACAGGTTCTGACACTGATGCTCAATTTTACAGGCATTGGTTTTCGAAACTCGTGACAGCCACCAGTTCGGAAAACAGGACGCAGGCAAAATTGAGCGTCGATTTTCAAACCCACCGACCGGTGGGGCAAAATTTTTTATTTTTTGGGGGGGGTATTTTTTTCTTTATATTTTTGGTGCCTCAGACAATATCGCTATGATATTAAGTCAGAGGGTTGTACAGAAAAGCAGTTTTTTTCTGCTTTTTTGTACACTTTTCCCTTGGACAGACGTTAATTTCTGAGAGTAAAATGTGCAGCTTGGCCGCACATTTTACGTTCAGTATCCGAGGGAATAAGTAATAGGCTGTGATGAGCACTATTGGTTTCGAGGGGGTTGGCTGCACGTTTTCTCACGCGCTAATTACCCCTTATAGTATAAGGGGTAATAATTATTGTGACTAAAAAGCATGGCCAAACCGGGGCTAAAATGTGCACAGCGCACCGTTCTGTATCAGCCTGATTGTGCAGAAGGACAGAATTAAGGCAGCATTGTTTTGTTTATGTTTACCTCAGAAAGCAGCATTATCTAGCAGCAGGGTGCTGCAGATAAAAGGAAGCGAGCGGGAGGGTTTCCTGTCCTGAGTCATGGAAATCAAAGCAGCTCTCAGCTGATCTAAGCTTCATCAGAAGTAGAGCAAGCAGCCTGTGGGCCCTGGTCCTGGAGAAATGAGGGGGCGGGGGGGAGCAAAACTTTGGCCACATCATTGCAGCTAAAGAAAAATAGAGGGGACAACAGCCCCAGAGTTATCAGTTCTGCAGTAGCAACATATGAGAGGCTGCTAATGCTGTAGGAGAGATTTTTAAGTGCTGGGGGACTCTGAGCAAGGACCCTGCTGTTGCTGTGGGGCTGGGCTGTGACCTGGAAGTGACCTGAACGTACACTTCCTGTTTCAACAAAAATGGGGGCAAACGTCAAAAGCTTATAAAATAAAAACTAAATTGGGGGGGGGGGGGGCAGAACTCTTTTTAAAGTAAAAATTGTGGCAAAATAAGCAATAGGGCCATGTTGGGGGACTTCTGGCAGCCAAGGGTGGTTTAGTGTCTCAGAATATATCAAAAATACCCCAGTTCAAACAGGTGCCCAGGTTAAAATACCCTTTTCAGACTAAATTATCCAGATGCTTAAAATCTTCAATTCTCCTATTTCTACTTTATTATGCATTGTTAATTGTTTGCGCTATGCCTGTAAAGTGTCTTGGGCAGCACTAGTACCTTAAAAAACTAAATGTAACCTCTGGTTTTTCTTAGCCTGGGTCAACAGACTAGGGTTATGAGATGGGTCCTGGATTTAGGGGACTAAAAACAATGAATGGTATCCAACCAATGATATAAAAGTCCCTCTGGTATATACCAGGGTTCTGAGTACAGACACTTCAAAGGCAGAGAACAGTAAAAAAAAAGGAGTCCAGTACCAAAAAAAGAGGGAAAAATGCAAACACCAACAGTTTACTTGCGCATGACAGTTGTAATGCAGGAGATGATTACATTAAAATTATGCAGAAATTATGAGATTACCTGGCTGAAAGTTGTCCTCACAGCTTCTGAAAAGCACTAACTTTCACAACATGTGTACTATTATTTTTATGATTTTTATGACTTATTGTTACTGATTATATGTAATTATTTTATTCCTTTTATTATTTTTAATTTATTATCCTGTAAACCATTGTGATGGAATGTTTTCTAAACGACAGTACATAAAACCTGATACATAAATAAATAAATAAAAGTGAGAAAATGCAACAAATAAGACTGATACAAATTCCTGCATGCTGGCAAATACCTTACCTCTGTCTCACACATACAGAACCAACCTTCATCAAATACAGGATAAAAGATCACAAATTAAAAATGTGGAGAGAAAATCTGGAATGGAAACCCCAAAAAGCCACTCTGCACGCAGTGCAAAACCGGAGAACTAGAAACAGAAACACATTTCCTTCTTCACTATGCAAAGTACAATCACACTCACATCCCTGCCCAACATTCTTCGACCCCCTGCTTCCCACCCATTAAGGCACTGTCCTGCTGAAGCGCGCACCGGGAATGACAGACCTGCATAAATTGCGGCTGCTCCTACGGCAGGTAAGTAAAAAACAAAAAAAATCTAGCGTAGTCAGTGGGGTTTTAGGGGTCAGGGTTAGTAGGGGAAAAGGGAGGCAGGTTAGGTAGGAGGTTTAGGAAGTCCGCTCCCTTATTGGGGTGGACTGGGAGGGAAATGGGATTAGGGCCTATTGCATCGCCGCATGCATTTGTAAAATTTCCCCCATGCCCGTGAGTCAGCATTCACACGCAGATGCACCAGTCTTAAAATCTAGCTGTAAATGAGAGAAAAAAGACAAAGTTTCATGTTTTATTTTCTTTTTAGTGCACATTTATTTGCAAATTTTGGGTATTGGCTCCCCTGACAAACATCCCAACCCAGAGGTCTCTGGATATCCCCGTCCCACTATCCCTGGTGGTGGCTGAAGTTCCCCCAGAAAATGTTATAACTGTAAGAAACCTCAGTCACAGGTCCCTCCCCTTGTTAATATATAGCCCTCCCCGGGAGCTGGCCTATCCTCCCGATACCCCCAGACTCACTAAATCTATCCTGATGGTCTAGTGGAGGCCTACAGCTGATCCATTTTATCCCCATTACATTGTGTCAGCCTGTCCCTGATGACCTGGAGCCATCTGGTAACCCTAGCCCATAAGCTATATATTGGGTATAAGAAAAGCAAGGCATGTGTGGATGACTAACTAATTATCAGAAGCCTTGTTCATTCTTTTATTGACCTTAGATTTTCTTCTCTATAACTATATGTATTTTAGCAGAGAGGGAGAGATCTCTCATTCAACTATAAACAATTTTTTTGGTTACTATATGGGTCCTGTGTATTAGAAGACATCTGGGTGTTTGCAGAGTGTCTTCTCTACAAACGCCATTTAGTGTAATTGATGCCTGGATGGGAAGCAGCTGAGGAAACTGACAGTTCTGACCCTGCTTCAGGTGAATACTCCCTAGTTCTGAAGGCTTGCTTTGTCTTGGTCCTTCTCAGTTGTAAATGGTACGTGCGGGTGAGGAGATGAGGTATGGAAATGTAGTAACATATATATTAACATAGTAATGACAGCAGAAGACCAAATGGTCCATCCGGTCTGTCTAGCAAGTGGTCCATGGTAGTACCTGCCACTTCATGCAGGTTACCACCATGCCTTCTTTTAAGTGCAGCTGGCGGTAACCTACAGAGAGCGGCAGTAATCACCATGAGCAACGTACTGGGCAGAATGAGTGGACCATTTGGTCTTTATCTTCTGTCATTACTATGTTACTACCGTATGTAACATATGAAACAATAAGGAGCCTCTGATAATTCACAACTGGGAGTTTTGAGAGCCCTCAAATACTCCTTTAGCCAACATATCTTGTAGAAGACAAGAACCTAGGGGAAACCTGGGTTCTGGCAGGCAGACATTTATTGGCATGTGGTTCTTTCAGAGATATAAGTGTGGGCATGGTGATGAAGAGATTTGTAGCTGTCTACTGGGAAGCCTTGTGTGGAAGTAAGTAGTTGGCCCCTACCAGGGAAGAGAGCCTGTGGAAGTAGGGAGAAGGTGAGGATAGATCCTGTCATTATATCAGACACCTGTATAGTCCAGGTTGGCCTTCATCACCATGGGATAAGACTGACTGATAAGACATCAGCTTTTGGGAAATAGAGGTAAATGATTAGAACTTGATGCAGACAGCTTCTGTTGAAAGGAGCTCCTACCTACACGTCTATATACCTCTTCTCTGTTGGTAAAAGGGCCACTAAATGTCAGTTCTTTGTTTCGCTATTGAGTGATGTTAGTAGTGGGGAAGCAGCCAAGATGTTTCCCTCTATTGGTTATACCTGTGTTTGTGGCTTGGCAGCACTCATATTTCTGGCAATTTGAGAAGGTAAGACCTAAATGATGACTTACAGCTCACATGTGTTGTGCTCATTACAGCAAGGATATTCAGGGGAGCAAAATATAGAATGCAAACCCAAATCACCTGAGGCAGCTGTAAGGGCAGATGAGTGAACCACAGAGGTCAGAGGACAGACCTGCCTGCCAGTAAGTGGGTATGAGAGTGAGTTCAGTAGACTGTCCTGAAAAAGGAGGGCATGGTAATTAGCATGCATAAGAAGAAGAAATTCACAGAATATGAATTATAAATTAACATTAATAAATATATTCAAAACATTAAAACTATACGGCTGAGGAGGGATATGATGGAGGTGTTTAAAATCCTGAGAGGTCTAGAATGGGTAGATGTGAATCGGTTATTTACTCTTTTGGATAGTAGAAAGACTAGGGGGCATTCCATGAAGTTAGCATGGGGGACATTTAAAACTAATCTGAGAATGTTCTTTTTCACTCAACGCACAATTAAACTCTGGAATTTGTTGCCAGAGGATGTGGTTAGTGCAGTTAGTATAGCTGTGTTTAAAAAAGGATTGGATAAGTTCTTGGAGGAGAAGTCCATTATCTGCTATTAAGTTGACTTAGAAAATAGCCACTGCCATTAGCAATGGTAACATGGAATAGACTTAGTTTTTGGGTACTTGCCAGGTTCTTATGGCCTGGATTGGCCACTGTTGGAACAGGATATTGGGCTTGATGGACCCTTGGTCTGACCCAGTATGGCATGTTCTTATGTTCTTATACAATTTTAAAATATAAAGGGGGAAGGGATGGAAGAACTGTAGAGTAAATCAATTACATAAATGAAAAGGACCCAGGAACCTCTGGAGGGCCACATCCTGATAAACCTAGCGGGCTAGAGGCTATGGTGGTTGCCTTATGCCTGCCAGCTCAAAAGCAGCCTTCTTGAGTCTGGGTGAAGTGTTCTACCACCTCCATCAGCCTCCCAAAGTCAGTTTGCAGCCCACAAACCTCCTTGCCATCCTCTGGGCTGCTTTCTCAATAGCTTCTAGAGACTAGGTCTCTGGGCTAGAAACTGGTGCTCCAGTCACAGAGCCAACCTCTGCAGCTATGGGTTGCAGGCCTGAATCTGGAGGAGGCTGTCCAGTGAGATGTTCAGCTCCCTCACCCAGCTAATCAGCCTAGGGGTCAGTGTCCAGAGATCCCAGGGCAAAACAGAAAGGAGGCTCTACTGGGAAAAGGGGAGGAAGCAGAGGCCCAGGGCCACCAGTCGGGGGGAAGCGGCAGGGGAGGCGTCAGGGGAGGCTATTGTGCTGCTCCAGCTGGGTCTAGTTTTGGTGGTGGCTGCTGCTCTCCTGCAGGTGGCACACTTGGTGCTTTAGCAGGAAGGGCCAGGGGGTTCTTCTGCCTCCTCTTCCTCTTGTTCCTCCTCAGAGCTTGTTGTTTCTGTGAACAGAGACAAAAGTGTGTATAAATCCATCTGCTGATGTGCTTTGCTGTGCGAGGTACAACAGCATTGAAACTGTTAGGGTGCATTCCATTTATGGGAGAGGTGGAGGCGATGGGAAGTGATCCTATCTTTGGGACATCCATTTGCTTTAGTGGGTTGCAAGGCCATATGTAGGTTATCTAAGATATGTTGGCTTCTTTACAGGGAATCTTATAGCATGGTACCTAACTAGTGATATGGGTTCAGAGCTAGCCCCAGTGCATTAGATTACAAGCTGTCAATAGTCATGATGCAGCCACAAATCTATGGGTCCTTGTTAGATGGCAGGTCTTGACATTCACTGATAAGGGTTTTAGTAATAGGATCAAACATCCTACTTGCTTCCATAGCTGGTCTGTGAGTGCATTAAACGTAATGCTTCATGACAGGGCAGGCCAGGTCAGGGGTTTTAGAAGGAAGAACTTATTGTGCATGCCAGAGATAGGGTATAGCTGACTGGCAGGGCAATAATGGTGCCTGTGATGGAAATAGGAAATAGACAGATCACCCTGACATCTTCCTGATAGGGTGGTAGGGAATTTAACTCCAGCCTCCTCCTGCCTGGCACAAACTTGGTCTAGCCACTCCTCCTCCATATGGAGCTGCTTCCGGGCCTTCTTCTTGAAGTCCCTATCTACACAGAAAATTAGGAATAAAATGTTCTTAGTCATGGTTTTTGACTCTATGACCTCCTCGTTGCTATGTTTTTACTTTTATTCCCCATAAACCCTTGACTCTATCTTGGCTCTTTGCTGTTCCTTTTGTATCAATATATGTTGGTCAGTTTTTGCCCTACCCACTCCACTACTGCTCCCCTTCCCCCTTCCCTTTACCCCTTCCCCCCCTCTACCCCCTACCTCCAGTCCCATCTCCCCACCACACACTCCATCTACCCCCATACCCCCACATCCCCTACCCATACCTACACTCCATTATACCCCTCCTTACCCCCATCCACCTTCTTAATTATCACTTAGTACTTACCCTATAGGGTTAGGAAGCTCAGTGATTAAATGCAGCTTGCAGAGTCCTCAAGGCTTGCTATAGGACCTGGGTGATCCTGTGGATCTCCTGGATGGGGAAGAGCAGGTGTTCCATCTTCACCACCCGGGATGCCAGCCTAGGCATGTCCATGGTGGTAAAATTTGGTTGCCTTGCTAGTAGATATATTTTAGAATGAGTCACACTGGCAATACCAGAAGTGTGTGCACGTTATTATTAAAACATATGTGCATATGAGGCTTCCTTTATACATGGACATTCACATGTATGTGCATACGTTGGGGGAGGGGGGGCGGAGATACACATATTTTAAAATCTATGCAGATTATAAATCTCCACAGATCCATATATGTGCATATATGGGGCTGCACAGAGTTGTTTGAAAGTTATCCTAGATGTGAAATCATTTTTAAAAAGTAAGGAAGGGGCAACAGGTTCTAAACAAACAATATGGAAGTATCTCTCACACCTCCATATTTCACCTGTGATTCGTTACCCACAGGACATTGTGAAGGCAGGAAAGAATAGCTGGGTTAAAAAAAAGAATCAGACAGTTTAAGGAAAATGAAACATTTACATACTACTGAATAGGCAGAAATGTCATCCTGAATTTAGCTTGAAACTGGACGGGCATGAGAGCAGAGGAGCATCTCTAGTGCATGTCCTCCTTTGCATATAATCACCACTGACATAGGATTAGATGGGACTTTTTCCCAGTTTGACAATCCTTATGAGTATTTTTCTTTGAAATTTTCAACAAATATTTTGGTCTTCCATTTTTCTGAGTCACAAATATGTGTGAATCAAGCTGTAACGGAACAGTAATCTTCTTTAATTTTCAGTCCCTCTCTGAAATGGCATCTAACACTAATTCTTTTTCTCTTACCTGCCCCCCTCCCCCCATTATGACTTCCAAAACAAGTGTTCCCCATGTCACTCTACCTGTACAAAAACTAATACTGTACTGGAAAAACAAAATGGGCCTTTTCATGTTTTTTTCTAAGACTGAATATTTTTGGGTGGGGTTGGGGGAAGGGTTCTTAAAGAAGAGTTTGGGGAAATAACCATTGTGACTTTCCTGGTTGAGACTTTAGTACTCAGGAAAAGGGTATGACATTAAAGAACAGCTTAGGGATGTTTATGAGCCCAATTTTGCATGTGTGGTAATTACTTGAAAGGAGCAATGTTTAACAGGTTAAAAGAATATTAAAATAAATGGATTTATTACCTGGACAGGGAGATGCCTGGATGTTTGACCCTATTGCTCATATCCAGAGTTGGTAAAGGCTGTTAGAGGTGGGCTGCTAGAAAGGCCGAGGGAGAAAGGTCTGGTGGCACAAGCTGGTGTCCTTACATAAGAACATAAGAACATCTAACTAGATGACCGACGTGCCGCAAATGCGCAGTAGAGAGCAGCTCTACTGCGCATGTGCGGGCGAGCAAGTCGGTCTTAGGCAGCGTCAGGAAAAAAAAAAACATGGCGGCGGCGGGCGGGCAGCGGGCGGCGGCGGTAGCGGGTGGCGACGGTAGCAGCGGCAGCGGCAGCGGTGGAAGCGGGCGGCGGCAGCGGGCGGCGGTGGCGGCGGCGGCGGGCGGCAGCAGCCAGCAGCGAGGGAGGGAGGAGAGAGAGAGAGGGAGGGATGGACTGAGTGGGAGGGAGGGAGTGGGAGGGACGGAGAGAGAGAGTGGGAGGGAGTGACTGAGTGAGAGGGAGGAGTGACTGAGTGAGAGGGAGGGACTGAGTGGGAGTGAGGGAGGGATTGAGTGAGGGGGAGGGACTGGGAGGGAGGGACTGAGTGAGAGGTGAGGGGGAGGGAGGGACTGAGTGAGAGGGAGGGAGGAGTGGGTGAGTGTGTGGGAGGGAGGTAGGGGGGGGGGGAAGAGTGAGGGGAGAGGGAGAATGAGGGAGAGGTGAGAGTCAGGGATGTAAGTGGAAGGGGGAGAGGGAGAATGAGGGAGAGGTGAGAGAGGGATGTGAGTAAGTGGAAGGGGGGAGAGGGAGAATGAGGGAGAGGTGAGAGACAGGGATGTGAGTAAGTGGAAAGGTAAGAAGTTGTGGAGCAGAGAAAAAGGGAGTGGAGGAGGGCTGAGGGGGAGGGGATGGGATTGAGAGAGGGTGGGGAGTGACTGAGGGAAGGGGAGAGAGGTGGGAGTGACTGAGGGAAGGGAAGGGAGGGAGGTGAGAGTGAGGGGAAGAAGGCAGTGGGAGACAGAGGGTGAGTAAGACTGAGTGGAGGAAAGGGGAGGAGTGAACGAGGGGAAGGGGGAGAGAGGGAGAAAAAGTGTAGAAGGGTGCTGTGTTAGAAAATGGACTGAAAACAAAATGTAATGTAGCCCGTTTTAACGGGCTTAACGGCTTGTATAATATATGTCATACTGGGTCAAACCAAGGTTGTACCAAGCCCAGTATCCTGTTTCCAACAGTGGCCAATCCAAGTCACAAGTACCTGACAAGTACTTAAACAGGCTACTAATGCTGGCAACAAGCAGTGGCTATTCCCTATTGATTAATAGCAGTTTATGGACTTCTCCGCCAGGAACTTATCCAAACCTTTTTTAAACTCAGCTATATCAAATGCTTTAACCACATCCTTTGGCAATGAATTCCAGAGCTTAACTGTGCATTGAATAAAAAATAATTTTTTCCAATTTGTTTTAAATGTGCTACTTGCTAACTTCATGGAGTGTCCCCCTAGTCCTTGTATTTACCTGTTCAAGTCCTTTCATGATTTTGTAGACCTCTATCATATCCCCCTTAGCCATCTCTTCTCCAAACTGAACAGCCCTAACCTCTTTAGCCTTTCCTTAAAGGGGAGCCATTCCATGTTATTTGTCATTTTGGTCACCCTTCTCTGTACTTTCTTCAGTGCAACTATATCTTTTTTGAGATACAGCAACCAGAATTTTGCATGGTATTCAAGGTGCCGGCTCACCATGGAGCGATACAGAGGCATTATGACATTTTCCGTTTTATTCACCATTCCCTTCCTAATAATTCCTAACATTCTGTTTGCTTTATTGACTGCCACAGCACACACTGGGCTTAGTATTGCCCTAGTGATATGGGACTACAGGAAAAGGCCAAGGGCTAAAGCTAAAGCCCCAGGCCCTAACAAGCAATAAAGATGATGTCCTGAGGATATTTTTTTAGCTGAAGTATAAATCAAAGGGCACCAGAGGGACAAGGCCAGGCCTGGAATAGAGCCACCAGCCAGCAGGCTGCTTTAGTGCCTCTGCTCCTGTGAGGCCACTCTAAAACAGGTGACAAAACCAGTGCAATGGCTGAAGTGCAGGAATCAGGGTTGCTTACTCCTGCCACTCAAGTTAGAACTGGGTAGTGAAGATAGAACCAGGGAGAGCAGTTTCCTCAGCTCCTGCTGTATTGCTGCTATCTACAAGCACGCCCTGGTATTAGTGACCAGTGCAAACACAGAAGTGGGAGCCAGGAAGTGACAGTGCTGAGGTTGCCATTGTGGTACTGTAATGGGGAGAAGTTAAAGAAGCCGGGAGTCCCTCAGAAGGTTCCTACTGCTCAATAAAAGCCTTGTGGAGAATGTTTAAATTCTTGAGGGACATCTAAAGCACAGAAAAGTGCAAATGCAACGCATGCAGAAACTACAATAGTTCTACTAATGGAAGGGGTACAAATGGAAACCATGACACCAGCCAATGCAGGCTAAACTGAAGACGTTTGAGCCAGCTAATGATGCATTCTGGTTGTCACATTTTTCAGAGAGGAAAGGTGGAGGAACACCTGGGGAATGATAAGAATCACACCTGAAGGGAATTCAGATATATTTTAATTACTTTTAGAGTAATAAATGTATTTATTTATTTTAACATTTTTAAATGCCGATAACCGTTTGCACATCGTACCTGTTTACATAAAACAGAATAGAGGTGCCAGAGAATGGGCGTATCCTTACATAGAACATAAAACTGTAACAAAAACTGTATCAAATTATACTAAGTACAACGTTGATGAAAGTAGAGAGTTCAATTTAGGACTTAACAATAACTAGAGAGAATAGATAAAACTAACTGGATAGTTAGAGTATATTTACAGGCTATTTATAAAATATCTAGTGTACATATTATAGAGCGACTCTCAAAAATACATGGCCTTATATCGATAGGTTAAAATAGGTTTGAGTATCTGGTCTAGTAGGAAACTTAAGGTAGTTAAACATATAGGAGCTCCGGCGATGGTTGAAGAGCGCCTCACCATCAGGCGCCGGCGAGCGGGGAGGCCACCCTCCATCCTGGGCCCCCGCGAGAACTAAACAACAAACTGAATGGCAGGAAGAAAAAAAAAAGATACGGAACCAACAACCAACAGCAGGAGGTGAGGGAAATTGAATGACTGAGATCTATGACCACGCCCCCCCCTGACGTCACTGGGAGCTTCGGCGATGGTTGAAGAGCGCCTCACCATCAGGCGCCGTGTGTCACGCGCCGAAGGGGCGCGACAAAGGGGCCCTCCCCTTTGTCGCGCCCCTTCGTGCAACCTTGTGCTTGTAAAAAAAAAAAAAATCTTTTATATATTTCTTTTATTTAAACTTTATTCCAATTCTTTACCTTTTCTTTTCGCTTGTTAATAATTTTAATTAGAAATGTTCTTTGTATTAGACTATGGAAATTTATTTCCTGCTATTCTGTTTAATGTAAACCGGTATGATTTACATCGGATGTAAGAATGTCGGTATATAAAAATTAAAAATAAATAAATAAATAAATAAAATAAATATAGGATTTTCTCTAATTAGAGGAGAAGGTACATGACAAGTAATAAAATTACTTGCATGACAGGTAATAAAAGGAAGGATGACTATGAATCTTGGAGTAGTATTTATAAATCATTAGATCAAGCATACAGAACTAAGAGAAGAAGTATTTATACATCAAAAGATTAAGCAAACTGATATAAGAGGAGAGAGCAGGTGAGGGTGGGAAGTGGAGAGGCAATAGAGGGATTGATTTGGTGAGTGGAGCAGAAGTTTGGGGGAAAAGTGGAATAGGAATAAGAGGAAAGTCAGGGGTTAGTAGACTGTTTAGGAGTAGGCCTGTAGAAACAGCCAGGTTTTTAGTTTTTTTTTTAATTTAGGGGTGAAGGTTTCAGTACGTAAGTCAGGTGGAATGGAGTTCCAGAGAGTGGGGCCAGCCAGAGAGAAAGCTCTTTTTGTGGTGGAGGAGAGTTTGGTGGATTTGATAGTGGGGGGGGGTGAAGCATTCCTTGATGGATGGATCGAGTCGGTCTTGTGGAGGTATGGAGTAGAAGGGGTGGATTAAGCCAGTGCACTAAGCTCTTTCAGAGTTGGTGTGATGTGGTCTCTCTTTTTGGAATTAGTGAGGATGCTTGCTGGAAGTATAGTGAGGATGCGTGCTGGAAGTATAAGTGGTTCTAACATTAAAAAGGGTATTGAGAGAAGGTTTAGAGGCATATTTAGGTGCCTTTTGATAAGTTGGAAGGGAACTATTTATATGATGTCATATTGTGTAATTGCAAGGGATGCTTTGCTCCTTTCCAATAGTTCTCACCTTGTCCAGCTATAGAGAGAGGGTTTTGCATGTTCCAAGACCATCCTTAAGATTTTCCCTGCTCAAGGTACAGAGGTCTATATAAATTAGGATGAGCATGCTCAAGGTGTAGTTAGATATACTTTGCTTTTTGGAGTAGAAGGAGTTGTTTGGAAGTTGCCCAAATTCAGGCCTCACTGCTTGTTCCAGAGGAGACAAGATTTTGCCTTGCTTGCCAGTGCCTTCACAAATCTGGAAGGACTATCCAGAAGAAGGATTTTTTTTGTCTTTTAAGAGATATGGTTGTTTTTTTTTAATATATTTAAAGTGGTTATTGAGCAATAGTAAGAACAGAAAAAAAATAATACTAACACATCACTATCTACCAATACAAATAATCCACTGAAACAAGAGTGGTAATCTCTAATACAAACTTCTCTTCCCAAAAGGGAAGCATAAGAATACAACAAAGAGCCAAAAGCAAACATCTCTGTGCTCAAATATATTTTCCCTTCCCCCCCCTCAGTCCCTCCCAACCCCCCCCCCCCCCCAAAAAAAAAAAAAAAGTTATGAACATTATGGTATACTATATTCAGAGAAAGTCAAAGAGTGGGCAGGTGGTAGAAACAATCATAATAAAAAAGAAAAGTGAATTAAATTAAGAAGGGCTGTTAAGTGTAGGTGCAGAAAAAGTAAATTACAGATTCCCAAAACTTCCAGACCACCCTGTACTTCCCTCTAGCACTTGCTGAAAGAAGCTCAAGCTCAATCCATTTAGATACACTCTTTGACCACTCGTTAAGCAAGGGTGGACCCACCTTACCCCGAGAGCGAAGGAGCACCCTTCTTCCCACTGCCAGCAATCTCATAGTGACTGGTACATGCATCTCCTCCTGTTCATCTATTGGCCAGTATAAAAATAAAAATATTTTGGGTTCATCCGGGATCTGCAACTTAAAAATGGAAGTAATCGGTTTACTAATTCCGGTCCAGAAGTTCTCAAGCACTAGACTGGTATACAAGATGTGGGCAAGAATATTCCTCCCGCCACACTCTCGCCAACACAGATCAGAATTTGTACGATTCATAATATGCAATCGGGCAGGCACAAAATATGCCAGCCCGACGATTTCACTTTGTCTCTCAATAATGACCAGGGACCGCAAGCTTTGCCACAAATCCAACTATAGTGAGTCTCGGAACTCCTCTTGAGTTACCAGACCCAGATCCCTATCCCAGGCTTTAACTGCTCTACTTATACTCACAGCCTTGAACCACTGGATGGCCAGGCCTGGTAGATTTTACTTAGCCTGCCTCTCGAAGTTTTGTTAAGAAAAATCATGCACTCTAGCATAGTCGGCAAACTAAAAAAAACAAAACTGTTTCCTAAGTAAGCAACAGTGACACTTGGTCTAGTTGATATTTCAGTAGAAGCCAAAATGTACAAGCCAAAACTTTGAGGCAGCTACATATAAAAAGCCAAACTTTCAAAACTGTCTGTGGTACACCATTTACATGCATAAGTGGACATGTGTAGATTTTTTGCTACTGCTTTACTGCAGTAGCAAAAAATCTGCTGTAGCAAAAAATCTGCAATAGCAAAAAAGCTGCAATAGCAAAAAAGCTGCTGGTACTGCTTGCAGTACCAGCAGCACAATTTAAAAAATACCATGCATTTCTGCCCTAAAGTACACATGGTCCTGTAATATGTGCACATATTTGTAATGCAGGAACTCATATACTTTATCCATTAAAAAAAAATATGTATGCATATTTTATGCACAAAATAAATAATTGTAATGATTTGCATGTATATAACCCAGATTAAACTTGGAGGCAGGTATATTTAAAAACATGCACATACACCATTCTGAAGATACTTTGTTTCATTTGTACTTGGAATCACCGGTTTGCTGATACCTCCATCTGTGGTTCACCCAGACCTTCATCAATTCATGCAGACCCACAAGAACTTTACACTTTACCTCACCAGTTCACAAAAAACTGCAAACAAGTCTGATTTCAGTTGCATGAGTCAATTAGCAGATGTAAATGTATTTGAATAAATGTGGCAATGCATGCATGTATTTTTCACACAAAATAGCAACTTGCACATGTTCTTATCAACCCTATCACAGAACACCCTCTAATCCATGCCTTTTTTTTCCCTTTAAAATGAATACATGATACTGAATGTATGAGCATACTCTGGAAATTTATGGGAAGGGGGGGTGCAAGCCATCACTTACATTTGCCTTGTAATTTGGATAGTTAGTAGCTGAAGGAGGGGTTTTTATATTTTTCATTCCTCCTTGTGTGATAACCCCCACCTTTTTTAGGGTTGTGGCATCTGGGGGTCTATATTTCCTAGGAGCATACTCAGAACTTCAGTGGGAAGGAGGAACTGAGAAAGAGTAGAGGGCCGGAGCTAGAGATTTCCTCAGAATCTCAAGGAAGCAGTGGATTGAAGGTAGTAGTGGTCCCTTCAGGATTTCCACTATATTGGAGAGCTTTGGATTCCCTCAGGATCTAAACGGAGAAGAAAAGAGAGTGGAGCTTTCTTCATGGTCTCAGAGGATGGGCCTTTGTTCATCACTTTTGGTTTTGATATTGAAGGACTTTTGGATAAAAGATATTTTGGACTTTGACTTGACCAGTTTGAAGATAAGGGTATACCCCCAGTATCCCAGAGGACTGGGGCAAGGATATGGTTGCCTGAATGACCTGAAGAAGCAAGGGTAAGAAGATTTTGATACTTTTGGATAAAGGACTCAAAGGGATTTACCTCACTGAGATAGTGTGATACAGTATTTCCAGTTTGAAGAAAAGTTAAAATTTGAACCAATTGAAGTTGAATGTTTTTGTATGTGGGGACAGTTGCCTGCAGTTTTTTGTGCTTAGGAATTTTCTTCTATTTTGTGATTGATTTTATGCTGGAACCCTATTCCAGTTTTTCCACATTGCATGCAGAGCAGTTTTTCTCTATGGATAATGGGGCAAGAGAAGGGAGGTAACACCTAAGATGGACAAATTACAATAATCTTCATTGCTATTACATTTTTTATGCTCTTCTTGATTTTTGGTATTGTGGCCTGGATTCTAGGGATGTGTATTCATTAAAATGAATTTTTAAATGAATACACAAAACGTGATGAATAAGGCTGATTAGTTTCATTCTGGGGGCCCCAAAATAAATAGGGGGCCCCTGAATGAAACAAACCTTATTCGTTACATATGTTTTAAATGAATGCATCAGGCCTAGGCCTAGTCCCAAGGCTAAGGCCTCGCCTAGGGCACAGGCCAAGGCTCAAATCAGGGGCCGTGGCCTAGGCCTGAGCATGATGCCGGGTCTTGGTCTAGACCCGACCTCAGCTGAGTTCCCCCCTGAACAAAATTACCTGATCAAATGGGTATCTGTAGAAGCAGCTAGGCTGGGTTCTGACACATAGGCCTTGGCCTAAGCCAGAAACCAGACCCAAGACTGATGCTGTGGCTCAGCCTGAAGGCTGGTCCTGAAGCCTGGGCCTCAAATAGGCCGGAATCCAGTCCCAGTCCCAATGCCACATCTCAGCCTGAAGGCTGGTCCTGATTCCTGGGCCTCAACCAGAGCCCAGGGCTATTGCAGTGGCCCGGCATGGAGGCTGGATCAGAGTCTTGACTTGGACCCAGGCCCGATGCTGGGGCATAGACCCAATGTCAGGGCCTGGACTGGAGGCCAAGGCCAGACACCTAGGTTTTGGGCTAGGGTCAGGACCAGGCCTCAGAGCAGGTCTGACATCCTCTTCTTTTCTTCTTCAACTGATACTGTCCACTGGGTCACGCTGGAGAAAATTAACTCTGGCACATTCAACCCATTTTGATATAAGGCAATGTACTGCAATTGCATACATCAAAATGATGCCATCCGCTGAAGTGAATACGCCAGAGTTAATTAACTCCAGTGTGACCCCAGCGGATGGTGTTAGTTGAAGAAGAAAAGAAGAGGATGTTGGACCTACTCCTTGCCTTGACTACGCCTGGACTGATTCTGATATTGACCCCTGCTTTGGCTGACTTCTCCTGGACTGATACTCTGGCTCTGAACCTTGCGCTTCACTCGGACACTCTCTTCTGGCCTACTGTGACTATCAGACCAACCTGCTTGGAAACTAACCGCGGCTTCCACTTGACTAGACCCACAGGCGCTGCCTGTCTCGCCCGGAGAACCTTCCTGAACTGCTGCCTCCCTGAGGTCTCTGGAGCTTCCAGTTCGGGTCTGGTCCATCCACTTTACATCAGCTACACACCCTTGCTCGTGGTGGGCACACCGCTCTGCTACCTCTCCGGGAGATCACCAGAGGCCCACCTAAGTCCAGGCGGTCCGGGGGTACCCAAGGGCTCAACCTGCGGAAACCCCAGACTGTTATTGGTGAAGCTTCAGTTAGCCTCTCTCTCCTTGTGTGCTCCACCTCCTGGTGACAGGCGCTCTCTGGGTCCGACCAGAGGGCCGTACCAATCCTGCTCCAGGCCAAGGGTCCACCTCCAGCGCAACAGTACTGTGGAAAATTTTAGATGCTGAGGAGGAAAAACAAAACTAATAGTACTTCTCTGATAAAATACTGGTCACACATTATTCCTGCAGGAACCAAGAAAATGTATTTATTCATGACTGATATACTTTAAAAAGTCAAAGACATTTTTAATGTCTTAAGTATATTGATTTTAACTTACTTGTATTTTAAGATGTACATAAAAATAAATGTTTTTACTTACTTGCCAGCTGGGTTTATATTTTTAAAAAATAATTTATGATGAAATGACATTCTAACAAAAAATAATTTTAAAACATAGGGCCGGATTTTAAAATGGTTACACGCGTAACCGGCCTTACGCGCACCAAGCCTATTTTAAAAAAGGTCCAGCAATGCGCGTAAAGCCCCGGTACGCATGTAAGTCCCGGGGCTTTACTAAAGGGGCAGGGATTATGAGCGGGGGCGGGGGGCTGTGCCGGGCATCGCTGTCCAGCAGTCGGCCAGCGAGTACAACTTGCGATTGAGTAGGGCTAGGGGGAAGAAAGGTTAGGGGAAGGGGTGTAAGGTCAGGCTAGGGGAAGGGAATGGGGGAAGGCAAGCGTGGCTCGGCGTGCTCAAGGTGCACAATTGTGCACCCCCTTGTGAGCGCCGACCCCCCGATTTTATAATTTGCGCCCGTCTGTGCATCTGCGTGAGCAAGTTATAAAGTCGGGCGTTCCTTTTAAAATCTATCCTATAGTGGTTCTATTGTTAACTATTATTTATTTTACTTATTTGACTCTGCTTTCCACTCCCAACCTCCATGAAACTAGTCTGGTGGGTTTAAGTCCCCATATACATTTCAGAACTCAACAGGGAAGAAAGTTCTCCTCTTGAAGCAATCCTGGGGTTATTACATCTCACAGAGAACTTTCATTTACCTTAATTAAAACATCTTTACATTTTGCTACAGACTGCGGGAAGGTTCTTGAACCAGGAGTGGTTACAAATGGTTTGCCTTTGGTCTTGTGTAATTAAAAAGGATTAGAAAGGATTATGGGTTGATGACAGATGAGATGAAAGGGATACAAAAACAATATTTTGGTTCCTTTTTCTCTGCCACTCAAAATTCTGATGCCATATTTGGCTAGCTAGATTGAAGCTCATTTTCAGGCAAACTTATGCATCTATTTATGATCCATGACATAAAAATGTGTGTTCAAAGTCTTGGATGACCACTTTGCATCCAGTCTTTATTTTTAGACTCATATCCATGAATATTTTGACAGTCTGTCTATAACTATATCAAGATGCATTTGTAGCTATTGCTATAGCTGGAGGCCATCTTAACTAGATCAGTACTTTTGTATTGATTTTTTTCATTTCCTACGGATTTTAATTATCCAAAACAAATATTGAGCTTGTCTACTCTGTTACAAATCATTTGAAAGTGTTCCTTAATCCCTCTTAAACCATACAAGTTTTAAGTGTTTTGGATCTTCCTAAGCCTTGTAACTAAAGATTTAATTTTTCTATCTGGGGTCTAGACCTTACTGTGAAATATAAACACATAGATAAATACTGGTCGCAGAGGTGTTGATATTTCAAAAAAAATGTATGTGGTTAAAATTAGTTTTTAACTGTATAAATATTACTGGTTAAAAATTCCCAGCTTCTCTGTTCAGATAAAATCTGTCCATACACAATCACTGTGCACACAGATTTAGTGCACCAAGAAAAGGGTCAGGTTAGAAAATATCTGGGGCGAGGTTTTCAAATTTACCTGGTTAGCATGATATTCAGCACTAACGGGCTAACCTTTACTACAAATATCTAACTTATCGCACAAGTTTTGTGTGATAAGATTTAACCAAACATTCAGCCACAACTTTATTTGACATAGAAATGAAATGATGGCAGAAAAGGACCAAACAGTTCATCCAGTCTGCCCAGCCAGCCTATGGTAGTATCTGCCACGCCATGTCGGTTACCCCCATACTTAGTTTCCCAGACCATCAAAGTCAGGGCCTTTGTTGGTTGCTGTTTGAGTCCAATTCCCCAATATCTCTTGCTGTTGAAGCAGAGAGCAATGTTGGAATTGCATCAAAAGTATCAGGCTTATTGGTTAAGGGCAGTAGCTACATCAGCAAGTTACCCCCATGCTTATTTATTTTCCCAGACTGTAAAATTCAGTGTCCCTAATTAGTTGCTGAGTGTTTGAATCTAATTCCCCTTTTCCTCCTTTCCTCCTGCCGTTGAAGCAGAGAGCAATGATGGAGTTGCATCAACAGTATGAAGGCTTATTGATTAAGGGTAGTAACCGCCACACCAGCAAGTTACCCCCAAGCTCTCTTTTCTTCCTTTCCTTCCTCTAGTTTTTAGGGATCCACAGTGTTTGTCCCATGCCCCTTTGAAATCTGTCACTGTTATTTACTTCACTACCTCCTTTGGAAGGACATTCCAGGCATCCACCACCCTCTCCATGAAGAAATATTTCCTGCCATTGGCTCTGAGTCGTCCTCCTTGGAGTTTAATTTTATGAACCCTAATTCTACTGATTTCTTTCCAAAGAAAAGGGTTGATGATTGTGCATCATTAAAACCCTTCAGGTATCTGAAGGACTGTATCATATCTCCCTTGTACCTCCTCTCCTCCAGGGTATACATATTTAGGTTCTTCATCCTCTCCTCATAAGTCATTTGATGGAGACCACCCACCATAAGAACATAAGAACATGCCATACTGGGTCAGACTAAGGTCCATCAAGCCCAGCATCCTGTTTCCAACAGTGGCCAATCCAGACCATAAGAACCTGACAAGTACCCAAAAACTAAATATATTCCATGTTACTGTTGCTAGTAATAGCAGTGGCTATTTTCTAAGTCAACTTAATTGATAGCAGGTAATGGACTTCTCCTCCAAAAACTTATCCAATCCTTTTTTAAACACAGCTATGCTAACTGTACTAACCACATCCTCTGGCAACAAATTCCAGAGTTTAATTGTGCGTTGAGTGAAAAAGAACTTTCTCCGATTAGTTTTAAATGTGCCACATGCTAACTTCATGGAGTGCCCCCCTATTATCGAAAGTGTAAATAACCGATTCATATTTACCCATTCTAGACCTCTCATGATTTTAAACACCTCTATCATATCCCCCCTCAGCCGTCTCTTCTCCAAGCTGAAAATTCCTAACCTCTTTTGGTCGCCCTTCTCTGGATCACCTCCAATCTGTCTCTGTTCCTTTTAAAATATGGTCTCCAGAACTGAACACAGTTCTCCGGATAAGGTCTCACCAAGGACCTGTACAAGGGGATTATCACTGCTTTTTCTTAATGTTTATTCCTCTCTCTTTGCAGCCCAGCATTCTTCTGGCTTTAGCTATTGCCTTGTCATATTGCTGTGCCATCTTCAGATCACTAGACACTATCACCTCAAGGTCCCTCTCTTGCTCCGTGCACAACAGCCCTTCATCCCCCCATCACATACAGCTCTTTTAGATTATTGCCCTCCAGATGCATGAATCTGAACTTCTTGGCATTGAATCCCAGCTGCCATATCTTTGATCACTGTTCAAGCTTCCTTAAATCACGTGTCATTCTCTCTACTCCTTCCAATGTGTCCATTCTGTTGCAGATCTTAGTATCATCCACAAATAGACAAACTTTACCTTTTATCCCTTCCACAATGTTGCTCACAAAGATATTGATCAGAACCAGTCTTAACATCAATCTTTGTGGCATGCCGCTTAACACTGTTCTCTCTTCAGAATAGGTTCCATTTACCATTACACACTGTCTTCTATCCATCAACCAGTATGTAATCCATACCACCACCTTGGCACTCACTCCCAAGCTTCTCATTTTATTCACAAGCTTTGCTGAAATCCAAGTAGATCAAATCGAATGCTCTTCAACCTTCCCCTAGTGAATCCTTGCTGCCTTGGGTCCAGCAATCCTCCTGACTGAGATAGTTCACTATCCTTTCCTTCAGCAGAGTCTCCATTAATTTTCCCACCACTGAGGTAAGGCTAACCGGCCTGTTGTTTCCAGCTTCCTCTCTGCTACCACTCCTGTGAAGCAGGACCACCACCGCTTTCTCCAGTCACTTCTTTAGTGAACACCAATCCGAAGTATTTGTTTAATAATTCTGACATTTATTCATCTCTCTCCACACGGTGCTCTTGTCACCTTTCAATTTTACTATACCACTTGGGCCTCCCTTCTTTCTCTGATATATCTAAAAAATATTTTGTCTCCTCTCTTTACCTCTTTGGCAATTCTTTCTTCCACTTTTTGCTTTTCTGATTTCTTTTTTTGCCTCCCTCATTTTTAACATATATTCTTTCTTGTATTCCTTTTTTTTTTTAGATCCTTTATACTTCTCAAATACTGTTTTTTTATGCCTTGCTGCAACGCCAATATACAGATAGAATTAACTGATTAAAGTTGAACGGCTAACTTTCCCATTCACCGGGTCTTCAAATAACTATTGCATGGTTTCCAGTCACTGTGGTAAATGGGAAACTATTCAGGATGCTATCCATGATATGAAATGTGACATGACCAGTGAAGT
Organism: Rhinatrema bivittatum; assembly: GCF_901001135.1. Classification (NCBI taxonomy): domain Eukaryota; kingdom Metazoa; phylum Chordata; class Amphibia; order Gymnophiona; family Rhinatrematidae; genus Rhinatrema; species Rhinatrema bivittatum. The sequence goes on from NC_042615.1 coordinate 772,174,552, forward strand.
CCAGAATTTACTATGAAAACTCTGTCAGTTCGGGATTCGGTTTCGGCCCGCTGCAGAACATTTCGTTTTCTCCCGCAGTTCGGGTTTGTTTGTTTTTTGAGGAACCCGAAATTTCGGGTTAGTGTGCACTCCCTGTTAGTGCGCGCTAACATTTCAACTCCGTCAGTGCGTGCTAACCTGAAAACAAATTATTCCAAAATTTTGGAAATTTTTTCTTCATTTTTTGGGTTTCCCACAAACAGAATGCATTAGGCAATTTAATTGAAATTGCCTAATTTGTCCAAAACGAATGCACATCCCTAGCCAGTAGTCATATGGTTCACAGTCACCATAGCAATTTGAAAGCTATGCACAGTGCTTCCTATGACATAAGCCATGACATCTTTACAACATGGCTGCCATAGTCTAGAAATCCCTGGGCAAAAATTTTAAAATATTCACAATTCAGCTAAAGCTAAACAGATTTTTTCCAAATCAGTTCATTTAGACAATAACTTTCAAAATGGCACATGGACGCATATATATGCACACATGCCAGTGCATGCCAAGACAGGCAGCCATTTTATAACATGTGCACTTGGCACACATGTTATAAAAATAGCCTGACCATGTGCATATGCAAGCCACATTTTAAGTGGATGCATGCATAGGCATGTAAATCCCACTTCTACCACATAATTCGGGGGAATTTTTAAAGGGGTGCTTGTCCATGCCATTGCCAGTTTCGGCCACCAGTTCACCCAGTTAAAATCTAGCTCCTCCAAACCCCCCTGGTTTGATAATCTACACATCCCCAGTTACCCCAGACCCTTTAAACCCTCAGAAATGGCTCAATTGTTTTATTTTTTAACATACACTTCATCCCTAGCAGAAGAAAATTTACGCGCCGATGGACCTGGTCGCTTGCCTAGGTAAGTATTTGCACACACATCATTTGGCCAGGCCCTAAAAACGCCCGTGCCCCGCCCCTTTTGGAAACGTTTCAGATGTATGCACGGTGTGTTTTACGTGGGTATCTGACGCTTTTTAAAATAGGGTCGGCATGCACCAGCCCAGCTGCTGGGTGTATCCCCCAACTGATGCGCACACTGTGCTTTTAAAATTCACCTTTTACTGATCTCGCTCTCACTCTGCCAGACATCCACTCCCAAATCTTTTTCTAGATACTCTGCAATAAATTTTAAAGGTACTGAGCTGCAAAAAAAAAAAAAAAAAAGAAAGAATGAACGAAAACACTGTCTCTCAATAGATACATTTTAATCAAGGTTTTGTTTTATTTCATTTCATTCTCTAACATATAGACAGTAACTTTGTAACAGCCATGTGGGCACATGTATATGCATTTGTTGGCTCGCGTCCAGAGACGAGTCCATTTTATAACATACATGTGTATATGCGCACATGTTATAAACTAGCCTGGACGCGCGTACATGTGCGCACAATTTTAAATGGACGCGCCCATGGACGCACAAATGCCGCATCTACCACATAAGTGGGGGAATTTTATTAGGGAGGCGCGACAACACCATAGCTAGTTTTACCAGTTAATTCTCAGTTTGCTCAGTTTAGGGATAGGACTTCCAAACCCTTCTAATTTATTAGCTTCCCTTTTCCCCTCTTTGCTCCAGACTTTAAAACCCCGCTGACTGGCCTAGATTTTTTGTTTTTTCACTTACATGCTATCCATAGCAGAAGTAAATTTATGTGACAGGGGACCCCGGCATGTGCAAGGACATGCATACATTTCTTGGCCAGGCCCCAACAAGCCCACGCCCCACCCAGACTACGCACATGCTCCACCCCCTTTTTAGAAACTTTAGCCTTGTGTGCATCGGCAGAAATGCATGACCATGGGCGGCTTATAAAATCCGTTCACCTCGCACCAATCCAAATTGTGTGCATATCTCCCATTGTTGGTGCCCGCAGGGCTTTTAAAATATACCTGATAGTTTGTCACATTTGATGGATATGTCCAGGTTTGTCCTTGCTGTGTGGTATCAGGGGTCCATCATTTCTGATGACATGTTGAAAAAAATGGGTGGGACTTATACTAACAGGAGTAGGAGTATTTATTTATTTTATTTAGATTTATATTCCGCTTTTTGCACTTTTTTCAGTGCTTCAAAGTGGATTACATTCAGGTACTGTAGGTATTTCCCTATCCCCAGAGGGCTTACAATCTAAGTTTATACCTGAGTCAATAATTTGACAGGTGGACACAGCCAGAGTTTTGTGGCTGCAGAATGATGGGATGGGAGTGGGCAGGTTTCAAAGCAAATGGCCATGGTGTGGCTAAGGTTACATTCATTGTCTATAGATGGGACAGGGTGTGGATGCTGTGGAGTGAAGTGAGGAGAAGTGAGGAGCAGTATGGGAAGGAGTGAGCATGTCCTATTCTGATAGGTCATTTTGATGATTGCTCTATCCATATACTATTTACTAGGGATGTGCATTTGTTTTGGACGAATTAGCAATTTCAATGAAATTGCCTAATTTGTCCTGTTTCGGGGAACCTGAAAAACGAATGGGATTTTTCCAAAATTTCGGAAAAAATTTGTTTTTCGGGTTCCCCCCCCCCAAAAAAAGCCCGAACCACAGGAAAAACAAATTTTCCCGCGGTGGCCCGAAACCGAAGCCCGAACTGAATAGTTCGGGTGATGCACATCTCTACTATTTACAGCAAAGGTGATATTTGGGTACTATTTGCCAACTGGAGGCCAAAACTGCCAGTGGTGAGTTTTAAAGTACTTACAAAAGATTTTTTTATTTTACAGATTTTTCATGAGTAGATCATTTTTAGGAATATTAGTCTCATTCAGTATTATTTTGTTTATTGGAAATTCTATAGGTGCCTATTTCATTTTCTTAGTTTTTTAGTCCTTTTATTGCTAAAGAATATGAGGCAAATCCTCCCCCCCCCCCCCCGGTTGGCCACCAAATGTCACTAGCACTATATAGAACACACTATTAAGGAACCATCCATCCCAGATCAGTCCCTCCCACCTGGATGCTTCAACACTATTTAGTGCAGCCATTTTAGGACACTTTGAGATCATTTTGAGAAAGCATTGGAAGAGTAAGGAAGTCTAAGATTTATACTCTGGTGAGACCTCACAACTTCACCCAGAAGGAGTTTCAGTTAGAAATGATACGTCGTAGTACACTCCTTGCCAGAGGGTCCTTCTTTCACTAAGTTACAGAGAGATAGATTTCTATTCCAGATACCCTCTTGGTGTGAGAGGGCTCTCATTCAGGGGTCCGAAGACCTATGAGTCCAAGCTAAACCCTAGGTGGAAAAGCGCCAGTGACAGATCCTGCTGAGAGAGATAGTGATGGCTGAAGGTATATCCTGTTTACTGTTAGAAGGATTTTTTGAATCTGAATAGTGTGGGAAGGTTTTTGAACACACACCCCCCCCCCCCACCCCCAAATGGGATGCAGTGCTGAGGTAGCTTGATCCCCTCTGATTTCTCCCCAAGAGAAATCCCCAGAAATATCACCTAAGAAGACTCAGAGTTTTGAGGTTCTTTTATTAATTAGAATGTGTTGGTTAGTGGCTGAAGAGATAAAGGATGGGGTTTGAGAGGTTTGGGGGTCCTGGGGACATTTAGTGGGTTTGGAAGGCATAAGAAAAGGTTCTTTTGTTTCAATTGCTTTGGTTTTTCAGGGGGTTTGTTGCCTTTATTTTGTTTGGGGAAATGGGAGGGAAGACAGAGTGTATGGAAGTCAAGCTGATAGTCATTGGGAGTGTTCAGGGGTTATGCTGTGAGGGTGCTAGGGTTGACTTAGGAAGAGGATTCAGGAGTGTTCTCGAGTTGGGCAGTGAGAAGTAGTGTTGGGATCATGTTGGGACATGGGAGACAGGATGTGCTGGGGGTAGGATGGTAGGATGTTCTGGGGGACAGGTTGGGGCAGGGGGACAAGCTGGAGCAGAGGGCCAGAGTGTGCTTGGGTCAAGCTGAGGAGGGGACTAGGGAGTGTAATGGGTTGGTGCTTGGAAGGGGGCTCAGAATGTGCTGGTGTTGAGCCAGTAAGGGTGAAAGGGAGTGCTGGGGTCAGGCTGGCAAAGCGGGGTCAAAGTGTGCTATGGACAAGTTGGGGTGGGTCAGAATGTATGAGGTCAGAAGTATGCTGGGGTTGACTTAGGAAGAGGGGCAGGGGTGTGCTCATGCTGGCAGGCAAGAAGGGACTGCTGCTATTGGGCTGAGCCTGGGAGTCAGGGGTGTGCTGGGAAGGGGGAGGGTGAAGGGAGTGAATAGGTTGGTCTGAGAAAGGAGATCAAGGTCAGACTGGGGCAGGGTGTCAAGGAGTGCTGAGGTTAGGCTAGGTCAGGGCGTTCTGGGATCAGGCTGGTGAGAGGGGGGTCACCGTGTGATGGGGCTGGGCTGGGGAGGAGAATCAGGCTGGGGGGAGGGGGTGCGGTCAGATTGTTCCTAGGTCTTGCTGAGGAAGGGGATCAGAGTTTTCAGGGACCGGGCCAGTAAAGGGAGAATGGATACAGCACCTGAACGTAATCCACTTTGAAGTGGTGAAAAGCGGAAGATAAATCAAATAAATAGCTACAGAGGTAAACAAATAAATAGAGTGCTGGAATGTGCCACAGGAGGGGGATTACTGGAGATGAGCTCAAGAGAAGGGAAGGAAGTGCTGGGGTAGGGCTGGGGAGGATGAAAGGCAGTGCTGGAGTTGGGAAAGGAAGAGGACAGTGATTAGGGGACTCCAATGAATTTCAATGGGTTTCAGCTAGTAATCTTATGTTACCTATAATAAATCATATCCTTCTTATCATAGTCTGAACAAAAGGTTTCTATGTAATTAATGTTCTTTCCCATCCCTTTTTCACCACCCAATGCCTCACAAGAGCATCACAGGATTTCTGTGTGAAAAATGTGTCTACCCTAGTGTAAGCAGAATGAGTCAGAACAAAACATTATGCCTACTAATCATTAATGCACATGAAATACTATTTAGTAGGTTTGCTTATTTGGAATACAAGCCGTTAAGCCCGTTTAAAACGGGCTACATCCCTCTGTCTCTCACCTCCCCCTCATTCTCTCTCCCCTCACTCTTAACCATCCCCCCCTCCCCACCCACTCCTCGCCACCCTCCCTACTCCCTCCAACTACTCAGTCTCACCCTCCCTCCCACTCAGTCTCCCCCCCTACTCTCCCCCCTCTTCTCCCTACCCTCCCTACACCTCTCACTCGTCCCACTCCCTCTGTCCTTGCCCTCAGTCCCAACTCCCTCCCTCCCTCTCACTCCCTCTCCCCCTCAGTCCCACTCACTCCCTCTCACTCAGTCCCTCCCCACTCACTCTCTCCCTCCCTCTCACTCAGTCCCCACTCCCCCTCAGTCCCACTCACTCCTCACTCAGTCCCCCCTCTCCCCCCCCCTCAGTCCCTCCCTGAACTCCCTCCCTCCCTCCCGCTCTCTCTCTCCTCCCTCCCTCGCTGCTGCCACCGCCCGCTGCTGCCACCGCCGCCGCTGCGAACCGCCGCCGCTACCCGCCGCCCGCCGCCGCTGCGAACCGCCGCCGCCAACCGCCGCCGCCGCTGCGAACCGCCACTCGACGCCGCCATTTTTTTCCCTGACGCTGCCTGAGACCGACGTGCTCGCCCGCACATGCACGGTAGAGCTGGTCTCTACTGCGCATTTGCGGCACGTCGGTCAAGTGTCGTTTATAGGTATTGATGATTAGATATCACTTTTGAAAGGGAGGAAAAGGTTAGCTTGTGTAACTTTGATATCTGTGAAGAAAAGATACAGAAATTATTTTCTAAAGTGCTTGGCCAAGCTGTTAATGTAGGTGATCCAGCAGAGTAGGGGCCTGTTATACTGGCCCAAAGCACCAGTTTGCCCAAAGGAGCCCTCTCCATGCTTCCAAAATCCCATGCTCCCTGAAAATACATTTCCCAGACCCTGTTCCAAAATAGCAAGCCCCCTGATCTCCCTCTCGTGATCCACTCTCCAAAATTGGAAACGATCCTCCGATTCCCCTTCTATCCCCTCTGTACCCCTCTACCGGAGCTCCCAATAAATTAGCAGTGCCTTTGTTCCTATTGGCTCAGCTTCCATAGTTGATCTGCCACTGCCTAATGGTGCGTGTGGAGCTGGTAGGAAAAGTATAGTCCTCTTCCATGCTCAGCACCGAGGGACCATTTTGAAAAGTTCTGGGAGAGATTTGCAGAGGGGGGAGGGGATGCCTGGGGGTGCCAGGAGAGATTGCTGGGTCCTGCTCTTTTGACGGGAGAAGAAGGAATTTTACTACTTATGAGGAATATTGGGAATCTTGCTACTTTGGAGGTGATTTCTATGGATCAAGGATCTTACTATTTTGAGGGCATCTGGTGGAATTGCTAAACTCACTATTTGGGAGAGGTTTGGGCAGATTTGGGGGTCTTACTGTTTAGGGAAATGGAGGTCATGTTTTCTTTGGGGGGGGGACTGCTTGGGAATGGGGTTACAAATTGTAGGAAGGAAAGCTGAAGACATGATTTCCCCTTTGCGAACAGGTTAATAAATTATTAAATAAAAGTTATCTATGCTGCAGAAAGCGGAGCTGGGCAGGGCTGGGCAGAGACAGCATGCTGCTCTTTTGTTTTGGTACTGTCTCTTCCTCCCATATCAGCTGTGAAGCAGAGAAAAGAGTTGCTGCTGCTGCTGCCCATGCTTACATTGTTTAGCAGCCCAGCAACAATGATGTCATAGCCCGGACTCTTAAAGCAACCAGGTTATATTATTTATTTATTTATGTATTTATTTATTTAAGTCTTTTCTATACCGTCGTTAAGGTGGGTACCGTCACAACGGTTTACATAAAGGCACATAAAAGTAATGCTATTATAATCTTTCATTTTACATAGGTGCCATAAGGTTCGGTAACAGTTTTTTAAACAAGATTAATTATTAGAAGAGTGTAAACATGTCCAGGTCAATTTCTATAGCAGTTTGAGTACAGGACTCATTCTATAATTGTAACTTTATCCTTTACTGCAGGGTTCACTTAAAACTGCACACTTAGTGATTACTGTTGTGTGTGCGGGTGCTCTTTGATTGTACCTTGCGCTTCTTTGGTTTACTATTCTCTCTCCTCTTTTTTATTATTAGCACCAAGGGGCAGGCACAAAAGTAAAATAAAAGTTCTAGTTGCTTAGTCCAGCAACAAACACCTCTCTTGGATTCCACTGCTGGTAGACTCTTCTCCCCATGGCTTGGTGAGTCATCTTCATTAACATGGCTGTGACCCTGCTTGGAGCAGGGAACACTGAGAGAAGCAGTGCAGTCATGACGACTGGCATTATGGTTGGTGTACACATCCATGTGCACCCTGGAGAAGGGCTGACACAGGGGGAGGATTGTGGCAGTATTACAGGGAATCATTATAGCTGGGCAGATTTTCTTATGCTCCAGATCTACAAAAGAGCTACAGAATGGAGAGACATTGGAGTCTATCTGAGAAGCCATAGAGGGTCTAGGAAACACAATTGTCTCTCATATTTCTCCTTTGTTTGAGAACAATATTGCTTTGATGACTCATATCTCAGCCTTAGAGAGCTCCAAGATATGTATATGTTGAAAGTTCTCAAGATCCGTGAAGCTGCGTTACCACCTATTGCTGAGATTTATTATTTGCCACCTCCTAAAAATGTAGTTGAGAAGGAAAAATACCTAGACGTTTCCCCTATAATCTGATAATTCCTTGGTTATTACAGCAATTTAGAGACAACTGAAATGGTGATGGCCAAACTTTCTACATTATTGGTTTCTTTGCTTTTGGACTCTGACAGATACTGGCTTCTCAGAATGCATTTCAGATATCTTGGTGTTAGTTTTCTACAGTGTAGGATTATGGCTTTTTCAGATCAACTAAAAACAAAATGGAAGCAGTTTCTTTTTACTGAGACCCAGCTATTAGGGGCACAGTTCTTTCTTACATTCCTATGCAAATGTTATGTTTACAACAATCTTAATTATGCTTTTTCAGCCTAGCCAACTTTATTTTTTCTTTACTACAAGCCTGTTTGTTCAGATCCTCCTATTATTGTACCCGATAAGCCAGTGTACGTTATAATTCTGCATTCTTTATAAGTAAGTAGCCCTGAGATTTAGCTACCATGTCTCTGTTTGCTTAGAATATTAGTTTATTTTTTTCCTGTTGGATTGTATTCTTGGAACCCCCACAATTTGTGGACATCTGAGCTGATTGTTAATTATTTCCATATTATATGGTATTATTTATTATTTTTGTTTTTCTTGTATTAATCTGAGATTTTCCCTCTGAATTTATGTTGATGAATGTAATTGGAAATTTATATAAATAAAGAGTTAAAAGCAAGTTTTAGACAAGTTCCTGGAAGAAAAGTCCATAAACCATTATTAAGGTGGATTTGGGGAAATCCACTGCTTATCTCTGGGATAAACAGCATGGAATCTATCAACCTTTTCGAATCCTGCCAGGTATTTGTGACCTGGATGGCCACTGTTACAAACAGAATACTGGGCTTGATGGATCAAGTATGGAAAAATCTTATGTTATAATTTTCACTAAGATAATTTGGAATGCAGTGATATAAAGGATATAGACACCTCTGTTGGGCAAACAGTTTTATTTGAGTCGAACTATGGCATGTTCCCCTAACAGAAACACAGCACTACCAATCATTTAACATTAAATTGAGATATATATATGATTCAGGGAATCTCATATCAAACTTAATATTGTTCCATAAATACAGGTCACAATCATTCAGAAGTAATAACTATCTTGCTAATTAATTATAAACAAATGAATCTGATAAAGTGTATATTTTCTCCTCATATAAAGAATTAATGAGGTTGAAATTCAAAAGGGGTTTTCTGACTAAGGGCCTCATTTACTAAGCAATTTTCCCATAGATACAGAATGGAAAAAAATCCTTAGTAAATCCGGCCCTAAGTTTTTCACTTAGCCAGAAAAACCTAGGATTTAAATATATCCCCCCACTGATTGGATAAGGAGGAAAAGAGACAGAGAGAGACTCTTCATAAGACTCATAAGTAAATTATTTATGTCATTGTAGGAGGGTCAACTAGTAACTCGAGGTGAGGTTTAGGTGGTGGTCTTGGGTTTGGGGAGCAGTTTTACATGCACAATCATAGGTATGAACAGCACAGTTCATATCAGTGAAGATTTTATGTTATTTGGAGTGAGGAAAGGTACACAAAAATGAGATTTGTACAATGTACTCTCAACCTAATCACATCAAATGTTCACTGATGAGTACTGTGCTGTTTGTACCTCTGACTGTGCATGTAAAATTGCCCCCCAAACCCTAGAGCACCACCAAAATCACCTCAAGTTACTAGTTGACCCTCTTAGAGTGGTATAAATAGTTTACTTATATGAAAGTCTTATAAAGATTCTCCCTCTCTCTCTCTCTCCCCCCCCCCCCCCGCCAGTGGTTGTAGGTAGGAATTGCAACAATTGTGGTACTTATCGCAAAGTGCGAAAAAGTTATCGCATTCTGCGGTAATACCTATGCGAAGCTCTAAGATAGCGCACTTTGTGATAAACAGGCTATTACCATAAAACACACCCCTTTTCTTTTCACATGCAAAATTTACTGCATTTTGATAAATCCAGGCCTAAGTCTGCTAGTGCTCAAAGCAGTCCTAACGGAATTCAGATATGTGTACCTAGATAACTTTATCCTCAACTGGCTATGTTCAATATATAGCAAGTTAAGTGATGTAAAAAAATAATAATTCTGGATGAACAAGTCCAATCCCCCACCTCTCCACCCCCAAAATAAGTAACATAGTAATGATGAGAGAAATGGACCAAATGGTCCAGCCAGTCTGCCCAGCAAGTTTCCTATAATAGTATCTTCCACATTATGCAGGTTACCCCATGTTTCTCTTAAGGGTAACAACTACTGTTCCATGCAGTTATTCCCAAGCCTTATGATAATCCATAAAAAACATTTTTACTGGGTGTTTAGCCTTCTTGAAAATTCAGACAGTGCTGACATGTTTTGCATATGGACATGGCCTTAGAAGCAGTCCTATGCTTTTTCACTTATGTCTGCATATGAGTACCCCAACCTTAAAAGTCAGGTCACGAGTTGGTTGTTGTCTGAATCCAGTTCCTCTTCCCCACCTCCCCCCACCCCCAAGATTAAGCCATAGTTCCCAATTCCCTCTAATTCCCTGCAAAATATTATAAATAAGTTGTGTACCACAGCAAACTGAAAACCCCCTCTCCAATTCCAAAAAATCACGTCAGTTCTGAGGCTCCTCCTAACCCCCACCTGCAATCACTCTGCCTATCTGCTCTGAAGCTGATATCCATTTTTGAAAACCAGTGGTCCTTGGGCTGCTATGGCCCACAACCCTACATTCACATTCTTTTAGGGGGTTGGGGGACTGGGGAGAATTGGGCTTCATGACCTGACCTTATCGTTACATTTTTTAGGGGATGGGGGTGGGGAATCGGGCATGGTGGCCCGGAATGGTTTCTTTTTTTCAGCCATATGTTGAATACAGTTAGGTAAGGAGTAGGACACAATTGCCTCCGTAACCTACTCAGATAAGTTTAAACCTAACCAGTTATATTCAGAATATAGCTGGGTAGGTTTAAACTTATCCAGTTAAATTTACTTAGATAACTTTAGCCAAGGATATTCAGAGGGTGAATGGTCCCAATGACAATCCCATGACAATTTATCCAGCCAATTTTAGCTGGATAATTTGTCCACTCTCCGGCTTACTGAATATGGACTTTATAATGTATAAATTTTTGATAAGGTGTCTAAATAATGTGCAATTATATTTACCTTCTCCTATACATATCAGAAGGAAATAAAATGGAGGGGGTTTTTTTTATCATAGGCTAGTGGCATAGTTTATAAAAAGACCTCAAGAGGGTTATTTTCAAATAACTTCTATGGGTAAAAAAAAATGTTTATGCATAGACACATGGCCTTTTTTCAAAATTGCTTGTTCAATATAAAGGTTAATGTACATGTGACTGTCATGTTCAAGCAAAAGATAACTGGACTGACCAGAGGCAATCCTGAGATTGGAATTTGGAGTTAGGGTTAGGGTTGGAGAGCAGTTTGGATTTATGCATATTCTTTCAGATTTAAAAAACTCAGCAGAAGATCACGTGACGCCTTGAAGGGAAGCGGATGTAGCTTGCCTTCGGGGGCTCCCCAGTAACCCGCTTCCAACCCCATCAACATCTTTAATCCGGCCAAATTATCTGCTCCCACATGGGAACGAACAGCGCTTTCATCGGGGGTTCCGATTTGGTGATGATGTCGATGCGTACCACCAGAAAAGATAAGAAAATCGTAAAAGAACGTTTGTGGCCTACTGACAGCGCTATGGAGGAGGACGGGGGGCTGACGGAGTCGCAGGTGCCGGCGAATTGGGCGGAGGTGCGAGCGGCTGTAGTATCAGCGTTGCAGCCTGAATTTCTTAAATTATCCGCTCAATTGGCAGACCTCTCTTCCTCCGTTGCGGGGTATCAGACCAGATTTAAAGAGGTCGAACAGCGGGTGTCTGATGCGGAAGATGGCCTCTGTGCCACGCGGTCCGCAGTGGAAAAGATGAAAGAAGAGCTGGTTCACCATATGGAACGGCTGGAAGACCTTGAAAATAGGTCCCGCCGCTCGAACCTGTGGTTCATCGGTCTGCCCGAGTCGATAGAAGACAAAGATCTGCCTCGATTTTTGGAGCGTTGGATTACAAAGGAACTTTCCTTGAGTCAGGTCGGGGGGCCATTGAGAATCGAGAGAGCTCACCGCTTAGGGCAGAAAAGGGCGCCAACAGAAAAACCGCGTATTGTAATCGCCAAACCTTTAAACTATATGCATAATGCTGAAATACCAGAGGAATTGCGACGTGGGACAACTCTGCGATTTGAAGACCAGAAAATCTTAGTATTTCAAGATTTTTCGATGGCATTGTCGGCGCGTCGCTGAGCACTGGCGCCCCTTTGTACACAGCTCCACAATCTAGGCCAGAGGGCTGTCATCGTGTACCCAACGAAGGTTCGAGTGGCGGCTCCGACAGGACCCCGATGGTTCACTGAAGTGGGGGAGCTGCGAGACTATATCACCAAGCTTCAGCCGATGCCCGGAGGCTCCCCTGTCTCCATTAAGTGAAAGAGGTTGCTGTTTTGTGTTGCGAATTACCTTTCGGGTCCCGTTGATGGAAGCAACAGTGAAGTCATGGCTGAGTACAGCTTGTCAGCCTTCATTAGTATAATTGGCTAGCACACCCTCAGGGCGGACAACACTGTATACAAGTCTTTGGATGTTTCTGTGAGGTTGAAAATGTTCTATTTTTCTCTTCAGGTTATTGTTCCTACTAATTTAAGCTGGAGGCCAATTCAGAGGGTTCAAACTGTTATGTTTCCCAAGTTTCCTTAGTGGACTAAGCCCATTTTAGGGTTGAAGATCTTTATATGTGGTTATATGAGCACACAAAATTAATGGAATATTTTTTCTTTTTTACTCAGGGTGACTTACCCCAGTAATTCCGCTATTGCAGTCTATTGTCTTGGTCTTTGTCCTTTGGGATTTAGTCTGAGGGATGGAGGGTTAATTCGGATGAGGTCATAATGCCTGCGGGGGGGTTGGGGGAGGCACTGGGAGTTCTAGCGTTATACGTGATCCGATGGGAGGGGTTTTCTGTAAGATTAGTTATCAGGGGGGGATGGGAAGAATGGAAAGGGGGGTGAAGGGGGGAATGGGAGGGGGGAAGGGTAGGGGGGATTGGGAAGTTGTGGGTTTAATGGTCATTTGGTTATGGTTCTGGGAAGGCTGGGGGAGGGTTTTTTTTGAATTTCTATATCCACGAGTGGGTGGACATTCTTGGAGGTGGAGCTGGTTTACGCTGGGACGGCCAGCTCCCCATTCACAATTGATGAATAAAGTGTTTCTTCAGTTCTTCATCCCGGAGAATGGTTAATACTGGGCCTAAAATAATTTCCTGGAATGTCTGTGGTATACACTCCCCAGTCAAGAGGTACAAAATACTACAAGCGTTAAGGCGTAAATCTGCTGATCTTGCGTTTCTCCAGGAAACACATTTAACAGATGGGGAGCATGCCAAACTGCGGCAGGGATGGGTGGGAGAGGTGCACTTTGCATCTGCAAGCTCCAGATCAGTGGGGGTGGCCATCCTGATCAGGGAAAACATCCCTATTCAGGTATCCAATATGATTAAAGACCCTAATGGGAGATATTTGATTCTAGAGGCGGACTTTTATCAAATTCCTACAGTGTTCTGTTGTGTCTATGCCCCTAATTCTCAGCAAACCGCATTTTATCATACTTTGCGAACAGTGCTTCTTCCATATGTAGATAAGAATTTGGTGGTGGGGGGGGGACTTCAATGCTTTATGCGATCCGGCCTGGGATAGGATCTCATCGGGATCACAATCCGGCCAACCCAGCAAAGATCTTAAGATGTTGGCAAGCGCACTACACTTGGTTGACTCATGGAGGACACTCCACCCCTTTGAAAAAGAGTTTTCTCATATTGCGAGAGCGCATGCGACCCAATCTCGCATCGATTATTTTTTTGTAAGTGCTTCGTATTTTTCTCGGATCGCATCAGTGGAGATCGGTGATGTTCTGATCTCCGATCACGCTCCGATCTGGTTAGAGTTGAGGGCAAACCCATTTACTCCCCAGGTGAGACAGTGGAGGTACCCGTATTTTTTAGCAGAGGACACTGCCTTTCAGGCATATCTTCGGGGCAAGTGGGAAGATTTTGCTGTCCTTAATGCGCAGCATGCTGGCGACCCAGTACTATTCTGGAATGCCGCCAAAACAGTTCTGCGGGGTGATATCATTTCTTATGTGGCACACTGGAGGAAGTCGTTGGATAAACGACTAGTAATGCTTACGGCCCAGCTTCAAAAGGTTAAGAGAGTTTGGATAACTAACCCAACAGTGCAACAGCGAGACCTGTTTGTTTCTTTACAAACTGCAATAAATTCGTTGTTGCACCAGAGGGCCACAAAGAGTGTACTATATTACTGCTTTAAACTCTATCAATATGGGAAAAAGTCTGGAAGACTGCTAGCGAATCTGGTAAAGTCAGTGGGGAAGTCGCGACATATCCCAGCCTTACATAAAACCGGAGGGCAGATAGTTAACAATAATCCAGATTTTCTTAACACATTTCAGGACTACTTTACTACCCTTTATAAATCAGGTAGCTGGAATAAAGACAAATGGGACAACTTCTCATCCAAAATAGAGCTTCCCTCGATTACCCTGGCCCAGCAGAGATGGCTTAATGAGCCTATTCAGCAGGGTGAGATTAGGGCGGCCATTCAGAATGCCAAAAAATTAAAAGCGCCCGGGCCAGACGGATTCAGTTCGGAGTTTTATGCATGTTTGGTCGATCCACTCACGAACTTACTTCCGGGGGTGTTTTCTAAATTAATCGAGGAAGGATCGTTTCCCCCCCATGGTAATTTAGCTCATGTGACCCTGATTCCCAAACCGGGAAAAGATGTATTGGAGCCGGCGGGATATCGACCTATTTCCCTATTAAATGTAGATCATAAATTGCTCGCAAAAATATTGGCGGATCGCTTGGGAACCTTACTGCCCATGTTAATTAAGCCAAGTCAGTTGGGCTTTGTCAAACGGCGCTATGCCCTGACCAATATTAGATGGGTGGCGGCGGCTATGGCGTTGTGCAGGCGGACGGGCCTCCCCTTTTTGGTGGTGAGCCTAGACGCCGAAAAAGCCTTTGATAGGGTTGAGTGGGGGTTTTTGTTTCAGGTGCTGGCGGAAATGGGCTTTCAGGGTTTCTTTCTTCAGGCCCTCCAATTACTCTATAATAACCCTCAAGCGCAGATTGCTGTGAATGGGATGTTATCGGCCCCTTTCCCAATATTGCGTGGCACTAGACAAGGCTGTCCACTGTCCCCTCTTTTATTTTTGCTTACTCTGGAACCCCTTCTTCTAGCATTGCAAGCCACCCCTACTATAAGAGGCTTGCAGTTCTATTCTCACAAGAAAAAGGAGATTTACAAATATTCAGCATTCGCGGATGACGTTTTTGTTTTTCTTACCTCTCCTGAAAGTTCCCTTCCAGTCCTATTGGACTTATTTCAAGTTTTTGGGGAGTTCTCTGGCCTGAGCATAAACTGGGATAAATCAGAGGCCTTGGGGTTTCCTGCCACGCTGATTGAGAACTGGGGAGGGACATTCCCCTTAAAAGCGGCTGGTGATTCGTTCAGATATTTAGGGATTCTCATCTCTACAGATCTATCCACCCTTTACTCCCTAAATATCACTCGCTTACTTAATGTGACAAGGGATAAACTGGCTATGTGGTGCTACCTTCCACTTTCCCTGGGGGGGCGTATTAATTTATTCAAATTAATCATTCTGCCTAAATGGCTATATGTACTCCAGAACTTCCCTTTTTTGATCACCCGTAAAGATTTGGAGACCTTTGATACGCTGCTTCGCGCATTTTTGTGGAAGGGCAAGAAAGCTCGAATCCCGTTGAGTTGGCTGAAGTTGAAGTGGGGGTCAGGGGGGATGGGTGTCCCAGACTTGCTTCGGTACTCGGTAGCAGCGAACCTACGTGTCGTTCGGGACTGGATTTTGGGGACTTCCAACTCTATAGTTTTATTAGCGGACCAAACTCTGGTAGCGCCACTAGATCTACATTTTGTGCTTATGTGTCATAAATGACAGCTGGCAGGGACAGTAAGGCAGGACCCGCTTATAGCTCCTCTGCGTTATGCTTGGCAAGTAGTGACCAAACAGCTGGGTATCCCTGCCTATTGTGCCTTATTAGCACCTATTATGGGCAATCCTGATTTCATCCCGGGGTCGCAAAATACAGGGTTTCGAAACTGGGAAGTCGCAGGCATTACGTTAATGGGACACGTGCTAGATGTTTCGGGAGAACCCTTCTCTTTTGCGGAACTTCAGGAGAGGTATGGGCTTTCGGGCAATCATTTGTTTGGGTTCCTGCAGGTCCGTCATTATTGGAAGGCGATCCCGGCTATATACAAATATTTACCACATTTTCAAACTATTGAACAGTTTTTCCAGTTGAGCAACATCCATGGACCCTCTTTGTCTCGCTATTACCAAGGCCTTCTCCGGGGTTTAGCTGGTGATGCTCACTCAGTGGCGGTGGGGAGATGGAATCGGGAAGGTGTTTTGCAGGTTCCTCTCGGGGTTTTTAAGTCTAGTATGCGCACCCTGACACGAACCACGAGTAATATGTATTACAGAGAAATGCAAATGAAGTTGCTGTATAGGGCCTATATCACCCCGCAAGTTGCCCACCATGCAGGTTTAGTGCCCACAGCGGCATGCCCTAGATGTCAGTGTGCACAGGGGACGCTGGCCCACACCTTTTGGGCATGTCCGGTGGTTCAAAGATTTTGGGGGAAAATAGTGGGGTATTTAAGGCAACTGTTGGGAGTTAATTTGTCTCTTTCACCATATATGATATTGTTTGATTGCATTCCCTGCCCACCCATTAGAAGCCTGGGCCTTCGTTGGTTCCTGCGGAAGGCATTCGCTGTGGGAAAAAAGATGATCCTGCTTGCCTGGAAGGAGGAGGAGGGACCTTCCTTTTGGTCATGGAGGTCTCATCTCCATCGCATGATGCAGATGGATTCTATGGCATCTAAAGCTTGTCCTCAAAAGCATAAGAAGTTTCTTCAGATTTGGCATGACTACATACAAGCCTTACCTCATCGAGCATGAAGCCTGATTCTTAACTGTTGACCGGACTTTGAGGTTCTAAGACTACCTACTCGTGGATTTCTAAGACAATTTTCAGAAGCGTTTGGCGAATTGGTGGGATAGTAGGGGGGGAGGGGGGATGATTAAGGGATGACTAAAGGAGGAGATACTTATTGCTTGGATTGGGGGACATAGAAGAGTAACGTGTCCCTCTTTCCCATTTTCTGTTTTTTGCTTCTTGATATACAATAATTAGCCAGTGGGGGGTGGGGGGGTGTAGAGGGGCGGGAAGGAACTATAAATGTATTGGAGCAACCGATAATATTCTCTATGCTGGTTCAGGGGGCGCCAGTGTTGGTTTACCCCTGCTCCTCAGGATCGTTTGTTTGCTATTGCTCAATAAAAATTGTTTAGCATAAAAAACTCAGCACATCATTTTTCAAGAGAAATCTCCAAGTACAAATTAGCATGTTAAGTGTGTGTGGGTAGATTTAGTGGGATAATTTTCAAAGTGGTCTTACACACATATACGTTTACTTTAAACATTTTGGTAATTTAGGAATATAACAGCCTGCAAATATATGTGGCCTATTATACGTATGGATGATGTTGAAATGGTATTTGGAATTAGTCTATACTAGATTTTTGAACAACTGCCTAATTAATGTGAACATTTTTGTATAGAGAATGTGAATTTATTGAAGATTGAAGTGCTCATCAATAAGTGGAGGTGGAGATTCCCTATAGATGAGAGAAGAAAAGATCATATATCAATTGGAACTCCTGATGAAATCCTCGGGTGAAACAAGAGCTTCTTGTCGGGAGTATGCTTAATTAGTAACATGAGGAGTGGCAGTATATCGAATTGGGAACATTGGGAGCATATAATAAAGTGTATGTTAAATTAATAACATTTGGGAATACACAATAGAGTAAAGGAATGTTTATTTAACAATTTCTCAATATTGGACATTCTTTGGATAGAATATAATGAAAGTAATGAATTAAATAATTTAAAGATAGAGATTACATATTGAGTGATATTTTTAATAGTTTAAGTGTAATATTGAGAAGTATCTCAAAGAATTTGTTTGTATTTTAATTGATGTGTAATATTTCATGTTTATATGTATTGACATTGTTGGTATGTATGTGAGAGTGAATGGTTGAGATATGTAATGTGATATATTGTATGTAATAATTATATTTATGTTTTTAAAGGAAAGTTATAATGAATAAAGTTTTTTTGTAAGATGTTACATGGGTATGTTGTTTGATATATTTGATCTATTATAAAATTACCCTTTCAATGTTTCAGCCATGAAATTCTGACATTTTCAGAATTATTGTGCTTGCCTTCGTATAAAAAAATCTTCAAAATCATTTCTCATTGCAAAGGAATTAGTCATATTACAACTAAAGATGGGGAATTTGAGACTAAGTAATGGCCTAATATTCTGCTAACAATAAATCAGTATAATTAATAGTAGAATACCGAGTATGCTGAGGTCATACAGCATATATAGGTTATACCAGTTCATAGGCCAACTCCCTACTATGACCCAGTGTTCTGGTATGGAAATGTCATATGTAACATGCTAATACTTAGTAGGAAAACTATGATGCTTGTACAATTATACATAATTGTTCTAATCTAAGTTTTGAATTCTTAGAGATGGTAATATAAAGTTTTCAGAATTTATTCATCAGGGTTATAAATTAACAATTCATCACTCCCTGTGTTTGTGTGGGAGATGAGGTGGAATTTCTTGACCATCGGGGTATCTGGAGGAAGAAAGGGTCTCATTGCCATGTCAGTTGGAAAGTACTGTCAATGATCGAGATGCTGGAATAAATGTTCAGATAGCTGACTGTAGTATAGTTTAGTATAGTATCAATTTCCTATTTTATACCTGTTTTATTAGTGATTTACTGTAGTTTGACCTAATATGATAATTTTGAAGTTTATGTTTTCAGTGGTTGTTATGCCAGCTTGTGCTGTGGGGGGGGGGGGGGGAGAAGGAATTCAAAATCACATTTTCCATATGCACTCAACAGTATATCACATTCTGTGAAAACTTCAGCACATCACTCAGAATTATTAGGATTTCGAAATGTCTGCCAGAACATACATTATTTCTAGGTTTTAATCATGGGACTGTTAAGGGTGTGGTGCATCGTCAAATGAGTTTGTCCTAACTAGATGGCTGGACTAGTAATTCCAGTCATTTTCAATTAAAAATAACTACATTTGTCAGTACTGTAAATATTAAAATGCAAGTCACATAAATATGTACCAAAACATGTTTTAGAACAAATTGCTCGGGGCATATGAAACAATTTACAACCCATTCACAAACTACATTTTCTATTTTGTAGGCTAGGTTAAGATGGTTGCCATAAATTATACTAGTGCATATTAATTTTCACAAATACCTCCATTATTGCCTGTTAGTTTACAACGTGTCAATGAACTATGACCTGGATTCATCATTCATCGCTGAATGATGAATCCAGCGAAAATGGGGGGGCAGGGGACCAAAGGGGGACGGGCCTGTGAAAGCCCGCAGCCTTTGCTGCCGGTTTTCGCACCGAATAGCACTACCCGTGAAAGGTGGTGCTATTCGGTGCGCTACTGCTGACAATAACATTGGAAACGTTATCGCCAGCAGCGAAGACACCGCCGACTCCTCCCTCCCCCGACTCCTCCCCTAATTAGCATTATATCGCGTGCATTAGGGCCCTAACACTCGCAATAAAGCTTTAGTGAATGACCCTATATATTTGTTAAGTAAGCTTTATTTAAAAGGTATGAAATAAAGTTATTTAATTAAAATTCAGTTCATAAGAACATAAGAACAAAAGATATGTCATTCTGGGTCAGACCAAGGGTCCATTAAGCCCAGCATCCTTTTCCAACAGTGGCCAATCCAAGTGACAAGTACCTGGCAAATACCCAAACATTAAGTAGATCTCAAGTTACTATTGCTTATTAATTCATAGCAGTTTATGGATTTCTCCTTTAGGAACTATCCAAACCTTTCATAAACCCAGTTACACTAACTGTCATAACCACATCCTCTGGCAATGAATTCCAGAGCTTAACGATGCGGCTAAGTGAAAAATATTTTCTTCGATTTGTTTTAAATTGAGCTACTTGCTAACTTCATGGAGTGCCCCCTAGTCCTTCTGTTATTTGAGAGAGTAAATAACCAATTTACCTTAACCTGTCCTTTCATGATTTTGAGGACCTCTATCATATCCCCCCTCAGTCATCTATTCTCCAAACTGAACAGTAATAATTTCTTTAACCTTTCTTCATAGGGGAGCTATCCATGCCCCTTATCATTTTGGTTGCCCTTCTCTGCACTTTCTCCAGTTCAACTATATCTTTTTTGAGATGTGGCGACCAGAATGTACACAATATTTAAAGTGCAGTCTCATCATGGAGCGATATAGAGGCATTCTGACATCCTCTGTTTTATTTGCTATTCCCTTCCTAATAATTTCTAACATTCTGATTGCTTTTTTGACCGGTAATCAGCTTTTGTGATATCGGTGAAGGTAAAGGGACGCTCGGGTATACACATACCTTCCCTTTCCTTTTAGAAGGCATTTAGTAAAAGGAAACTTTTCCAAATCGATAAGCACAGTAGACCCCGCTAACACTGAAATTCAACGTGCCACCATCTTAGGATCCTTCTGGAGCCCTTTTTAGATATTGGAATTACATTGGCCACCTTCCAGTCTTCAGGTTCAATGGATGATTTTAATGACAAGTTACAAATTAATTGAAATAGGTCTGAAATTTCATTTTTGAATTCTTTCAGAACTTTGAGGTGTATATAATCCAGTCCAGGTGATTTACTACACTTTATTTTGTCAATCTGGCCTACCGCAACTTTCAGGTTCACCGTGATTTGGTTCGGTTCATCTGAATCATCACCCTTGAAAACTGTCTCCAGAACAGGTTTTTCTTCCACATCCTCTTCAGTAAACACAGAAGCAAAGAATTAATTTAGTCTTTCCACGATGGCCTTATGTTCCCTAAGTGCCCCTTTAACTCCTTGATCATCTAACAGGCTTTCTGCTTCAGATAATTTTTTAAAGTTTTTATTATTAGATTTTGCCTCTATGGCAGCTTATTTTCATATTCTCCTTAGACTGTCTTATCAATGTCTTACATATAACTTGCTACTACTTATGCTTTATCCTGTTTTCTTCTGCTAGATCCTTCTTCCAATTTTTGAATGAAGATCTTTGACTAAAATAGCCTCTTTTACTTCAACTTTTAGGAATGCTGGTAATCGTTTGACCTTCCTTCCATCTTTTTTTAATGCGTGGAATACATCTGGTCTGTGCTTCTAGGATGGTATTTTTTAACAAGTTCCACTCTTATTGCACACTCTTAACAGTTGTAGCTGTACATTTCACATTTTTTGAAACCATTTTTCTCATTTTATCAAATTTCCCTTTTGAAAGTTTAGTGCTAGAGTCATAGATTTACTTGCTGTCCCCATTCCAGACATTAATTCAAATTTGATCATATTATTATCACTATTGCCAAGTGGCTCGACCACCATTATCTCTCTCACCAAATTCCGTGCTCCACTGAGAATTAGATCTAAAATTGTTTCCTTTCTCATCTGTTACTGAACCAATTGCTCCATAAAATTGTCATTTATTCCATCCAGGAACTTTATCTCTCTAGCATGTCCTGATGCTTCACTTACCCAGTTGAATCTCTTAGAAATCCCATCGGTTCGACAAGCACATTTGTTTTGTACTAGAGAGACCTCTTTTTCCATTGTCGCACCAGCCCAGTGGAATCTTATTAGATTTGAACTCCGGTCTTTAGAGGATGTAAAAAAATTTAAACATCTACTGAAAGAGTATTTGCTCCTTCGTGCTTATAATGTATGTTAGAGAAATGTAAGTGAGAATAATGTTTATAATAAGCTGCGAGGTATAGTATATACGATCTAGAGCTAATGTCTATCTAATATATCTTTATATGGTTTTGGTGATTCTAGTTTCTGTGAAACTAAAGATTTGTGTGTTAAGTATATGTTAATTAAATGTTTTTATTATGTATGTTTGCATTGTATATCGCCTAGGCCTATTTGTGTTAGGCAACTAATACATTTTAATAAATGAAATGAAAATGAAATTACCCAGTCAATATTAGGGCAACTGAAATCTCCCATTATCACTGCACTACCAATTTGGTTAGTTAATTTCTCTTAGCATTTCACTGTCCTTCTCATCTTTATGGCCAGGTGGTCAGTAGTATATTCCTATCTTCCCCAACACACAAAGGATTTCTACCATAAAGATTTGATTGTGCATTTAGTCTCTTGCAGAATCTTTATCCTGTTTGACTCTATCCCATCCCGGACATAAAGCACCACCCTGCCACTAAGTGCTCCTCTCTATCATTGTGATATAAGTTGTATCCTGCGATATAAGTTGTACTATCCCATTGGTTAAACTCCTCACACCATGTCTGTAAAATACAAATTAAGTCTATGTTATCATTTACTGCTATGCACTCTAACTATCCCATTTTCTTCCTACTCTCCAGGTGATGCATTGTCCTTTTGCACCAAGGATATCTCCCCAAGGCCTACTGCCCAGGAGGGAAGGGTTAGGTCGGCCGTCATTGGTCTCCCTTGCTGATACGTCCTTCCGAACCACAAAACTCCTGGTTTTTGCCTGCCCTCTGATTAGCTATTTAATACAAACACACAAACTCCTGGTTTATATTCTTCGAATATAGGTTTTGGTATGAAGTTATTGTTCTGTGCTGAGCTGTGCTTTGTCAGCAAGCATCATTCTCAGCAGCAGGTCTGGTTGCAATACACAAGATGAAAGGATAATGAAAAGTTAACAAGGATTGTCAGTGAAGCAAAAGTGTTGTGCTCCCCGGCCGCGTCCACACTGCGACCGTCCACCAGTTCCGGGGACTCCTCCTTCGCGAGCGCAGCCAGTTTGCGGCGTCCCCAGCTTCCCTGCTCTCCATCTTCCGTACAGCCCTCACAGCGGACCTCCCGTAGGGGCTCCGCGTCTTCCTGCTCCTCGGCCCCGCCCTTAGGCTTGCACGCAGCCAATGTCACCAGCTTTAAAGGGCCAAGCGGAGGAAACTTGGCTCCGACGCTCCCCGATAACATCATCAGCCTTCCATATATATGGCAGGGCTCAAACCCTGATCCCTGCCTTGGCAATCGGGTCAAACACTTGGTGTTCTTAGTTTGCCTTATTCCAATGCCTCCTGTTCCAGCGTCTCCTGTTCCAGCGTCTCTCCATTCCCTGGTAGTACCTTCCAGACTGATCTCACAGTACTGACCATTACCTATTTCTGACCTCATCTGACTGCTGCCTGGAACTGACCTCTGTCTGTCCATTGACCATGTCTGATCACTGCCTGGAACCGACCTCTGCCTGTCCACCGACCACATCTGACCACTGCCTGGAACCGACCTCTGCTTGTCCTTTGACCAAGTCTGATCGCTGCCTGCAACCTGACCTTTGCCTGACCTGACTATGCCCGGACTGAGACCACTGGTATTGACCCTTGCTTCGGCTGACCTTTCTGGACTGATACTCTGGCCTTGATCCTCGCCATCCACCTGTACACCCTCTTTTGGCCTTCTGTGACCTCCAGACCTTTCTCCTTGGACATTGACTGCGCCCCCTTGTTTGTGGAGGGCATTCCCCTGTGCTTCCTCTCCAGGAGACCCTGCAAGGCCCACCTAAGACCATGTGGCCCAGGTACCCAAAGGCTCAACCTGCGTAAATCCAGGGTTGCTATTGGCGAAGCTCCAGCTAACCTCCGTCTTCTCCTGTGCTCCGCCTCCTGGTGGCAGGCGCTCTCTGGGTCTGACCAGATGGCCATACCAATCCTGCGCCAGGCCAAGGGTCCACCTCCAGCACCACAAAAGAGAGTTCATACCTGCTCTAAGGTAGGGAAACATTAATAATAAGATTACTGAAGAAATTAAGACCCCTTTTACATCATAACGATTTCCGAACAGTCCTCCAATCTACACTATTTTCAAAAATTGACTACTGCAATACCCTACTTCTAGGATTACCTGTGTCCACCACCAACCACTGCAAATGCTGCAAAATGCAGCAGCTAGAATTCTTACTAACTCCCGCAGATCAGACCACATCACTCCAATCCTCAGAGACCTCCACTGGCTTCCTATCCCAGCTAGAATCCTTCATAAAAGCCTAACTATTATCCACAAAACCCTACACAATAATGAGATTCACTGGCTTAATGACTCTCTCCAGTTTCATATCCCCCACAGACCTACTAGATCTGCCTACCTAGGGACTCTAACTACCCCCTCATACAAATCCACCCAGCTCACTTCCACCTGAGAACGTGCTCTCTCCATCGCAGGTCCTAAGTTATGGAACTCGATGCCTCCAGACCTAGGCTTGGAGCACTGTACAAACACTTTTAAAAAAAAGTTAAAAACCTGGTTGTTCAAACAAGTATTCACTTAATCCCAACCTCGTCTCTGTCCTCACCCCTGGTATCATAACTCTAACAACGTAACCCCAATTGCTACCTAACTTCCCTATAGCCAATTCCGGTAAACCTTAACTATTATACATTGTAACTACAATTTGCTTCATTAACTAGTGCTTATTAACTGTCATACAGTATGTAATTATAATATGTTATATAGTTGCTATCTTAACAAAGTTGTTTCATTTTGCTGTCTCCTTCCTTGCTATTATGCTCACTTGGTCTCCTCGACCGTTCCTCAATCTCACCCCGTTCCTTACGATTCCCTGTTAATTGTAACTTTATCCTTCTTTTCACCCTTCTAGTTTTTTGCTCCCCAGTTGTATGTGAACCGATGTGATATTCAATTGAATGTCGGTATATAAAAGTTATAAATAAATAAATAAATAAATAAAGATTAATAATAAGAACATAAGAAATTTCCATGCTGGGTCAGACCAAGGGTCCATCAAGCCCAGCATCCTGTTTCCAACAGAGGCCAAACCAAGCCACAAGAACCTGGCAATTACCCAAACACTAAGAAGATCCCATGCTACTGATGCAATTAATAGCAGTGGCTATTCCCTAAGTAAACTTGATTAATAGCCATTAATGGACTTCTCCTTCAAGAACTTATCCAAACCTTTTTTTGAACCCAGCTACACTAACTGCACTAACCACATCCTCTGGCAACAAATTCCAGAGCTTTATTGTGTATTGAGTGAAAAAGAATTTTCTCCGATTAGTCTTAAATGGGCTACTTGCTAACCTCATGGAATGCCCCCTAGTCCTTCTATTATTCGAAAGTGTAAATAACCGATTCACATTTACTTGTTCAAGACCTCTCATGATCTTAAAGACCTCTATCATATCCCCTCTCAGCCATCTCTTTCTCCAAGCTGAACAGCCCTAACCTCTTCAGCCTTTCCTCACAGGGAGCTGTTCCATCCCCTTTATCATTTTGGTTGCCCTTCTCTGTACCTTCTCCATCACAACTATATCTTTTTTTAGATGCAGCGACCAGAATTGTACACAATATTCAAGGTGCGGTCTCACCATATAGCGATATTGAGGCATTATGACATTTTCCGTTTTATTAACCATTCCCTTCCTAATAATTCTTAACATTCTGTTTGCTTTTTTCACTGCTGCAGAACACTGAGCCGACGATTTTAAAGTATTATCCACTATGATGCCTATATCTTTTTCCTGGGTGGTAGCTCCTAATATGGAACCTAAAATTGTTTAACTACAGCAAGGGTTAATTTTCCCTATATGCAATGCCTTGCACTTGTCCACATTAAATTTCATCTGCTATTTGAATGCCCAATCTTCCAGTCTTGCAAGGTCCTCCTGTAATGTATCACAATCCTCTTGTGATTTAACTACTCTGGATAATTTTGTATCATCCGCAAATTTGATAACCTCACTCATCATATTCCTTCCAGATCATTTATATATATATTGAAAAGCACCAGTCCAAGTACAGATCCCTGAGGCACTCCACTGTTTACCCTTTTCCACTGAGAAAATTGACCATTTAATCCTACTCTCTGTTTCCTCTCTTTTAACCAGTTTGTAATCCATGAAAGGACATCGCCTCCTATCCCATGACTTTTAGTTTTCTTAGAAGCCTCTCATGAGGGACTTTGTCAAATGCCTTCTGAAAATCAAAATACACTAAATCTACTGGTTCACCTTTATCCCCATGTTTATTAACCCCTTCAAAAAATGAAGCAAATTTGTTAGGCAAGACTTCCCTTGGGTAAATTCATGTTGACTGTGTTCCATTAAACCGTGTCTTTCTATATGCTCTATGATTTTGATCTTGAGAATAGTTTCCATTGTTTTTCCTGGCACTGAAGTTAGGCTCACTGGTCTATGGTTACCCGGATCGGGGTTACATTGGCCAGGTACAATGGATGATTTTAATGATAGGTTACAAATTTTAACTAATAGATCAAAAATTTCATTTTTGAGTTCCTTCAGTACCCTAGGATGCATACCATCTGGTCCAGGTGATTTGCTATTCTTTAGTTTGTCAATTTGGCCTACTACATCTTCCAGGTTCACAGTGATTTCGTTCAGTTTTTCTGACTCATCACCCCTGAAAACCATCTTTGGAACTAGTATCTCCCCAACATCCTCATTAGTAAGCACGGAAGCAAAGAATTCATTTACTCTTTCTGCGATGGCCTTATCTTCCCTAAAAGCCCCTTTAACTCCCTCCGTCATCTAACGGTCCAACTGACTCCCTCACAGGTTGCTTGCTTTGGATATATTTTAAAAAAGTTTTTATTATGAGTTTGGCCTCTCTGGCCAACTTCATTTCAAATTCTCTCTTTGCCTGTCTTATCAATGTTTTACAGTTAACTTGACAATGCTTATTTTTTATCCTTTTTTCTTCAGATGGATCCTTCTTCCAATTTTTGAAGGATTTTTTTTTTTGGCTAAAATAGCCTCTTTCACCTCACCTTTTAACCATGACGGTAATCATTTTTTTT
Source organism: Rhinatrema bivittatum (assembly GCF_901001135.1). Taxonomy (NCBI): domain Eukaryota; kingdom Metazoa; phylum Chordata; class Amphibia; order Gymnophiona; family Rhinatrematidae; genus Rhinatrema; species Rhinatrema bivittatum. Next base: position 772,201,302 of record NC_042615.1, read on the forward strand.
TTAATTTTTTTAAATTTTATTTTTATTGCATTTTCATAATGTTAATACACAACATATGGAGAACTATAATTTCAAAAATTACAAAATTTCTTTACAGAAATATGTTCAATTACAAATATCAACCAGTGTCATCATAGTCTCTGTTCCCCAAGAAATCTTTAAGAAATTTAGAACCCTATGCCATAATAGAGGAGCATCAAATAAGAAATAAGATTTACCTCTACTTGTCTAATCTTCCTCCTCCACTTGAATATATTCTTCCCCCTTTAATACAGCTTTTAAGAGTACATTATCTAGATGGTTCTTGAGTTGATCGGGGTTAGTACAGCTATACCTCTTATCTCTGTATCTTACAATACATCTACACGGATACTTAAGGGTAAATTGTGCTCCCTTATCAATCACATCTTTTCTTAATAATAGAAACCTTTTCCGCTTATTTTGGGTCACTCAAGCAACGTCTGGAAAGATCCTTATCGGAAATCCATAGAATTCCTGCTTATGATGTTTAAAGTGCAGCTTTAATACAGTATCTCTCTCATTAAGAGAGGTAAATTGAACTAGTAACGTTGCTCTACTTTCAATTCGTGTCTCATATGATTTTTCTAAGAAATCCGTTAAGTCTAAATCTAGGTTTTCATGATTCTATGTATCTTTCTCTTTATCCCTTTGTACTTGTTGAAGATAGTAAATTTTAGATAGCACTGGGATATTACTATTAGTATATTTCAGGATGTTCTTTAAGTAACTATTAAATAAGTCCATTGGGTGAGCTAAAGGTGTTTTAGGGAAATTCAACAATCTCAAGTTGAACTTCCTATTTTGATTGTCTAGAAACTCAATCCTTGCTTCAGTCTCTCCCAATGATCTTATGAAGTTCGCTTGAACTTTTTGAACTTCTCCCATCTGTATATCTGAGGATTTTACATTTTTTTCCAAACTAATTACTTTTTCTTCTAAATGAGAATTATTTTTTAGAGCTTCTTGAACTGTTTTTGTTAAATTAACTATAGACTTCTGAACATTTACCATAATTGCTCCCAGTTCTTCCATGGAAAACTGTGTAGGTATTATAATAGGTATTTCTTTAACATTATCCCCCCGGTCTTCCCCTTTTGTCTGTATTACTGCCCTATTATCCCCTTCATTTATTGATAAGGAAATGTCCTTATAGTCTGCATAAGAGAGTTCTCCCATACTGCCAACAGAGTCTATCTCGCCTTTGTAGGGAGGGGCTGGCTTGGCTGGGGCACCGGGCGTCAATGATATTTCTATGGCCTGTAAGCTTTTCTCCTGCTCCCGGGTTACACTTAAAGCGGCCGCTTCCGGTGCAGATGTGGATGGACCCTGGAAACAATCTTTAATACTGGGTTGGATCATCTTGCTTGGTGTAGATGTCAAAGAGGCTTCCCTCAATTTTGCCTTCCTCTTTGTATGAGGCATGGCAAGCCAAACAGTCTAATCGCCAAGGAACCCAGACCGATTATTCCCAGTATAGACAGAAACAGTTACTTAGCTTTGGGGTTCAAGTTTGATTGCAGCCGGCCAGAGTCCCGTTCCAATCCATTCTAACCCGGGCTAAGCCGGGCAAAGTCGCGCGCCCCTTGGCCGCGCGCGGCTTAGCCGTCGCGCCGCCGGCGTCACGCCGGAGTGAGCAAGTTCTTGTAGCTCTCCGGCTCCTCCCACGGGTTCTGGCATCACTTCCTGTCCGGGCCTCAACAGGAAAAATGTTCAGGTAATATCCGCAATGCAGAAAACAAAAGACTTTCACGGGCCTCCACCGAGCACCCAAACGGCTCGGACCAGCTGCAGCGGCGTCGCGCCGGAGAGAGCAAGTTCTTGTAGCTCTCCGGCTCCTCCCACGGGTTCCGGCGTCACTTCCTGTCCGGGCCTCAACAGGAAAAAATTTCAGGTAATATCCGCAATGCAGAAAACAAAAGACTTTCACGGGCCTCCACCGAGCACCCAAACGGCTCGGACTGGCTGCAGCCGACGGTAATCATTTTGCCTTCCTTCCACCTTTCTTAATGTGTGGAATACATATGGACTGCACTTCTAGGATTGTATTTTTAAACATTGTCCATGCCTGTTGAACACTTTTAACCTTTGCAGCTGCACCTTTCAGTTTTTTTCTATTTTCCTCATTTTATCAAAGTTTTCTTTTTGAAAGTTTAGTGTTAGAGCTGCAGATTTACTCATTGTGTTGCAGTCCGACACTGCAGGCGATGTAGTGGACCCTTGGGCCGACCTACCTAGGGTGATAGGGTAGGCCGGGAGGCGGAGCCACAGACTCGTGGTGTTCACCCGGAAACCAGGGACCCCCCAGGAGGAGCCCGTAGGGTCCTGGCTCCTTGGGACTTGGGCGGTAGGAGAGAGTCCAGAGACAGAAATGGCCTTAGGCCGGGATAAGAGCAAGGAAGTCCAAAGGTACTTGGCAGGCAGAGAACCGGCTGCACAGGCTGAGGGCCAGCTGGTGGCAGGACAGCGGGCGGCAGCGGAGTCTGTAGCTAACCGGATACTGAAGCAGGCTGAGTGAGTAACAGTGTCTGTAGTAAGCAGGAACTGAAGCAAGCTGTAGCCTGGAACGGAGTCTGTAGCAAGCAGGAACTGAAGCAAGCTGTAGCCTGGAATGGAGTCCGTAGCAAGCAGGAACTGAAGCAAGCTGTAGCCTGGAATGGAGTCTGTAGCAAGCAGGAACTGAAGCAAGCTGTAGCCTGGAATGGAGTCTGTAGCAAGCAGGCTGTAGACTGAAGCAAGTCGAGAACGGACCAAGGTCGGAGGCAGGCAGCAGACTGAAGCAAGTCGAGAACGGAGCAAGGTCGGAGGCAGGCGGCAGGCTGAAGCGTAGTCAAGGCAGTCCAAGGTCAGAAGCAGGAACAGAGAATAGACGAAGCGCAACTCATAACTACAAGGCAGTAGTGAACCTCGTTGCAAGGCAAAGAGATGGAGTCCGGGCGCTGGTTATATCGGCCTTGGGGCATGATGTCATCAGCGCAGGCGGGGCCAGACTTCTGGGAGATGTGCGTACAAAGAGGACGTCCTCGCGCGCGCGAGGCAGCGGAGAGACAGGCAGACAATGGCGGCCGCCACGTGGAGCAGTCAGCGTCCCTGGAGTCCCGGACTGGCGGAACGCCGCGTTTCCAGTGGCGAAGGTAGGCACTGGTCAGGCTCAGAGGAGAAGAAGCGGTGGAGACCGCAACACATTGTCCCCCTTCCAGTTATTATTAGTTTAAATTTGATCATGTTATGATCACTGTTGCCAAGTGGCCCCACCACCATTAAATCTCTCACCAAATCCTGCGTTCCATTAAGAATTAAATCTAAAATAGCTCCCACTCTTGTTGGTTCCTGAACCAATTGCTCCATGAAGCAGTCATTTATTACATCCAGGAACTTATGTCTCTAGCAAGTCCTGACGTTACATTTACCCAGTCAATATCGGGGTAATTGAAATCTCCCATTATTCCTGCACTGCCAAATTGGTTAGCTTCCCTGATTTCTCTTAGCATTTCATCATCTGTCTGACCATTTTGTCCAGGGGGACGGTAGTATACTCCTGTCACTATACTCTTACCCAATACACATGGGATTTCTACCCAGATTCTACTGAGCATTTAGTCTCTTGTATGATCTTCATCCTGTTGGATTCTATATCCTCCCGGACATAAAGGGCCAGATTTTAAAAGGGTTACGTGCATAAGATACGCGTGTAACCCTTTTAAAACCCTCCTGCGTGTGCCGAGCCTATTTTGCATAGGTTCGGCAGCGCACGCAAGCCCCGGGACGCACCTAAGTCCCGGGGCTTGCCTGGGGGAACGTGTCGGGGGACGTGTTGGGAGTGACGCGGTGTTTTTGGGGCGTGTACGGGGGCATTTTTCCGGCTCGGGGGCATTTCGGGGGTGTGGCCGAGTGCCCCGACACAGCGGCCTGTGTCGGGGCCTGTGGCGCCGGCGCGTAAGTTACTACTGCCCGGAGGCAGTAGTAACTTTTGAGATAAAGGTGGGAGGGGGTTTAGATAGGACTGGGGGTTAGGTTAGGTAGGGGAAGGGAGGGGAAGGTGCTGGGGGGGTGAATGGAAACTTCCCTCTGAGGTTGCTCCGATTTCGGAGCAGCCTCAGAGGGAACGGGCAGCGCGTGCAGGGCTCGGCGCACGCAAGGTGCACAAATGTGCACAAATGTGCACCCCCTTGCTAGTGCCGACCCCGGATTTTATAAGATACGCGCGGCTACGCACGTATCTTATAAAATCCCGCGTAATTTGTAAAATCTACCCCAAAGTGCCACACCCCCACCAAGTTGATCCTCCCTATCATTGTGATATAATTTGTACCCTGATATAGCACTGTCCCATTGGTTATCCTCCTTCCACCAAGTCTCTGTGATGCCAATTATGTCAATCTCATCATTTGCTGCTATACACTCTAACTCTCCCTTCTTACTTCTTAGACTTCTGGCATTGGCATACAGACATTTCAGTAATCAGGTGACAGCAATCAGGTATTGATTAGGGATGTGCAGAGCAAACTTTTATGTTCATATTTCTTATGTCCGAAAGGGGGTCCCACTTGCGGCCAATATGGACATAAAAAAAATCTAATGAGTTGGGTATATGTACATATGTCGCCCATTAAAGTCAATGGGGGAAGGATTTCCAGCCTATTTTTGGCTGCAGAATTGTGGTTTTCTTATCAATTGGCCCAGGAGAGAGTTCCCTTTCCTTTGTGCAGGGAAGTACTCCCTGGAAAGGGTCCACCCCTAGAGTTGTGTGTACCCGGTGTTTACATTGGCGTCCAGTGAATATCGTTGGCGTCTAGTGAATTCCGTTGGCGTCTAGTGAATTCAGACGGTACTTATGCACTTCAGCAGATGACAAAGGAATTGGAGGATCTCTCAGAAATAAGAATACGTGTGGGAACACAAGGTCTGGATGAACAGGCAGGCACAGCAATGGAGTTAAAACAGCAGTAGGAACACAAGGCCTGGATGAACAGGCACTTCCTTCGAGGACAGAGGTCAATCCCAGCTAGGGACACAAGGCCTGCATGAACAGGCACAGGAACTAGGTTAAAACACTGGTAGCTCGCCAGCATCTTTCTGATGCATGCTAGAATATTGGCAGCGGTATGGGCATGGTCCGTCAGGTGGGTGTGCAGTAAAGCCCACCTCCACCCTCATGCTTGTTCAGGGAAGGACTCCCTGGAACGGGTCCACCCCTAGAGTTGTGTGTACCCGGTGTTTACATTGGCGTCCAGTGAATATCGTTGGCGTCTAGTGAATTCCGTTGGCGTCTAGTGAATTCAGACTGTACTTACGCACTTCAGCTGATGACAAACGAATTGGAGCCTAGGATCTCTCACAAATAAGAATACGTGTGGGAACACAAGGCCTGGATGAACAGGTACATCATTCGAGGACAGAGGTCAATTCCAGCTAGGGACACAAGGCCTGCATGAACAGGCACAGCAACCAGGTTAAAACACTTGTGGGAACACAAGGCCTGGATGAATAGGCACAGCCACTGAGTTAAAACACCTGTGGGAACACAAGGCCTGGATGAACAGGCACCGCCACTGAGTTAAAACACTGTGGGAACACAAGGCCCGGAAGAATGGGCACAGCAACTGAGTTAAAACACCTGTGGGAACACAAGGCCTGGATGAACACGGATACTCGGATAGTAATTATGTGTTTTTTTAATGTATTTATATTCTTATTCGAAAACGTTTCTAGCACGTCATACTTGATTACACTCAGGTACTGTAGGTATTTCCCTATCCCCAGAGGAACACAAGGCCTGGATGAACAGGCACCGCCACTGAGTTAAAACACCTGTGGGAACACAAGGCCTGGATGAACAGGCAGGCACAGCAATGGAGTTAAAACACCAGTAGGAACATGGATGAACACTGATACTCGGATAGTACAATTTTTTTTTTATGGATTTATATCTTTTTTAAAAAGTTTATAGCACTTCATTTATTTTTATATTTATTTGTCATTTTTATATACTGACATTCTTGTATTCAATGCAAATCATACTTGCTTACACTCAGTTACTGTATGTATTTCCCTATCCCCAGAGGAACACAAGGCCTGCAGGAACGGGCACAGCAACGGAGTTAAAACACTTGTGGGAACACAAGGCCGGGATGAAGAGGCGCAGCAGTCGAGCACAGAGGTCGATCCCAGCTAGGGACACAAGGCCTGGATGAAGAGGCACATCATTCGAGGACAGAGTTCAATCACAGCTAGGGACACAAGCCGCGGAGGAAAAGACACTAACCAGGATCCTCCAAGCCCTCATTTTCTCCAAATTAGACTACTGCAACTCTACATTTCTTGGACTCCCTTCCTCATACACAAAACCACTCCAAATGGTTCAAAACGCAGCAGCCCGTCTACTAACAAACACTAGGAAAGGAGGCCACATTTCCCCAGTCCTAAAAGACCTCCACTGGTTACCAATTCAGTTCAGAGTCATTTACAAATCCATCACCTTGATATACAAAATCTTTCACCAACACACCATAATCGACCTACAAATTCCTCTCCATTTATACAAATGCACAAGACCGACCAGGGAAGCCTACAGAGGATGCCTCCTTGTTCCACCCTCCAAAACCACTTATCACAGCACCTTTAGAGATTGAGCCCTTTCCACAGCAGGTCCACCGTTATGGAACTCCATCCCCCCAGATCTCAGAAATGAACCTTGCCTCCTAACCTTTCGGAAAAGACTCAAGACATGGCTTTTCAGGCAAGCCTTCCCGAACTGCACCTAACACACACCATCAATAAATTCTCAGCTCAGAAGCTGTATATATTGGACGCCATATTTGTAATGTACTCTTGTATATTTTTATATTCTACACATGTATATAATTAACCTCCTCTATCCCTCTTTATTTCTTACACTCCCAGTTCATAGCCCCAGTTAATTGTAACTGCATCTCTTCACCACGTGTATTTATGTTATAGGTTGTTTTCTTTGCACCCCTGTTTTCTGTTAAAGCGACATCATGTGAACGATTTCATGAATGCCGGTATAAAAAACCTTAAATAAATAAAATAAATAAGTAAGTACCGCAAGGGAAAGTTGAAAACAACTTTGAAGAGGGAGTTCAAGAGGGCGTGAAATTGTAAAGAGGTAAATGGGTGGGGTCCGTGCAGTCCGCCCGCAGGATTCAACCCGGCGGGTTCGGTCGGACCGGGGTTTCGGCGGATCCCCCACCCCCCACCCCTTTCGCGGGGGGTGGGGGAGGGGCGGGGGACGGCCCCGGCCCCCGCAGGGCGCATTTCCTCCGCGGCGGTGCGCCGCGACCGGCAACGGGTCGGCTGGGAAGGCCCAGGGGGGGCAGGTGGCCCGCTGCTCTGGCGGCGCGTGTTATAGCCCCCCCTCCCGGCGTTTCCTCCTTCCCCTTTGGCAACTGTTAACTTGTCTTAACCTCATTCACTACATCTATGCAGACGATGTTCAGATTCTTATTCCCATAACAGAATCTATTAACAAACTTGGCTATTCTTACAAGCCTTCCCTGATCCTTCAAACTTTCACTAGATAAGTACAGCTACTCAGCTTTGAATATGGAACTTCGCCCCTCCAATATTCTCCTCATTTAGCTACCCTACTTATGCACTTCAGAAAATGACAAAGGAATTGGAAGATCTCTCAGAAATAATAATACGTGTGGGAACACAAGGTCTGGATGAACAGGCAGGCACAGCAATGGACTTAAAACACCAGTAGGAACACTAGGCCTGGATGAAGAGGCACATCATTCTAGGACAGAGGTCAATCCCACCTATGGACACAAGCCGCGGAGGAAAAGAAACTAACCAGGATTCCCTCCGTAACGGCGAGTGAAGAGGGAAGAGCCCAGCGCCGAATCCCCGCTCGTCCGGCGGGCGCGGGAAATGTGGCGTACGGAAGATCGCCTCTCTGGCGCCGCTCGGGGGCCCAAGTCCTTCTCATCAAGCCTCAGCCCGCGGACGGTGTTAGGCCGGTAGCGGCCCCGGCGCGCCGGGACCGGGTTTTCTCGTAGTCTGTTTGTTTGGGAATGCAGGCCAAAGTGGGTGGTAAACTCCATCTAAGGGTAAATACCGGCTCCGGCGCGTGTTATTGCCCCCCCCCCCCCCCGGCAGCAGCTTCGCCGTTTCCCCCGCCGTTTCCTCCTTCCCCTTTGCCAACTGTCAACTAGTCTTAACCTCATTCACTACATCTATGCAGACGATGTTCAGATTCTTATTCCCATAACAGAATCTATTAACAAAGCCATCGCACTTTGGAACAACAGCTTACAAGCCATCACTAATCTCCTCAACAGTCAAAGCATGAGATCTTATTAAGAAACTGACATTATCCTCAACAAATTCTTACTCCTAGCAAAACCTCTACCAAGTAAGTACACAGGGGTCTGTATTTTCATACCCCAGTGCTTGCTGTTTGAATACCGCTCTTGCCGTACCGACCCGCAGGGACCACCTAGGGACACAAGCTGTGGAGGAAAATAAACTAACCAGGATTCCCTCAGTAACGGTGAGTGAAGAGGGAAGAGCCCAGCGCCGAATCCCCGCCTGTCCGGCGGGCGCGGGAAATGTGGCATACGGAAGACCGGCTCCCCAGCGCCGCTCGGGGGCCCAAGTCCTTCTGATGGAGGATCAGCCGGCAGACGGTGTTAGGCCGGTAGTGGCCCCCCAATAAAACCACCAAAGACTGCTTCTATAAACTGCAAGTTTAAAAAAGGATAAGACCACTCTTCCACGCCAAACACTTCAGAACCATCCTCCAAGCCCTCATTTTCTACTACTGCAACTCTACATTACTTGGACTCCCTTCCTCATACACGAAACCACTCCAAATGGTTGAAAACGCAGCAGCCCGTCTACTAACAAACACTAGGAAAGGAGGCCACATTTCCCCAGTCCTAAAAGACCTCCACTGGTTACCAATTCAGTTCAGAGTCATTTACAAATCCATCACCTTGATATAAAAAATAATTCACCAACACACCATTATCGACCTACAAATTCCTCTCCGTTTATTCAAATGCACAAGACCGACCAGGGAAGCCTACAGCGGATGCAATGCCGGTATAAATAAATAAATAAAATAAATAAATAAAATCAATAAGTACGTAAGGGAAAGTTGAAAATAACTTTCAAGAGCGGAGTTCAAAAGGGCGGGAAAACCGTTAAGAGGTAAACGGGTGGGGTGCGTGCAGTCCGCCTGGAGGATTCAACCCGGCGGCGGTGTTCGGTGGGACCGGGGGGTGGTTTCGGCGCATCCCCCACCCCTTTCGCGGGGGGCGGGGAACGCCTCCCGGACGGCCCCGGCCCCGTCCAGGAATAAAAAAATAAAGTAAAGCAATAAAATCAATAAGTACGTAAGGGAAAGTTGAAAACAACTTTCAAGAGCGAGTTCAAAAGGGCGGGAAACCGTTAAGAGTTAAACGGGTGAGGTGCGTGCAGTCCACCTGGAGGATTGAACCCGGCGGGTTCGGTGGGACCGGGGGTGGTTTCGGCGCATCCCCCACCCCTTTCGCGGGGGGGCGGGGGGAACGCCTCCCGGACGGCCCCGGCCCCGTCCAGGAATAAAAAAAATAAAGTAAAGCAATAAAATCAATAAGTACGTAAGGGAAAGTTGAAAACAACTTTCAAGAGCGAGTTCAAAAGGGCGGGAAAACGTTAAGAGTTAAACGGGTGAGGTGCGTGCAGTCCGCCTGGAGGATTGAACCCGGCGGGTTCGGTGGGACCGGGGGTGGTTTCGGCGCATCCCCCACCCCTTTCGCGGGGGGGCGGGGAACGCCTCCCGGACGGCCCCGGCCCCGTCCAGGAATAAAAAATAAAGTAAATCAATAAAATCAATAAGTACGTAAGGGAAAGTTGAAAATAACTTTCAAGAGCGAGTTCAAAAGGGCGGGAAACCGTTAAGAGGTAAACGGGTGGGGTGCGTGCAGTCCGCTTGGAGGATTCAACCCGGCGGCGGGTTCGGTGGGACCGGGGGGGGTTTCGGCGCATCCCCCACCCCTTTCACGGGGGGGCGGGGAACGCCTCCCGGACGGCCGCAGGGCGCATTTCCTCCGCGGCGGAGCGCCGCAACCGGCTCCGTGTCGGCTGGGAAGGCCCAGGGGGGGCAGGTGGCCCGCCGCTCCGGCGGCGCGTGTTATAGCCCCCCCTGGCAGCAGCTTTGCCGTTTCCCCCGCCGTTTCCTCTTTCCCCTTTGCCAACTGTTAAGTAGTCTTAACCTCATTCACTACATTTATGCAGACGATGTTCAGATTCTTATTCCCATAACAGAATCTATTAACAAAGCCATCGCACTTTGGAACAACAGCTTACAAGCCGAAGCCACCACTAATCTCCTCAACAGTCTAAACCTGGTCCTCAATGCCTCTAAAACTAAACTCCTCTTCATTTCCTACAAGCAAGAAAACCTCCCATCTCAGATCCATCACAAACACCTTCTCACCCACAACCATGTGAGAGACCTGGGAGTAATTATAGACAACCGTCTTCACCTAAAGAATATGATCCAAACCACAACTGTAAGATATAATATTATATCTTAATGGGCCTCGACAAAGGAAACTCTTTCCTATTGATCTTGTTAGACCTTTCCGCAGCGTTCGACACGGTCAACCACGCCATCCTCCTAAACCAGCTTTCGTCCATAGGAATCAGCGGCACCGTCCGATCCTGGTTCAAAACGTTTCTCAATAACAGAGGTTACAAAGTTAAACTCCAAAACAAGGAATCCTCAAGATTTGACTCTCATAGGAGTCCCTCAAGGTTCTTGATTATCTCCGACCCTATTTAATATCTATCTTCTTCCTCTCTGCCAACTTCTTACCGACCTCAATCTAAAGTACTTCCTTTACGCAGATGATATTGAAATCATCATCCATATCAAAGACACATACTCTAAAACTCTTGACTACTGGGAAACATGCCACCAGAAAATCAAACAAGTAGTAAACAACCTACACCTCATCTTAAACTCATCCAAGACAGAAATCCTACTCATCTCTCCTGAAAACAATATCTCCAACACTACTCTTCCCACCAACCTACCTACCACACAAGTTACAGACTTAGGAGTGATAATAGACAACCGGCTAAACTTCAAGGCACATATCAACAAAACAACCAAAGACTGCTTCTATAAACTCCAGGTTCGGAAGAGGATAAGACCTCTTTTCCATGCTCAAGACTTCAGAACGATCATCCAAGCAGTCATTTTTGCGAAATTAGACTACTGCAGTTCCCTATTGCTAGGTCTGCCCTCATCCTATTCCAAACCACTACAGATGGTTCAAAATTCAGCAGCCCGATTACTAACAGGCGCAAGAAAGAGAGACCACATATCTCCCATTCTGAAAGAGTTACATTGGCTACCCGTCCACTTCCGTATCATCTATAAAGCCATATGTGTCATCTTCAAAACTATTCATCAACGCATCTTATGCACTTTAGCTGATGACAAAGGAATCGGAAAATCTCTCAGAAATAAGAATACGCGTGGGAACACAAGGTCTGGATGAACAGGCACATCATTTGAGGACAGATGTCAATCCCAGCTAGGGACACAAGCAGCGTAGGAAAAGAAACTAACCAGGATTCCCTCAGTAACGGCGAGTGAAGAGGGAAGAGCCCAGCGCCGAATCTCCGCCACTCCGGGTTCGGGGATCTGAACCCGACTCCCTTTCGATCGGCCGAGGATGACGGAGGCCATCGCCCGTCCCTTCCGAACGGCGCTCGCCTATCTGTTAGGACCGGCTGACCCATGTTGAACTGCTGTTCACATGGAACCCTTCTCCACTTCGGCCTTGAAGAAGAATGCTCAGTCTGTTTAAAAGAACAAAATTAACGGACCCACTCAAGGACTATGCTCAGTCTGTTTAAAAGAACACAATTAACGGACCCACTCTGAAGGTCAATGCTCAGTCTGTTTAAAATAGCAATATCAACAGACCCACTCTGAAGGACAATGCTCAGTCTGTTTAAAATAACAAAATGGAACTGCCCAGCTAGGGACACAAGGCCTGGAGGAACAGGCACATCATTGGTGGACAGAGGTCAATCCCGGCTAGGGACACAAGGCCTGGAGGGACAGGCAGGCACAGCAATGGAGTTAAAACACCAGTAGAAACACAATGCCTGGAGGTACAGGCAGGAACAGCAACGGAGTTAAAACACTTGTGGGAACACAAGGCCTGGAGGAACAGGCACATCATTGGAGGACAGAGGTCAATCCCAGCTAGGGACACAAGTCGCATAGGAAAAGAAACTGACCAGGATTCCCTCAGTAACGGCGAGTGAAGAGGGAAGAGCCCAGCACCGATTCTCCACCACTCCGGGTTCGTGGATCTGAACCCGACTCCCTTTCGATCAGCCGAGGACGACGGAGGCCATCGCCCGTCCCTTCCGAACGGCGCTCGCCTATCTGTTAGGACCGGCTGACCCATGTTGAACTGCTGTTCACATGGAACCCTTCTCCACTTCGGCCTTGAAGAAGAAAGCTCAGTCTGTTTAAAATAAGAAAATTAACGGACCCACTCTGAAGGACCATGCTCAGTCTGTTTAAAAGAACAAAATTAACGGACCCACTCAAGGACTATGCTCAGTCTGTTTAAAATAAGAAAATTAACGGACCCACTCTGAAGGTCAATGCTCAGTCTGTTTAAAATAGCAATATCAACAGACCCACTCTGAAGGACAATGCTCAGTCTGTTTAAAATAACCAAATGGAACTGCCCAGCTAGGAACACAATGCCTGGAGGTACAGGCAGGAACAGCAACGGAGTTAAAACACTTGTGGGAACACTAGGGCTGCACAGTAGATGCCGGTCAGACACAGCGATTCATGTCAAGAACATGTGCTGCAGTGCTTACTGCTTACATTATCTTGAGCATAGGAGGCAATTGGAACTGCTGCAAGGCTCCTTTCAATAGCTTTTATTCATCTTGCCATTCACAAGGAAAATCGGGGAAAGCCAAGCAATGGCAGGTTTACTTTCAAAAACACTAGCATTTCCATCAAGACCGGTGAAAGCCTTGAGCGGTGAGGGCTCATGATATCCCCTGTCATTGAAAAAACACATTCACTGGGCACACTTGTTGGTGGACATGACAGATATCCTTCAGCCACTTTGGCTAGGTGTGGCCAGACAGTGGACTTGTGTGCCCAATATGCCAGCGGATCTGTCTGCGTGTTCTCTATCGGCTCTGAGAGATACCGTTTCACTGACAGCTCTGCTGCTGTCTCCTCCTGTGCTTGGGAGGGCTGAGAGTCACTCAATCCAGTTACTTTCTCTCTCGCCTGTTGCACTACTGATGTATCTTTATGGCCAACATGCCTTGGGCGTTCTGACGTTGAGGTGGAGGCACTAGTAATAGTATCTGTCACTGACACAGTCCTTCTCCTGCCAGGGCTAGCAGCAGCACAACTCTGTGACGTGCCTGCTGTTTCCACCTGTGCTTCAAGCCTAATCTGTCTCCGCCTATGGTGCTCCTGTGCTAACAACAGCTCCTTCACAAATGACAGACAATTGGTCTGTAGGGCGATTTTACCTTTCACACGGGGATCACAGACAGAGGCGAGCATGTATGTGCTGTCCTCTGTTAAAGGCCTTAATCTGTCTTTCACCTGCTGCTGCAAAACGTCCACACACTGCAGCACCTCAGCAGTCATTCCCTCTTGCCGTTTAATGCCTTCCAAATGGTCATCCAGGAATTTCACTATAGGGATGATGTCAGCCAAGGTGGAACTTCTGGAACTCAGCTCCTCCGTGACGTCCTTGAAGGGCTGCAGGATTTTTAACAGCTGACTCATGACTAACCAATCGTGATGCCCTAGGGGATTCTGTACACCTATGTCTATTGTACCAGAAAGTTCATGAAGGGGTGTCTGCAGCTCCAATAACCTCTCCAGCATCATAAAGGTGGAATTCCACCGGGTGGGAACGTCTTGAATGAGACGCTTCTCGGGCATATCCAAAGCAGTCTGCTTTTCTCGGAGAACCTGCCCCGCCCTGACACTTCTGTGGAAGTGTGCTGCTATGTTCCTGCACTTCTGTATTAACCTACGCAGGTATTCAGTCTCCTTGTCCTTGGACTCCAAGCCCAAACCTGACTTCACTACCAGATGCAGAGTGTGTGCAAAACATCGGATGTTCTTAAACCGCCCATCGCTTATTGCCTTAACCATGTTTGCACCGTTGTCTGTGACAAAAAAGCCTGCCCGCGTTTTACTGTCTCGCTGGTGTACTTTCCAGCTCGCCAGCATCTTTCTGATGCATGCTAGAATATTGGCAGCGGTATGGGAATGGTCCGTCAGGTGGGTGTTCAGTAAAGCCCACCTCCACCCTGATGCTTGTTCAGTAATAGAGCTGCTGGCTGCCCCTGCCTCTGCCATGTCCCACCAGTGTGCTGTCAGAGAGAGGTAAGAGTGTGCAGCATTCATGGCGGTCCAGATATCGCAGGTGAAATGCACTTTCCGTCTGCCTTACCTAGCAGTGCTTGCACGCGACTGACACAGTGCTTGTACAGGCTGGGGATGACCTTTCTACTAAATGTGGTTCTGGAGGGGACTTTGTAATTTGGAAGTACGACCTTCAAGAAACGTTTGAAACCCACATTCTCAACTAACTGCAGGGGCTGGTCATCAAGGGCAATCATTTCCCCAATGCTCCTGGTTACTACTTTTGCGGCTGCCTGCCTCCTACCCCGGGATAGCGTTACCGCACTCCACCCCATTTCCTCCATGGTGCATTGTCGCTTCTGCCACATGTCAGTGGGTTTCTGGCCTGCCGCCTGACTGCTAGAAGGGTATGAGGGCGTGGCTGACTCTGCTGCTTTCCTACCACTGCACCCTGGTTGGAAGGGGAAGGGGTCCCCTGACGGAAAATGCTACCATCCCCAGATGGCAGTAATCTTGTTGGGTGTTGCCTCTTAATATGATACTCCATGCCAAAAATTTGACAGAGGTCCCCAGTTGCTTGCCTCTGCTAATATCCCTGGCCAGTAATTACACCGAGCATAACGCGGGTCTTCTGTCACTTTAAAATGGTGCCCAGATCGCAGATTTCTTTTGTGATCCTCCTCTCTTTCCCAGCCCTGGGGGTGGATGGTGGCACTGGAGTGAGGTACTACTGGGTGTGGGTGGTGCACCACTGCACCCGGCGAAGCAATGCCAGCGGGGCAACAGTCACCCTCTGTCTCCCTTCTGACAGCTCTTCCTCCTCCTCGATATCAGTGGAATGTCTCCCCTGCCGCAGATTTCTGGAGGTGGAGGCTAAAACAGGACTAACTGACAATTCTACCGAAGATTGACTCAGGTATTACATCTTCCGTTTCTGATGAGAATCCCATCCAAGAAGATTCTTCTTCTGAATCAGAAGCTAACAGTGCCAGCGCTACCTTGTCACCGCGAAGTTTTGCAGGACACTTCTGTCCCCTGGCTGCTCTTGGGTGTGTAACTTTTGTCTGGCTAGACTCTGCCTCCTCTTCACTCTCCTCCAAAACTACAGTGCCAGAAACAGGTGCTGGCGATTGCAAAGTTTCATGGTCTGATTTCTTTTTTTTTGCCATGGAAACTGCCATCCCCTACAAAGACGTTTGATTGCGACAGTTGCCTTTTTACCTGTACTGGTGGTGTTGCGCTGGTGTCTTTTGCGGTGCCTCCGCTGCCATTCCCACTAAGTCGCTTGCATCTCCCTTTCCCTGACATTATGGATTTAATGTCAATGAGTACTAGTGGTAACACTGCCCACTGTCCCACAATATAATGTTCGGGTCAGTTTAAAATACTAAATTAACATACCCACTCAAGAAGAATGCTCAGTCTGTTTAAAATAACAAAATGAACGGACCAAGTCAAGGACAATGCGGTTTAAGTCTGTTTAAAATAGCAGATTGAACAGACTCGCTGAAGGGCCAATCTTCACTCTGTTTACAATGCCCACTGCCTCACTGCCTGCCTTGCAATGCACGGAATGTGTCTGTCTGTGTGTGTGCAGTGAGTGCACAGAGAACAAGCTTCCTTTTCAGTAGATATGAGGCAGGGGACTCCCAGCCCCTGGAACTGCTGCCCACCCAGCCCTGAACCACTCAAGGAGAATGCTTTTAAGTCTGTTTAAAAATAGCAAATGTAACAGACTCGCTGAAGGGCAATGTTCACTCTGTTTACAATGCCCACTGCCTCACTGCCTGCCTGGCAATGCACGGAATGTGTCTGTCTGTGTGTGTGCAGTGAGTGCACAGAGAACAAGCTTCCTTTTCAGTAGATATGAGGCAGGGTACTCCCAGCCCTGAACTGCTGCCCACCCAGCACTGAACCACTCAAGGACAATGCGGTTACGTCTGTTTAAAAATAGCAAATGTAACAGACTCGCTGAAGGGCAATGTTCACTCTGTTTACAATGCCCACTGCCTCACTGCCTGCCTGGCAATGCACGGAATGTGTCTGTCTGTGTGCACTGCAGTGCACATAGAACTAAAGTAGATATGAGGCAGGGTACTCCCAGCACTGGAACTGCTGCCCACCCAGCACTGAACCACTGAAGGAGAATGTGTTCACTCTGCAGATAAGACTCTTAAATTTCTTCTGGGGGATAAAAGACTCTTAAATTTCTGGGGTGCTCTTCTGAGGGAAAAAAGAAAAAAACCAAAAAAAAAACCCTGCTTGTTTTCTTTCACTATTCCTCTAATTGCTTTGTGCTGCACTAAAATCTGGGCTCTCTGAGCAGTAGAACTTCTGTGTTTTATACCTTTCTCTAGGTCTGTTATTATACAATAATTGTAACTGTTGCTTGCAAACTGTTATTTTTAAGATCCAGTATACCTGCTTTTCTATTATTGTATAGCTGTTCTTTAATAATCTGGTTAATATTGGCACAGAAGTGCTGAGGGGGTCCTTTAATAGCTAAAGGACTAATAAAGTTCCAGAAAGTGTCCTGCTTGTCCCAGGTTCAACTGTTTCCCTCCCACCCTACCCTCTGCCCACCCACCCCTGGGATTAGATTACTAATATAGACTGTCTAAATTAGCATTAGCAACAAGATCAATTAGTAAGTTAACAGCTAAGGACATACCAATCCAAAACTTAACCAATATGAGAACTATCCAATGCAACTGTTGTAGAGCCTTTATTCTGAGGGAAAGCATCTGGAGACTTGGAGCTTGCCCGATCTGTGCACAGCTCTCTTCTTTGAAAACGGAGCTGACTGAGGTTAAAGCTCAATTAGCTTCAATTAAAAGAATTACACCCATATTGCATTACTCAGAAAATAATTCCCCAACACCAAAGAATAACCAGGAGTCAAGAAAAAGAAATACAGTAGACTCAGGTAGGATAACACATGTGTCCCACAGTCACCCATTCTTGACAGATGGGAAGCCAACAAGTATACCCCCCCACTCAATCAGTTCATCAAGTAAATCATTAAAAAACAGGATCACAGTGGGCTCTGGTAGAATTAGACCTGTAACAAGGAGACACACACAGTATCAAATGCAACAAGAACATAAAGCCCTCCCTATATTAACTGAAGTAATTCTAGAGAAAAACATTGAGATGGATAATTCTGTCATCAATGGCACAACTGCAAAAGGAACAAGTAAAGTGAATAACAAATCTCAACTAAAGTCTCATAAGGAGTACAGGAAAAGCAATAACCGTAAAGAGAGTACCTGGAAAGCTATGACTACAAATGCTCATAGTTTGGGAAATAAAATCCCAGATCTGCAGGCCCTAATGACAGAGGCAGAACTGGACATCGTTGCTATCACAGAGACATGGTTCACAGAATCTCATGATTGGGATATGGCAATACCAGGCTATAATTTGTTAAGGAAGGACAGAGTGGATAGAAAAGGGGGAGGTGTGGCTCTTTATGTCAGAAATAATATCCAAGCATCTGAGCTGCAAGGAAGTTGGGGCAAGGAAGAAGCACTATGGGTAGACCTAAAAACAGAAGATGGAGCATCCATTTATATTGGAGTGGTTTACAGGCCTCCAAACCAAAAGGAAGAGCTGGACAGAGATCTGGTTGAAGACATCCATAAGATAGGTAAGAAAGGGGAAGTGGTGATCATTGGTGACTTTAATATGCCAGATGTAGACTGGAAAATCCCATCTGCAGAATCTAAAAACAGTAGAGCAATACTGGATGCCATGCAAGTATCTTTGTTCAAACAAATGGTATTGGAACCCACGAGAGAAGGAACTATTCTCGACTTAGTGCTCAATAATGGAGAAATCGTCTCTGATGTCAAGGTGGGCGCCCACCTCAGCACCAGTGATCATCAAACGGTATGGTTTAATATCACTAAAAGAATATGGAAAAGGAGCACAAAGACCAGAGTTTTACAGTTCAAAAACACAGACTTTGAGGAAATGGGGAAGTACCTAGAGGAAGAACTAAATGGATGGGAAATGAGAGAGATGTGGATCAACAGTGGACCAATCTAAAAGGAGCAATCGCCAAGGCAACTGCTCTATATGTTAGAAATGTAAAGAAAAGCAAAAGAAAAATGAAACCTATCTGGTTCTCAAAGGAGGTGGCTGACAAAATTAAAGCTAAAAGAACTGCATACAAGAATACAAAAGATCCAAAGGAAGGAGCACAAAGAAGAATATTTGTATCAACTGAGGGAGACAAAGAAATTAATCAAGTTGGCAAAAAGTCAAGCATAAGAGAGGATTGCAAGGAGATAAAATATGGTGACAAACATTTTCAGATACATCAGCGAAAGAGAAAGGTCCAAAGTGGTATAGTGAAATGACAGTGTGGAATGATCAATGTTGTGGAGGGAGACGAAGAAAAATGGCAGAAATATTAAACGAATACTTCAGCTCTGTGTTCACTAAGAAGACCCTGGAGAAGGACCCATCTCTACCACAACAAGAACTGGAGGGAAGCGGAACGAAGGAAAATCCATTACAGTAGATAATTGTATGGGAAAGAGCTAAAGAATCTGAAAGTGGACAAAGCCATGGGCCTGATGGGATTCATCCAAGGGATATTGAGGGAGCTCAGAGATGTGCTGGCGGGGACCGCTGTGCGACCCTCGTTTCAATAGATCCCTAGAAACGGGAGTGGTGCCGAGTGATTTGGGAGAAGAGTGGTGGTGGTCCCGCTTCACAAGAGTGGGAACAGAGAGGAGGCTGGTAACTACAGACCGGTTAGCCTC
Organism: Rhinatrema bivittatum; assembly: GCF_901001135.1. Classification (NCBI taxonomy): domain Eukaryota; kingdom Metazoa; phylum Chordata; class Amphibia; order Gymnophiona; family Rhinatrematidae; genus Rhinatrema; species Rhinatrema bivittatum. Next base: position 772,220,493 of record NC_042615.1, read on the forward strand.
ACTTCAGTTGGGTGGAAAAGTAATGGAGTCACTGTTGAAAGAGAGAATAGTGAACTATCTACAGTCCGGAGAATTGATGGACCAGAGGCAGCATGGATTCACCAGAGGAAGATCCTGTCAGACAATCTGATTGACTTTTTTGACTGGGTAACCAAGGAATTAGATAGAGGAAGAGCGCTCGATATCATATACTTGGATTTCAAGCAAAGCTTTTGATACGGTTCCGCACAGGAGACTGGTGAATAAAACGAGAAGCTGGGAGTGAGTGCCGAGGGGGTGACCTGATTGCAAATTGGTTGACGGACAGAAGACAATGTGTGATGGTATAATGGAACCTTCTCTGAAGAGAGAGCGGTTTTAAGTGGTGTACCGCAAGGATCGGTGTTGGGACCGGTCCTGTTCAATATCTTTGTGAGCGACATTGCGGACGGGATAGAAGGTAAGGTTTGTCTTTTTGCGGATGACACTAAGATCTGCAACAGAGTGGGACACGCCGGAAGGAGTGGAGAGAATGAGGAGGGATCTAAGGAAAACTGGAAAGAGTGGTCGAAGCTATGGCAGCTGAGATTCAATGCCAAGAAGTGCAAAGTCATGCATATGGGGAGTGGAATCCAATGAAACTGTATTCAATGGGGGGGGAAAGGCTGATGTGCACGGAGCAGGAGAGGGACCTTGGGTGATGGTGTCTAATGATCTGAAGTCGGCGAAACAATGCGACAAGGCGATAGCTAAAGCCAGAAGAATGCTGGGCTGCATAGAGAGAGGAATATCGAGTAAGAAAAGGGAAGTGATTATTCCCTTGTACAGGTCCTTGGTGAGGCCTCACCTGGAGTACTGTGTTCAGTTCTGGAGACCGTACCTTCAAAAAGACAAAGACAAGATGGAGGCGGTACAGAGAAGGGCGACCAGGAAGGTGGAGGATCTTCATCGGATGACGTACGAGGAGAGATTGAAGAATCTAAATATGTACACCCTGGAGGAAAGGAGGAGCAGAGGTGATATGATACAGACTTTCAGATACTTGAAAGGTGTTAATGATCAAAAGACAACGACAAACCTTTTCCTAAGGAAAAAAATCAGCAGAACCAGGTGTCACGATTTGAAGCTCCAGGGAGGAAGATTCAGAACCAATGTCAGGAAGTATTTCTTCACGGAGAGGGTGGTGGATGCCTGGAATGCCCTTCCGGAGGGTGGTGAAGACCAGAACTGTGAAGGACTTCAAAGGGGCGTGGGATAAACACTGTGGATCCATAAAGTCAAGAGGCTGCCAATGAAGAGTGGGTGACTCGCATAATGAGGGCTACGCCTGGAGTCAATACCCTTATTAAATAAACATACACAGGCGTGACTCCAACCATCGCTCTAAGCTTCAACAGCAAGAGGAAATGTGGAAAAAAAGGATTCAACTCACAAAAGAGGGAGTAGCTGGCTTGTTACGGCGGTTACTACCCCAAATCAAATAAGCCTGATACTTCACTTTCAATGCATATACAGCATAGTTCTCTGACTTCAACGGCAGGGGAGAAGAAAAGAGGGTTCGCACTCACAAAGCAGGGAGTAGCTGGCTTGTTACGGCGGTTACTACCCCAAACAAATGGGCCTGATACTTCACTTTGATGCACATCCAGCATGGCTCTCTGCTTCAACGGCATGGGAGAAGACTTATACGTCACGCATATCCAGCATAGCTCCCTGCTTCAATTGGCAGGGGAGAAGAAAAAACAAACCAATAAGGGCTAATAACATAGTCTGGGTAAAACAAATAAGCATGGGTGCAGCTTGCTTATTTGCGGCGGCTACTACACCCAAACTAATCAAGCTAGATATTTCACTTGGATGCAGCTCCATCACTGCTCCTCTACATTAAAGGTGGGGATTGAAGGGAAATAGAACCAAGAGCTAAGAGAAGAAACAGATAAGTATGAGAGAAAATATGTGTGAAGCTTGCTGGGCAGACTAGATGGGGCATTTGGTCTCTTCTGCCGTCATTTCTATGTTTCTATGTTTCTATGTTTCTATGTTTACAATGCCCACTGCCTCACTGCCTGCCTGGCAAGCACGGAATTGTGTCTGTCTGTGTGTGTGCAGTGAGTCACAGAGAACAAGCTTCCTTTTCAGTAGATATGAGGCAGGGTACTCCCAGCCCTGGAACTGCTGCTCACCCAGCACTGAACCACTCAAGGACAATGCGGTTAAGTCTGGTTTAAAAATAACAAATTGAACAGACTCGCTTAAGGCCAATCTTCACTCTGTTTATGCCCCCATGCTGCCTGGCAATGCCACGGAATGTGTCTGTCTGTGTGTGGCAGTGAGTGCACAGAGAACAAGCTTCCTTTTCAGTAGAATATGAGGCAGGGTACTCCCAGCCCTGGAACTGCTGCCCACCCAGCACTGAACCACTCAAGGACAATGCGGTTAAAGTCTGTTTAAAAATAGCAAATGTAACAGACTCGCTGAAGGGCAATGTTCACTCTGTTTACAATGCCCACTGCACTCACTGCCTGCCTGGCAATGCACGGAATGTGTCTGTCTGTGTGTGTGCAGTGAGTGCACAGAGAACAAAGCTTCCTTTTCAGTAGATATGAGGCAGGGTACTCCCAGCCCTGGAACTGCTGCCCACCCAGCACTGAACCACTCAAGGACAATGCGGTTAAGTCTGTTTAAAAATAACAAATTGAACAGACTCGCTTAAGGCCAATCTTCACTCTGTTTATGCCCACTGCCTGCCTGGCAATGCACGGAATGTGTCTGTCTGTGTGTGTGCAGTGAGTGCACAGAGAACAAGCTTCCTTTTCAGTAGATATGAGGCAGGGTACTCCCAGCCCTGGAACTGCTGCCCACCCAGCACTGAACCACTCAAGGAGAATGCTTTTAAGTCTGTTTAAAAATAGCAAATATGAGGCAGAGTACTGCCAGCCCTGCCTGGCACTGCCCAGGATAAAATGTACAGACTCACTCAATAAGAATGTTCTTTTTTTTTTTCCCTAACAAGAATCTGTTCTGTGTTGTCTATCAATCTGGTTCTGTTCTGTGTTGTCTATCAAATCGGGTTCTGCTATCTTCTCTGCCTCAGCCTGCCTAAGCCCACCCTGCACGATCCCGATCCCACCTCCCCACTGAATCGCTGACAATGTCCGTCAGTCCTCGTGCTGCTGCTGCTTTTATAGTGCTGCTGGCTCGTCAGGAAATCCTCAGAGCAGCACGGAATGACAGCGCGATTCGCTGCATCAGTGCTTCTCTGAAAAGGTGAACGCAGATTCGCTGCGTTCCGTTATCCATGCCGACCTGTCCCACCCTTTCCTGTGAGTCACTGAGACTCACAGGACAGGGTCAGACAGGTTGGCATGGTTACCGCAGGGGCGCCGCCCATTTTCAGGTAATCCGGGGCTCCGAGCTCGAGTCGCAGGTAATGGGCGGCGAGAAAGCGCGCGCATGGCGATTCTCCGTATCCGACATATCTATGTTCATTTATGTCGGAAATCTGCTCGTATACGCCCCAATCTTTTTTTTAAGTAAAAAAAAAAAATTGAGTTGCGTTTTCCATATGCGGTCAATTCCGAAATGCACATCCCTAGTATTGATTAACCTATACCAGAGGTGTCCAGCTTCATTCCCTTGAGGGCTGTATAGCCAGTCAGGTTTCCAGGTTAATTCTAATAAATATATATGAGAGAAATTTTGCCTGCCACACTGCCTCAGTTGTATGTGAATCTATCTCATGCATATTAATCAGGGATATCCTGTAAACCAAATAGATTGGCAGTTCTTAAGGACTGGAATTGGACACTCCTTATCAAACAGAAATAATTATAAATGGTTATCACAATAACTGCAGCAAATTAATATTTCTTCTAAATCAAGGGACATGCAAGAGATTACTCTTAAATTATATAAAAATGATTACTTTTATGCAATTTTATCAAATACAACTACCTCATGTGTAACATATATTCAATCTAAATGTCAAAGTCATATATATTTACACATATAAATTTCAGCCAACCACAGATCAACAAAACCAATTCAACCATAGATATACCATGCTTACACAGTGCTGGCACCATATTTCAGGACCACTTCGGCATTGTTTTATATCTGCATCTCGCCTATGCCATAGCATAAGATGATGATGTTATCATATATTTCTCTGACTGGGAGTCACATTTGCCTAAGTTCAGGCAGTGTTATGGAATCGAGGCCTACTGCCTATCCTAGTAAGTGTACTATAGGTTGGAGGAGGCCTAGTACCTCAAGTGTATGGTGGAGAACAGAGTCATCCATCCAGTATGATCGAAAATAGAGGCAATTAAAAAGTATGGACTTCCTCAAACAAAAATACAAATGCAGGCCTTCCTAGGGTTCTAGAAAATGTATCCCTGGCTTTGCAGACTGAGCCACATCTCTCACTGAACTGCTTAAGAAGACCAAACCCAGTAAAGTGAAGGGGAAGATGTCTTGTCAGGAAGCCTTTCGGGACTTAAAATACAGGCTGTGTCAAAACTTAGGGGCGGATTTTCAGAGCCCTGCTCGCCTAAATCCGCCCAAATCCGGGCGGATTTAGGCGAGCAGGGGCCCTGCGCGCCGGTGAGGCCTATTTTACATAGGCCTACGGCACGCGCAGAGCCCCGGGACTCGCGTAAGTCCCGGGGTTCTCCGAGGGGGGGCGTGTCGGGGGCGGGCCCGGTCGTCGCGGCGTTTTAGGGGGCGTGTCGGCAGCGTTTTGGGGGCGGGTACGGGGGCGTGGCTACGGCCCGGGGCGGTCCGGGGGCGTGGCCGCGCCCTCCGTACCCGCCCCCAGGTCGCGTCCCGGCACGCAAGAGGCCCGCTGGCGCGCGGGGATTTACGCCTCCCTCCGGGAGGCGTAAATCCCCCGACAAAGGTAAGGGGGGGGGCTTAGACAGGGCCGGGTGGGTGGGTTAGGTAGGGGAAGGGAGGGGAAGGTGAGGGGAGGGCAAAAGGAAGTTCCCTCCGAGGCCGCTCCGATTTCGGAGCGGCCTCGGAGGGAATGGGGGTAGGCTGCGCGGCTCGGCGCGCGCTGGCTATACAAAATCAATAGCCTTGCATGCGCCGATCCAGGTTTTTAGCAGATACGCGTGGCTCCGCGCGTATCTACTAAAATCCAGCTTACTTTTGCTTGCGCCTGATGCGCCAGCAAAAGTAGGCCAATTTGCGCTATTTGAAAATCTACCCCTTAGTGTTGCATACCCCAGATTTCTATAGAGACTTCATTGTGCATAGTAATACATCCCATAACTGGGTTCGTGGCCATATTTTAATAAATCATAAACCGACCTGATTTGATATTTATATCGAGAATGTCGGTTTATAAAACCCTAAATAAATAAATAAATAAATATGGATGATAAGGAAGAACATTTGGTATTGTCCTTAACTGGAAGCTCCTGCCGAATGAATGAAATTTTGCCATAATTGAAAAGGAATTTCTCTCCATAAAATAGGCCATTCACCCTTGAAATCGACCATGCCCCACTCAAATGATTTTTGCCATGAAAGAAAAGAATGTGCACTTAACCCAATGTTATTTGGCCTTGCAAGCATTCACATTCAAGCTGGTTCATAGAGTGGGGTGAGAGTATATAAATTCAAATTTTCTGTCCAGGTGATAGGAGATAGGAACTAGAAAAGGAGCAGTAGATGTGTCCTTCTCAAAGGGAGGGAGGGGTATATGATGGAAAATGCATTTCATTTTCCACAGGGAAGGGGAGGAATAAACATCAGGTACACATACAAAGAGACTGGAGAGAAAGAAGAAACAAGGGTTTGTGGCCCAAAGGCTGGCCATGTGATAAGGGACTCTGGGAGAGGGGTTCTGGAGGGTGGATGGGTAGGAGCTGTAGCCACGTTGCATTAACAGGGTACAGTTTTCCTCAGGAAAACCGTACCTTGGGAATAGGCTCATCAATTGCCCGCAGAAGACAGACCTTATTTGAAACACCTTTGGGAACTTGTTGCTCACCTCTAGAATGGGGGAGGGGAAATGTTTTCAGCTTGTGGTATCTGCACTCTTCTGGATTCTTTTTTCTGTGTGGCAGGAAGTGACTGCAAATAATTGGTTACTATTGATACTGACAAGGAAAGGGGGTGGAGGAAGAGAGCACTGGCCCTGTCATCTATTTCTCCATGGAGCATCTGTAGTTGCAAACAATAATCATCTAGAGGTTCACAAGATCCCAAAGGTAGCCAGAAGATCAGCTGGAAATGGCACAGATAACAACAGTCAGCACCCGGATCATGAAGTGAGCCGCTGTAACGATAACAATAATAAAGAATATTTTTTGCATGTAAAAGGGTTGGGAGTCAGGAATGGAGGAATGGGTGAGGAAGGTAAGAGATGGTTTAGGAGACAAAGGTTTGATGGCTAAGTATGTGGCATGCCCATGTTATGAAAGTCTAGCCACTAAGGAGAGCGGCCCCCATACCAGAACTGCTGATCCCTAGATAGAAAAAGAAAGAATTGGGGCAGGAGGGAGTATATGAAGGATAGTGGCTAGGAAGCCATTAAATAATTAAAAAATATGAAATGGGGAGAAGGGAGGGAGAAGGAAAACAATGCACCAACCAGAAAATGGTAATAGCAGGGGGACAGAGGTGAAGAGACAGATGGGAATGTAGGCAAATTTGTTTGTCAGGTAGACATAATAATCTTGCTTGGCAAGTGTAATAGACTGGTAGAAGATTAATATACATTTGAAATGTATGAAGTTAGCATGTAAATGGGACTTCAGCCAGTGATTCTCTGCTGAATGGGTGCAGGAATGCTGGAGGTGAGCCAAGATCGGAGTTTGGCATAACTTACAGGATTGGGAAGGGGTGGGGTCAGAGTTTCCAAAGCAGAGGAGAGTACAGTGTTGTAAGAAGAAACTACCTCATCAAAAGACTCTGACAGGAAAGGGAAGATGATTCACATACACATTGAAAGGAGATGTTGCATGAAGTCCATGGAAAATGTGGCAAAGATGACAAACAGTGTCATTGGCAGCATTATTGCATGGATAGACTGACAGCAACCATCTTCCGTCTTTTACTTACCTACCATCTTGTGAGCACCAAGCCTTTGTCTAGCATTTCCTCTGAGTCCACCCACACCCTGCAGAAGCCTAAGTATCACAGTGCCACAGATAAGAGGTATAAGACCTAGAGCTATGCCATGAGGGCAAGAAGCCACCTACTACACCCTAAAGCTAAAAGCTAATGATGAATGAAGGTGCTCTGTAATGCTGAAGGACTGTGTCTTTTAGACCTTCTGTCGGTGACTAGAAGGTCCCACCAAGATCCTGCTGCTGTCCTTATGCACTGTCTTCTATTCCATAAGAGAGTGAGAGGAAATGTTATAATCCTACTATAAACAAGGGCAGGGCAGATACACTACTTTAGCTAATAGTTTAATTATTAGTGACCTGTGCATCACCCTCCTTTTCTGAGAGGCCATAATTTCAATTGTACTTAAAGAAATATTGTATGATTGGAGAGTAGTGGCCAATACTTTGCATTAGAAATTGAGATGGTATTCTCTGGGCTGCTGAGGTTTACAAAGTTATCTGTCATTTGGGATTTATGGGACAAATGATGAAAACAATGGAATAATTGGACATAAGAGCTAGGGTGGTTGAGTTGGGACCCAGCCAGAGGTTGCTAGTGCCCTCAGTGATGACACCTCACTCACGGGAAAAGGGACTAAAAGAATTATTCAAGTACCAGTGGATTAACCTAGGACCCCAGTATTAGAGGGAGAGGGAAGAGGACCTGGAAAGAAAGAAAGAATGTAAATAGAAAATAAGAATAAAAATAAGAATATTTACCCACAGCCTTTTAGGCTAGTCATGACTGGGGACGTGATTGACAAAAGTGAAGCCTGAGTAACCTATATGGGGAGACTCTGATTAATCACTTACATCAACGAGCACAGTGTGGCAAGTTGTTAGAGCAAGAGCCTCACTAGATTTGATAGCCATTTCATTATTACAAAGTTGGCAAATACCTTCCTTTACTTTGCATTTTGATTATTTGTAGAGTTACTCCCCATTACCTTCAAGGTTTTAGCAAGGTTATTGACTTGAATGGAAAACAAAAGAACAAAGATTGCATATGCGAAATAAAGCCACGGCCAGTACCTCCACACTTCAGATGTATGGTATTTCCAGGAGAAAGAGGGCTGGCAGTGAGGACCTAAAGGAGGAGATGGGATGTGGTTGGGAGCAGAAGCAGTGGGGAGCCTGACAATGGAAATTATAGAAGTGATCCACCTCCTGCTTGCTCTGAATATCTTTACTTAGATGTTTGTGAACATCTTCTAGAGAGTTTTAAAACAGCCTGAACAGTAGCCAAATGTCCCTTTTCGCAATAGGCGATTTGAAAAAACAAACAAATAAGCACTGCTAGTTGCCTCCAGGAAGCAAAAACATCTGGGAAATCAACCTGACCGTGCTTTATGTTTGGGTCCAACACTCCAGTTACCTTCCTCCTGTAAGGAACTCTAGGATTCCTTGCCAAAAGGACTGAACCAAAACTCTTGGGATGTTCAGGGAGACTATCAGCAGAGGCTGGGGTATGGGCTCCCCTATCTGAGAGAAATAAGAGATGTGACATTGATCATGTATAAAGCCCCTACCATCTTGGAGTGTGGCTTTTCAGTTGGACTTTTAGTGGATTCGTAGCTCAGCTTTACTTTTGCTGCTCTGCTGCTGTGGGACACTCCTGTCTCTGCATTCCACCTTTTTTTTTTTTGGGGGGGGGAGGGGAAACTCTGTGGGTCTTCTTCATGGAAATGGGGGTAGAGAGTTGGAAATAGAAAGTCTTAATCCTATTTTTTGGTCCAGGTTTTTTGAGACATTTTGTTGCTGGAGAAGGAAGATTTTTCCACCGTTTCTGCCTCTCATTTGGTTTTCCTTTTCACTAAGAGATTTTTACTTTATTGACTAAGACTCCTAGGGTCTAGGGTCTCAAATTTGTGTTTATTGTGTCATAAAGGTATCTTTCACCTAGAAGGAACCTGGGAAGAAGCTGTGTCATCACAGAGGAATGAATTCACATCCACTGCCAGAGAGAAGGACTAATATTGCCTAGCATTTATCACTCTAGCTCCTCGCGTGCAACAACTCATCGGACATCAGTGCAGCCTCCTGTGGATATAATTGCAGGATGCAACCATCACTTTTGGGATCAGTCAATGCCTATTCCCTCCATCGAATGGCAGAGTAGCTTAGTAGTTAGAGCAATGGGCTGAGAATCGAGGAAGCTAGTTTTAAAATCTGTTTTTCCTTCTGATGCTCGTCATTTCATCCTCCATTGCCTCAGATACAAACGTAGGGAGTCAGTTATTATATAACAATCTGTAATGGGCAATATTTGGCTTTTATCACATGATTAAAAGCAGACTTTGATCTGGGCACTGAGAGGCATTGTGAAACTGTTGAGTTCCCTTCATTTCATAGTTTCTAACGCCTTCCAAACAACTCAAAGTGTTGAAGGGGCCATGTTACAAGCATCTTTGTCAAGGTGCTTGCACCAGATACTTTGAGCCACACATGGCCACATTCATATTTACATCATACACCTGGCTGTGAGGCATGAACTACTGCACTTAAGGAAGGGGTTTTGTGGGGATCTACCCAGACCCCTGGGGGGGAATTTACCTGGTAGAGGGGATTTAGGGCCACAGCTGGCGCTTTAATTTTCAGGCTAGTAGCATTGGGATGTGTGTTAATAGCCCAATGATCCCACAGAAAGTTACCTTCTGAGTTGTAACTCTCTTTCCAGGAAATAATGTGGCTTCGGCCAGCTACATTATTTTATTTACATAGTCTTTGGGAACAGAGTGAGCCATTTGCCCTGGAGGTCAGAGCTGTACACCATTGCTGGGGGGAATAGAGAATTTCACTCGGCCAAAAATCTCACAATATCACAAATATCACTCAATATAGTCAGTCACAGTCTGCAATTATCATGCAATAAACAGCATTTCATGTGTGATATACACAGTTTTTCATATGTTAATAACTTATCACATGTCACGGATGTGAGCCCTTGGGCTGTAACGTGGTTGATGCAGCCTAGCAGGTGAACTTACAAGGCTGATGCTGACAGCTGGTGGACTTGCTCTTGCTAGGACTGGAACTTGAACTTCAATTATACCAGCACTGATCTCCACAATTGAGCCCTTGGGTTCTAGGGGTCGACAGTGCTTAGGTGAAAGATCAAGGTTAGTAGTGAGCAGGCGGTATCCAAGTCCTAGGTCAGGACAGACAGCAAGCAATCAATCAATATCCGGGTCCAGGCCAAGGTTGGGGCAGGCAGCAAGCAATCAGTATCTGGGTCCAAGCTGGGATTAGGGCAGGTGGCAATCCAGAAGCGAAGTCAATATCAGTAGCAGAGGTCAGACTCAGGAATTAGGCCAGGACAGACAGCACAAGCCAAGATAAGACAACAAAGACCAAGACAAGGAAGGAGCCAGCAAGACGGAGCAAAGCCAGGCACAGGGAGCCAAGGCAGGAACAAGGAAGCACAAGCAAGTTAAGGATAACAACAAGCAAGACAGACTAGGGCACAAGGCATGACAGACATGGAGGCAAGGCAAGGGGGTGGAGTTTGGATTTATGCATATATTTTGGATTTTATAAGGTATGCATGGAAATCCCCACTCACAAGTTACACCATGCCAGAAGCAGAACTTTCTGCAGACGAATTTCTGCATAGTCTCTGAGAAGAGACGACTGAGGGGGGATATGATAGAGGTGTTTAAAATCATGAGAGGTCTAGAACAGGTAGATGTGAATCAGTTATTTACTCTTTCGGATAGAAGAAAGACTAGGGGGGCACTCCATGAAATTAGCATGGGGCACATTTAAAACTAATCGGACAAAGTTATTTTTTTCTCAACGCACAATTAAACTCTGGAATTTGTTACCAGAGGATGTGGTTAGTGCAGTTAGTATTAGGGATGTGAATCGTGTGATCGATCGTCTTAACAATCGATTTTGGCTGAGGGGGGGGGGGGGAGAAATCTGATCATCTTAGTTTTTTTGGTTAAAAAATCGTTTTATCGGGGGAGGGGGGGAGGGCGGGAAAACCGGCACACCAAAACAACCCTAAAACCCACCCCGACCCTTTAAAACAAATCCCCCACCCTCCCGAACCCCCCCCAAAATGTTTTAAATTAGCTGGGGTCCAGTGGGGGGGTCCCGGCGCGATCTCCCGCTCTCTGGCCACGGCTGCGTTAATAGAAATGGCGCCGGTGGCCCTTTGCCCTTATCATATGACAGGACAAAGGTGGCGCCGGCACCATTTTGGTTCCTGGCTCCCGACGTCACAAGTGCAGGAGATCGCTCCAGGACCCCCGCTGGACCCCCAGGGACTTTTGGCCAGCTTTGGGGGCCTCCTGACCCCCACAAGACTTGCCAAAAGTCCAGCGGGGGTCCGGGAGCGACCTCCTGCACACGGGCCGTATTGCCAATATTCAAAATGGCGCCGGCGCTACCTTTGCCCTCACTATGTCATCCGGGAGCGACCTCCTGCACACGGGCCTCACTATGTCATACGCTCCTTAGAGAATAGCCACTGACATTAGCAATGGTAACATGGAATAGACTTAGTTTTTGGGTACTTGCCAGGTTCTTATGGCCTGGATTGGCCACTGTTGGAAACAGGATGCTGGGCTTGATGAACCCTTGGTCTGACCCAGTATGGCATTTTCTTATGTTCTTATGTTCTTAATTTTCAAAGCAAACTTATGTGCGTACTTTTGTTTTGAAAATTTGTGGAAAGTCTGAGGGTAAAAATTATCCACAAACTTTCCCGTCTTTGAAAATTGCTCTTCATGAGGGCAATTTTCAAAGTCATGTTGTGGATAAAACAGTCCACAAGCAAACCGAGCATATGGATAGCATTCAGAATAGTTATGTAAAAATCCACCACGAATGCTAATATTGTGTAATACAGTCACGATACTTCAGACTGGTATATAAGTTGAAAGTCTTATTTATTCACAAATCGGCAACTCCATTATTATACAGCGCAATTTTTCATGCACACGGGGTCCCCCGACACGGCAGATAAGGGTGGGGGGACGGTGGTTTTGAATAGAGCAGATTATAAAACTGAGGTTCTTCGCCAGCTGCAGGACACGACTTTCTATCTCCCCTTACCCTCAGATCCGACAGAAGTATTAAAGTTAGAAATAGCTTCGATTATACAGGACGCTGTCGCTCATCGTTATATCACCAGTCGGGAAGCTAATTACCTCACCACCCCAAACCCTGTTGTACCAGTGTTCTATATACTTCCGAAAATCCACAAATCCCTCGAGAACCCACCGGGGCGTCCGATAGTATCAGGGATAGGCTCGGTTTTGGAGCCCCTTTCACAATTCGTGGACATTTTTTTAAGACCTTTTGTCCCACGGATTAAATCATATGTACGTGACTCCTCCCATCTCATTACCTTATTAGAAAATACAGATTTTCCCTCTGAACCTTTTTTACTTATCACTTTAGATATCGTTTCTCTTTATTCGAATATCCCTCAATCTGAAGCTCTCACAATAATTGAAAATACTTTGGATTCCCGTACAGAACCATCTAGGGTCCCCACTTCATTTCTAATGCAATTGACTACTTTGGCACTTACAAAAAATTATTTTCGTTTTGAGTCTTCTTTTTTTCAGCAGATCAAAGGGACAGCAATGGGTGCCACCATGGCACCCAGTTTAGCATGTTTATTTGTCGCTCAATTTGAGGTCACATACATATACCCTTCACATTGGTGGCATTTTGTGCACTCCTGGTATCGTTATATTGACGACATTTTACTGATTTGGATGGGAACTGAAATACAGTTTTATTTATTTTTTGATTGGTTAAACCAATGTAATCACCATATGCAGTTTAGTTTTTGTTTACATTATTCGCAAATACCCTTTTTGGATGTGCTAATACTAAATACCGGTTCCAGTTTTTCCACCACTATTTTTCGCAAGGATACCGACCGTAATACAATCCTAAAGTTTGACAGCTGTCACCCCAAACACTTAAAAACCAACATCCCGACCGGACAGTTCCTGAGGTTACGTAGATTGTGTTCCTCTACGTCTGACTACGTACAAAAAGCTAAGGAGATGCTCTCCCGGTTTAGGCTGAGAGGGTACCCTTACAAAGTTCTTAGAGCTGCCTACAAAAGAGCCTTATATGTCAACAGGGATTGGTTATTTTTACCGTCTCGTAAGGATGATAGTTCCTCTTTAAATTGCATTTTGCCGTTCTCACCATCGAGCCACGCGATATCCTGCATTCTTAGAAAACACTGGTCTTCCTTAGCACTCTCTACTCTGTTTCATAGCTCTTTAAGGTTTACGTATCGTAGAGGAAAAAATTTTCGTGATATTCTGACTAACTCAGATTTCCTATCTAATCGTTCTATTGCCACACAGATTGGTACTCACAGACCCTGTGGAAACTGCTCAGTTTGCAAACACACAACTACTCTTTCTGATTTCATCGAACCCCTTTCCTCAAGACGTTATACTCTACGTCAAGATTCGGACTGTGCCTCCATAGGCGTGGTTTACATTATCCGCTGCCCTTGTGATATGCTATACGTAGGAAAAACCACAAGACAGATACGTACCCGAGTGATCGAACATAGATCGAATATTAAACATTCCCGCAACTTGGCCCCCCTAGTGGATCATTGGTTATCACGCTCTCACACAATTTCTGATTTATTCTTTTTTGTTTTAGAAATTGTGACACCTCCATTACGTGGTGGTGATTTTGATCTTTTACTGACGCGTTGTGAACAAAGGTGGATACACCGGTTAGACTGTGTGATTCCCAAGGGCCTTAATAAAGAAATCGAATGGTTTCATTTTACATAATCTTGATAGGCTGCAGCTGATACCACCTCAGCTGCGATAGGTTGGCTCTTTCTCTTTTCTGATTGGTCTTTGAAATCTGGTTGGCGCGAGTTTTGACAGCTTTTAAGCTGTCCTTGAACCTCGCTCGAACGCACTCCATGCCTGGAACTTAAGAAATCCGTCTAAAGGTAAAATGTATGTGTGCATCTACCTGTATTGACTCTGTACCATTACTATTTCTTATACAGTCCTTTTGTTAATTTTTAGATTTTCCTCTTTGAATTTGTGGGCATCCCTCCCGACGCAGCCGCTGGCGAAACACGGGACCGTGTCGGGGGACCCCGTGTGCATGAAAAATTGCGCTGTATAATAATGGAGTTGCCGATTTGTGAATAAATAAGACTTTCAACTTATATACCAGTCTGAAGTATCGTGACTGTATTACACAATATTAGCATTCGTGGTGGATTTTTACGTGGATAAAACAGTCACATAAATGGGGTTTTTGAAAATTACTCATGTGGGTAAAGGTATGCATGTTGCATAATGCAGAAGTGTTTCCAGAGGTGAGATTAGGTCTGGGTTGGCAACAACACATAGGTTGGCCCAGAAAAACAAATTGCATAAAAAGCAGGTGGAAATCTTTGTAGGTACTTTATCCCGTGGCAACAATGAAAGCAAAACTACATCTACAGTTTTGCTTTATTGGCTCAAACACTGCGGGGCCAAAATTATTTATTTATTTATTTATCAAGTTTTATACCATCTATCGGTTTCGCCATCACAATGGTTTACAAAGTTTTGATGTTTAATAGAGTTTCCAAAGATTCATGTGGTTGTTAGCATGAATATTGAAGGCTTTATAAACATAGCTCGGATTTCAAACTATACATTTTCAGTTATGTGTTTTATTACGTGCTTGCATTGATTCCACATGTTTGTATAAAGCCAGTAGGAGTGAAGTAATATCTGGGAGTCATTGGGTGTTTTGGTAGGCTTTGGTAAACATCCAGGTTTTTAGTTCTTTTTTGAAGGTTTTTAAATTTTGTTGTGTACTATGTTCGGTTGTGAGGGTGTTCCAGAGTTTGGGACTTCCTAGGGATATGGCTCTCTTCCGAGTTGAGGTAAGTTGTTTGGAATGAGTAGGTGGAATCTTTAATAGACCTTTGTTAGCTGAGCGGAGGTTTCTGTTTGGGGAATGTAGTTTTATAGATGTACTTAGCCAGTTTGTTTGTTTTTCATATATTATTTTGTGTAATATGGATAGTAATATGTATTCTATCCTAAATTTTATTGGGAGCCAGTGTAGTGAAATAAGGGTAGGAGTAATGTGATTGTGTTTTTTAGTTCCAGTGAGTATTCTGGTGACTGTATTTTGGAGGTTTTGGAGTGGTCGGATGGTGGTGAGAGGTAAGTTGAATAGCAGGAAGTTGCAGTAGTCCAGGTTGAAGAAGATGAGTAGTTGAAGGACTGTTCTGAAGTCGTTGGGGGATAGGAAAGGTTTTAGACGGCGTAGGGTTAAGAATTTGTGGTATCCGTCTTTGATTTTAGAAGTGATGTGGTTCTTGATGGATAGTTCCTTGTCAATTATGACTCCTAGGTTGCAGGCATGAGTGACAGGTGAGATTGCAGTTTTTTGGTTCATTAAGTTGAGAGGTGGTAGTTGAGGAGCGTTGTTCTTTCTATCCAGTATGATTATTTCTGTTTTATCGAAGTTTAGGATGAGTTTCATGTTGGTTAGTAGTTGTTTTGTTTTGGAGAGGTAGTGGCTATTTTTTTGTAGGTGTCTTCCAGAGTATTGTGTATTGGGATTAATAATATTTGGATATCATCCATATATATGAAGTGGGTCAGTTTAAGGTTTGCGAGAAAATGGCATATTGGGAGCAGGTAAATGTTAAAGAATGTTGCAGATAGGGCGGAGCCTTGGGGAACTCCAGTGTCAAGGTTTATTTTCTTTGAGAGGTTGTCGTTGATCGACACTTGGTAGGTTCTTTGTGATAGATAGGATGAGATCTATTGTAGGGTTTTTTCTTTTGCACCAATTTCAGAGAGACGGTCAATTATGATTGAGTGGTTTACCATGTCGAAGGCTGCTGATAGGTCAAATAGGACTAAAAGGTAGCTGTGTCCATTTTCAAAGCCTTTGAGGACAGTGTCATTTAATGATAGTAGTGACTCAGTGTTTAGGTGTTTCCTGAAGTCAAATTGCGTTGGAAGTAGGATGTAGTTTTCTTCCAGGTGGTCGCTAAGTTGGGAGTGGATGATTTTTTTGATAATTTTGGCAATGAATGGTAGGTTTGATATAGGTCAGTAGTTTAGTGGGTTTTCTGGATCAAGGTTAGTCTTTTTCAATATGGGTTTGATAATTGCTGATTTTAGGCAGTTGGGGTAGTTTCCTTGTTGGTTAACGTTTTTGTTATTGATTGAAGGCTTTGATCATCGGTATGGGTATGCAATCGAAAGGGTGTTTAGCTGGGTTCATTTTCTTGATGATCGTTTGGATTTCTAGTGAGGATGCTGCATCAAAGTTGGGCCAGCTTGTTGTTTGATTGATTTGTATTTTCGGGTCTTGTGTGTTGTTGTTGAGGTTATTTATGAGGTTTTTTATTTTTTCGTTAAAGAAATCTGTGAAATCATTGCTTGTGATCTTGGAGGTTAAAGATATCTGGTCATTGGAGGATTTGGTTAGGCTTTGTACGATATTGAACAGCATTCTTGGGTTATATTGGTATTTGTTTATTTTGTTTGAGTAGAAGTATTTTTTTGCGTTGTGGATACGTTTTTTGTAGTCAGCTAAGTGTGATCGGTAGGCATTAAGTAGTGTGGTTGTTTTGTTGTTCCTCCATGTTTTCTCTTTTTTTCTGAGTTCACATTTGGCTGCTCTGATGTTGTTGTTGTACCATTGGTTCTGGTGTTTTGGGTTTTTTATTGTTTCTTTATCATGGGGTTTATCTTGTCTGCTATTGTTTTAGTGATGGTGAGCCAAGAGGAAGTGGTGTTTTCTGCGTTAGATAGGTCTATGTTTGATAGTTCTGACTGTAGATTATCTTGAAGTGTTTCGATGTTAAATGGGTGGCTGGTAGGAGAAGGATTTAGGTGGGCTTTTTATTGTTGTAAATTTACAATTGGAAGTCAGAGTAGAGTGGATTATAGAGTGGTACGACCAGGGGATATTCATGAACTTTGTTTGGTAGGTAACCCATATGTCAGTACTGATGAAGAAGAGGTCTCGTGTGTGACCTGCTTTGTGCGTTGGGCCATTGATGATTTAACTTAGTCCTAAGGATAAGAGAGCATCAATAATTGAAGTACATGTGGAGGAGTGGGGGATGGTGTCCATGTGGATGTTAAAGTCGCCTAAGATGATGATGGGTTTGTTGATAGTTTGGTCAAGAAAAATTCTATAAGACGTGAGCAGTTCCAATCCAGTGAATTGGGGGGCAGTGTACAAGACAGTTTTGTAGTTTTGGTGAGTCGAATAGTGCAATTTCCAGTGGTGTGTAGGTGTTAGTTGGAAGTAGTTTCATCTGTAGGGTTTTTTTTAATGATTAGCATTAGATCTCCACCTTTCTTTTTTGGTCTGGGGATTGAGAAAGTTCTGTAGATAGGGTTATTGATTTGGATGATTAAGATAGGGTCGGTGTTTTTTATCCATGTTTCCATGATGGCTATGAAATCCAGTTTGTAATCTTCGAGTAGGTCAGTGATGATGGGTATTTTCTTTATTATGGATTCTAGAGATGTGAATCGTGTCCTCGATCGTCTTAACGATCGATTTCGGCTGGGAGGGGGAGGGAATCGTATTGTTGCCGTTTGGGTGTTTGAAGTATCGTGAAAATCATGAAAATCGTGAGCCGGCACACTAAAACCCCCTAAAACCCACCCCCGACCCTTTAAATTAAATCCCCCACCCTCCCGAACCCCCCCCCCAAATGCCTTAAATTACCTGGGGGTCCAGCGGCGGTCCGGAACGGCAGCGGTCCAGAACGGCCTCCTGCAATTGAATTGTGTTGTCTTCAGCCGGCGCCATTTTTCAAAATGGCGGCGCAAAATGGCGGTGGCCATAGACCAACACGATTCGACTGCAGGAGGTCGTTCCGGACCCCCGCTGGACTTTTGGCAAGTCTTGTGGGGGTCAGGAGGCCCCCCCAAGCTGGCCAAAAGTCCCTGGGAGTCCTGCAGTCGAATCGAGTTGGTCTATGGCCGCCGCCATTTTGAAAAATGGCGCCGGCTGAAGACAACACAATTCAATTGCAGGAGGCCGTTCTGGACCGCTGCCGTTCCGGACCGCCGCTGGACCCCCAGGTAATTTAAGGCATTTGGGGGGGGGTTCGGGAGGGTGGGGGATTTAATTTAAAGGGTCGGGGGTGGGTTTTAGGGGGTTTTAGTGTGCCGGTTTTCCTGCCCTCCCCCTTCCCCCGATTTACGATTTTTTGACGATAAATCAGGGGAATTGGTATTGTATCGTGGCCCTAAAGATTTTTGACGATTTAAAATATATCGGACGATATTTTAAATCGTCAAAAAACGATTCACATCCCTAATGGATTCTGCATTAAATAGTAGGAATGATAGTGCTATGTAACTGTTGTAGGTCTTAGTGTTGATGTGAGTGAGGTTTGTGTGTTGGTACTCACAGTCTTTCTTGGTTTTTCTTCTTGTTTCATTCTGTGGGTTATCCATGTTTAGTTCCTTTCTGTTGGTCTTGAGGTGGCTGTAGTCAGGGGATTGAGCATTTGCCATTTCTTGTGGAGTGCAGCAGTAAGATTATCTAGTTTGGTGTAAGTACTAAGGCTAGTACTAAGGCTTGTACTAAGGGGTGCTCAAAGGGGAGTGCCCCTTTGTCACGCTCCTTTGGTGCACGATGCCTGGGGAGCGCGCCCTTCTTGTATGTTACCTTGGCGCCTCCCGATGAGGTCACCAGGGGTGGGCCTCTCCGCCTTTGAGGCTCCGGTTGCTGCCAGGTCGTCCACTGGTTCTGCCGGTGCATCTTGGTGCTGTTGTGGCCCTCTGGTTCTACTGGCGTGTCTCAGCACTGTCGTGGCCTGCTGGTTCTGCCGGCGCATCTCGGTGCCGGGAGAGCTGCCAGGGGAGTGCGTCCTTCTTATATGTCACCTTGGCGCCTGTGATATTTATACCAATGTAACCCCCAACTCCAGGTGTGGGTTGCTCCCTGATGAGGCCATAAAATATTTGTTGTTCTCGTGGGGATAAGAACCCTCCCAGTCTAGCTTGAACACTGACTCTTCCTTCCAGGGCCTGGATCCTTGGTCGAATGTGTGTGTGTGTTGGGCGGGGGATATGACTTCAAGGGCCCCAAGTGCTAAGGATTGCTTCTTTGTCTCCTTTTATTATTTCCCTGAGGCAACCAATGTATGTCTGTCTGTCCCACAGCATACTGGGTATGCCAAAGAAAGTCTGGAGTCTCTAGGTTAGCATCCAAACGAATCTTTACTGATGAAAACGATGAAACTGTTACAATCTTTAATTTGCAGCAGAACAATGATTTCTCTTGTTACAATTTTTGACTGATAAAGCAAGAGGGAAGGCTATCTAAAAAAGCCGTTTGGGCAACAATGTAGGTTAGACGCCAATAATAGTCCAAGTGTAAGCTTTATTTGGATGGAGACATAAATTCATACAAATGCCTGACTCAGGCCGAGTTTCACCCCAACTGGGGCTGCCTCAGGGGCCGTGTGAAGCGAGTCTCTCGGTATGTATCAAAGAACTGTTTTAATGTTGATGCAGTAGCAAATAGTCTCCGTTCCAATACAGCGAGGACTTTCTAAAAAAAAAGAAAATGTCTCCTTCATCTTTGCAGGAAGGTCAAAACGCCAGCCAGGGGAAATGCTACCCTCCAGGGCTTGGAAAAATAGGGTCCCCAGGTGGGCAGGATGTCCTTTTGATGGGTAGAACCACCCCTTCCAACTGGCAAGGATATTTTGTTGCAGTCTCTGCACAGAGAGATAAACTTCTCTCTCTCCCCAGGTTTGGAAGCACCGGTTGGGTGACTTCTTGAATAGTAGGCTCTGCCTTTACTCACGTTTGTTGAATTAATTTTGGTTGCTGTTGCAGTCCTTGTTCTTTTATTTCAGGTCCCTGATGGGAGGGATCCTTTGGAGCAGGATTCTTAATGCTCCTGGCAGGAAGGAAGGGCAGTCGGAAAAATTCCAGCCTGGATCTTGAAATTCGGTTTACCAAACTTAGGAAAACTAACTCTGGGGTGGGTCAGTTAAACCCCCTTCCTCACTGAGGCTCATGGAGAGCAATCTCCCCTAACCTACCCAGGCCCAGGCCCAGGCCCAGATTTCCCGCAAGGCCCCAATACTTAAAGGATAAAAATAAAAAATAAAAAGACCCAGAGGGGAATAACCCAAACCAGCCAGAGAGTGGACAGGAAAGGAAACCCCATCCTGACCCTGACCAGAACCACCAAGCAGGGCTTGCCTGGCTGAAACAGGCTGGGCCAGTAAAATAACAAAAATCTAATTCCTCTCTACCTTCTGTACTCAGTACTAAACCCAAAGGCAAACCCCACAGAAGACAGGACTGCATCTCCTCCCAATATCAATCCTACTCTAACTGACATAGGGGCCGATTCAAAAAAGTTGTGCTGAAAGCGGGCGCTGTGTGTTCGTGATTGTGCGCCCCTAGCGCCTCCTTGACATCATGCGCCAGAGAGAGGTCCACTGTCGTTGGCTGTCCACTGGTTAAGAAAACGGACGCTGAATTTATCAGCGTCCCGTTTTCCTAACCAGCGCACATGCAGGGGTTAGAAAAATGGGTGCTGATAAATTCAGCTTCCATTCTCCCAACTTGGCTTCCGGCACCAGAAGGAGTGTAGAAAATCAATATTAAAGTGTCGAGTACTTAATATTAATGTATTCACTCCTTCACTTATTGCCGATTGGTCCCTTTACTGTCATATGTCAGTGACAGGACCAATCACCTTTCAGAAGGCTGTCCTGAAAGGGGATTTGTCCTTTCACTGACATAAGAGGATTAGTTAGCGCCTATCAACCCACATTCAACTGCTGATTATACAGTGCGCTCAGCTGAGCGCACTGTATTGCATCAGCCCCATTGTCACTAAACACCCAGGGCTTACTAGTAACCCAAGAAGTACCCGAGTTACACCAATGTGGGTGTTTCACCCTAATACAGGGGTGGCCAACTCCAGTCATCAAGAGCCACAAACAGGCCAGGTTTTTAAGATATCCACAATGAATATGCATGAAATAGATTTGCATGCACTGCCTCCATTATATACAGATATATCTCATGCATATTAATTGTGGATGTCTTCTAAACATGGCCTGTTCTGGCTCTCGAGGACCACAGTTGGCCACCCATGCCCTAATAGGTATATATATATATATATTTATTTATTTTTTTAATTGTATATCACACCATCCTCAGCTCTGGGTGTGTGACAAACTAATTTTGAATTATATAAGTGAAAGGAGAAAATGGGTTGAAGAATAAAATTCCTTTCTCAGTAATGTCTCTACTGTTCTATTTTTTTTCACCAGCCCCAGTACACTTGCACTATAGCCCCAGCACTTTTCCTCCGCCCTCTTCCCCCACTTCCTGCACAGCCCCAGCACTCACATTTCGGTCCTTACAGCCCCATTCCTCCCCCCCCCTCCCCCAATCTCTGTTCCCCCAACCATCTCCAATTAAGATTTTCAGGACGCCCAGGCCCCCATCTCCAAAGAAGATCAGTGGTTCCTCCAGCTTCCCCATCACCTCCAGGTAAAACCTGCTACCTCCCACCCCCTGCTCTGGCCTCAGCTGACAGAGCACTTCTTACTGCTGTGATCTACTGATCTTCAGGGTGACAGGCAGCATAATCAAAAGTGTCTTTTCACCTCCGGTCCCTGCACTCTCTAAAGCACATGTTGTTGGGTTAACAGGAGCTACTTTGTAGTGACCTGCTAAACTGTGGGTAATCTTGTGGGATTTCAGAGTGCATCCAAAGACTTCAGGCAGCATAGGTTTTACAGGAGAGCAGCAATTAAAAGTACAAGATAAAGCTCTCCTCTTCTGCTAGGGCTGGGAGTGAAGGGTTAACAAAGAGCCGCATGTGATTCAGGAGCCCCAGGTTACAGACCCCGTGATCATGTCTCTCACCACCCAGCCAGAGTCCTTGCACCTTGGGCCACAGATGGAATCATCCAGGTAGCCTCTTGAATCTAGCGAGTCAGTGCTGCCTCTCATTGTCTAGCTTCGTCTTGTTGGTCACGCAGATGGAGTCAGAAGACTGGACTTCTGCCCAGAAACCCCCGTCTTTTAAAGTGATGCTTAGGAATCACTCCAGGTCACCAGTCCTCTCATTAGTACAGCTTTGGGGAAGATGCCTGTTCTGCCCTAATCTGTTGGTGGGTTTCTGGGTCCAACACTTGCTATTGGTTTAGGCCATGTTGCAGTCAATGAGGTTTTAAGTAAGCCACATTTGTCAGCTGCAGTTGGCACCTATTGGTTCCATGAAGGCCCCTAACTCTACCTTGGTTAGCATAATGATAGTGTGAGAGGGGTGCCTAGAAGGGTTTTCCTTCTGTTCAGTGACTCATGCTGCTGTTATGGAAAGTCCCAAACTCTTTCTTAATATTTCGACTATGTAAGCCTGAGGCTTGTAGCTGCTGATCTAAGGTTGCTGGGATGCCAGCTAGAATGGGTAAATGTGAATCAGTTATTTATTCTTTCAAATAAATGGACTGGGGGGGGGGGCACTCCATGTTTTCTCTGATTTAAAATAAATCTGAGAAAATTCTTTTACACTCAATGCACAATCAAGCTCTGGAATTCATTGCTAGAGGATATGGTTAGGGCAGTTAGAGTAGCTGGTTTAAATAAGGTTTGGATAAGTTCCTGGAAGAGAAGTCCATAAACTACTATTAATCAAGTTGAATTAGGGAATAGCCACTGCTATTACTGGCATTATCAGCATGGGATACATTTAATGTTTGGGTACTTGCCAGTTACTTGTAATCTGTATTGGCCACTGTTGGACCAGGATGCTGGGCTTGATGGACTTACCCTGTATAGCAACTTCTTATGTTCTTATGTTCCCTTGGCCTTATGTATCCTATGTCTACTTTATTAATCTCCAACCAAGCAATTAGCATATCACTAGTACTTAAAATTGATGAATTAATGCTAATTGATCAAAGATAAACAACGGTATTAAAATAATATATTGCACAGCAATATATTTTATAAAATAGGGAAACATTTTATTTATCAGTACATGTATTTACTATATTGCTCTGATTACAATATCGTAGACACAGTTTCTGAAAAGCTGCTGTTTGTTGATTGCTATAGGTAGTGGGTCTGATTTTCAAAAGGATTTACACACTTAAAAGTGGGTTTTACTCATGTAAGTAGGGTCTTGGAAATTGCTACAGTATATGCCATTGAATTGTTAAGTTTTGCTCATGTTAAGTCCACTTAATATGAGTAAATGGCTTTTGAAAATTGCTATGATAGTAGATACATTTACATGCATAACTCCTTTGAAAATTCATCTATTTCTAATGTTCTATGTAAATTAATTCAAAACTTTATTACTGAACATATTGATGCACTATTAGGGGTAGATTTTAAAAGGTTGCACGCGCGCATCCATGTGCACGCGCTACCTGGCGCTCGCACATGGACGCCCAATTTTATAATATACGTGCGTAGATGCACGCATGTTATAAAATCGGGGGTCGGCGCACACAAGGGGGTACACAATTGTGCAACTTGTGTGCGTTGACGCCCGCAGCCTTCTCCCGTTCCCTCCGAGGTCACTCCGATTTCCCAACCCCCTAACCTAGCCTCCCTTCCCCTTCCCCTAACCCTCCCGCCCCCTAGCCCTATCTAACCCCTACTGATCTTTATTTTACCTGTTGCGACCACCTCTGGGCAGGCGCAGGTTGTGCATGCCGGCAGCCTGCCGGCATGCGATCCTCCGACACAGCGACAAATGGCCACAGTGTCAGAGGCCTCTGGCCCCACCCCACCCATGCCCCCTTCCCCTCCAGCCCCTTTTTTGAAGTACGGGACATATGGGTGTCCTGAGGCTTTACACGCGTCGCTGGGCCTTTCTAAAATAGGCCCAGTGCGCATAACCCCACCGTCGCTTAATGTGCATATTCTTAGTCCATCTGCCAAGGTAAGATGATGCTCATTGTTCTAAGAAAACAGTTAATACATTATGAACATTTTAAACAGAACAAATATTAAAATGGTATATTTTTATTTGAACTAACTTTGTATATTACATTTCATTCTCAGGACCTGATTATGAGCTGATATACTAAATGTTGTCATTTGCTTTAGGAAGGTACAGAGAAATAGAGAACAGAATTAGTGATTTTCATTAATGAATTCCTGGGAAAATTAATTTTCTTGAAAAAACTTTATTTTCTAAGTCTCAAAATCTATTATTTTATATCCTTCTAAAATGGATGTCATTTAAGTTGTAAATGTTATTCACAAACTAGGCCTTCTTTAGCAATAAATGTGTGATTGTTTAAACAAACAATATTGCTTTGTGACATGGTAAAGTAGCAATGTGTATTGAAAGAAGATCAAATGTCTATTACATTCAATCTTTAAAGGTGGCATGGTGAACTAGATGACTGAGGGGACTAGTGCAGAGTTACACAATCCTTAACCCTCAGGGTCATTTGTTCAAAGTTGAATACCATGGGGTCAATATTCAAAACTGGCTGGTTAAGTAATTTATCCAATTAGAACTCTTCCAGCTAAGTTATGATGTATATTCTGCGGCAAGGCTATGCCACTAAATATATGCATATAACTGACACTTGGCCATATAAGTCTAACCAGTTAAGTTTAGACTTGCTCTATGGGACGGCTAGCTTAACCATACAACTTATGTAGCTAAGTCCAAATATCGGCAGTTAGCAGCTCAAGATATAAGGCTAATTTGCTCAACCCAATCCACCCACCACATGCTTACTTTTTATGCAGCTACCTTTTTAGCCATATAAGGGACTTACATGGCTAAGCGGTGACCGCTGTACATGTGTGCATATTCAGAGGACGCTACTTAGCTGCATAAGTCCCACTTATTCTGCTAAATAGCACTGAACATACTTTGAATATTGACCTCCATCAGTAGTGAATTATGGTCCTTTGATGACTCATTGTCGGCAACACTTTTTAATATTTATTTTCTCCCTTTGTATCATATTTTAACTGGCCTTGGATTGAAGTATTTTATTTATGCCGATGATATTCAGTTTTTAATTCCAATCTCGAATAGTCTTGATGAAATCTACAAATTAGCAGAAATGTACCTGAATATAATTAGTCAACTTTTAACGCAAATGAAGTTAGTTTTAAATGTAGAGAAATCAGTTTTTATCTTATTAGAAAGAAAAAATATTACTTTTAGCAAATAATTTAAATTTTAAAATAGACACAACCAGGAATTTAGGACTATTTTTAGACACTGAATTAAATATGAAAGCACATATTGCTAGGAAAGTTAAAGAAAGATTTGTAAAGTTAATGACTCTTAAGCGTCTAAAGCCAATTTTATCTATGGAAAATTTTAGAACGATCTTGCAAACTATGCTGTTCACCGGTCTTGATTAGTGTAATTCCAAATTATTGGGCTTACCTAATTCTACATTACGCCCACTCCAAGTTCTTCAAAATACGGCAGCGCAAATTTTAACAAACACTAGAAAGAGAGATCATATTACTCCGGTACTAAAAGAGCTACATTGGCTCCCTATTGAGCAACGAATAAAATATAAGACACTATGCATTATTCATAAAGTTCTGTATAGCGAAATGACAGAATGATTAAACACTTCCATCAGATTACACGTTCCACAAAGAGAACTAAGATCAGCAAACAAAGCTTTACTAATAGTACCCAATATCAGATCAGCACATATAAGTGAGGTGAGAGACTCTTATCAATTGCAGGACCCAGACTATGGAACCAATTACCAACAGAATTAAGGCTACAGCAAGATATAAAGATATTCAGGAAGGAACTAAAAACATGGTTGTTTTGCCAGGCATAAGAGAGTGAGGCCAAATAAGGGAAATGTTAAACCTTTTATTATTGATAGAAATGTTTGTTTTAGTTGTATTTTAAGGAATTATTTTAAAATGTTTACTACTGTTGTATTAAGTTATAATTAATAATACAAGTTTAATTTTAAGGTGTTTGTACTAATTTATGTTTTAAATTTTGTGAACCATAGCGATGGAATATTACTGTGCAATAGTATATAAAAATTGTATAAATAAATAAATAAATAAATAAATAAATAATAAATGTTTAATCATTGGTTGCTCTTTAACTTTTTAAAAACTACTTTTACACGAATTTTCAGCTTCAGCAGAAAGACACTTTACCACCTAGACATGCTCACTCTAAGAAGTAATAAGGCATTTTGAAAGACAATATAGAGGATCTTGTATTGCTTATGCTAAATTTGTTCTGTGGATAAATGGATAGCTGGAGAGCTTGAATTTCCAGTGTAATTAATCTGTGAAGATTGAAGTTTGAAAGAAACCTTTGTCTTCACCTGCTAAATTAATCTGACTGATTCAGAATTAGTGCACTTCTAAGCCTGCTTAAGTAGACAGACAGCTATGCTAAAATGGGTGCTCCCCAAGTGTGATTATGCAGATAACACCTGTAATGGGGTTCCCGTGCACTTTGCAGCAAGAACGCCAACACCTACTCTGTCCACTAGGTTGGGACGAAGAGCTCCTAGGAGGGGCTGTAAGGGTCTCCATCCTGTCATCGGCCGCAAGGATAGCATATTAGCTGGCTTGCAACGATCAGATCCCTCTTCCCAGTGCAGGCTAATGATGGGGTGCCCTATGATTGGCTCCTGCAGGGCATGCTGATGTCATTGGCCAGTAATGTGTGTGTCACAAGCCACAGATTGGCTGCAGGGCCAGCATGATGATGATGACAGAGGGTGTGCCAACAGGATATTTAAAATCTGACAGCTCCTATGGCTCCCTCTCTCTATCGCCTGCCCCTGTGACCTAAGGCTCTTTCTTTTTCATTAAGAAGAGTCGTACTGTAGACTGAATGCTTATACAAGTCTTTCAGTGATGGTTCATGGAGCAGTACCACAAGTGTGGAAAAGAATGGATAGCTGTGACAAGAGCAAGAGATGGCAAGAAAATGAGTACCATAGATGAAGAACGGTATTAAAATCCTGAGGAGTGTTTCACTAAAATGGCAAATCAATGCATAGCTAAGGTTTGGTAATAAGTGGGCAGGTACTGTAGGGGAAGGGTATTTGGCAAGAATCTTAAACACAGCTGGAGTAGTAGGAAGCACCCTCAGGTACCAAGACCAACTTAAAATGGCAGTGGCAGCAGTGGTGCTGATGTATCTTAAGAACTTGAATGGTAGGTGCAGAGCAATAAAGCAAGAAGGGATCTGAATAATACCCCTAAAGGCATTTGCAGTTTTTGCACATGCACAAGTGCAGAGTGATCGAGCATTGTCATGTGGCAAGAATGGCTTGGAGCAGTGGCAGCAGAAATGGTATCAGTTAATAATTTTAAAAAACTGGAATGGTAGGAGCAGAGCAACACAGTGGCAAGTGTAGCTGTAACACCTCCAGAACTGTATTGTTGTCAACTTTAGGTCCATGTGGCCCAACTGGCGGTGTTGGAAACACAGCAGGATTCAGCACTGATGTGTTGTGGCCCTCGGATTGGATTTTCAGACCCAGGAGTCAGCAGCAGTGAGGTTTCTGAAGTGTGGCCCAATTGATGGTGTTGAGGGCACAGTAGGACTTAGCATTGGGGTATTTGGCCCTCAGATTGGCTTTTCAGGCCAGGTAGGCAGCAGGAGTGTAGTTGTTGAACTGTGGCCCATGTGGCAGTATTGAGGACATAGCAGGACTCAGCATTGGTGTATTGTGGCTCTCAGAATGGCTTTTCCGGCCAAGGAGGTGGCAGCAGTGAAGTTGTTGGCCCAACTGACAGTGTTGGGGACACAGCATTCAGATGCAGTCAGTCACTGGATGTTGCTGCATGCTCAATGTAGGCCCCTTTCCTGTTATTGAGGCATGGCAGGAAGACAGGCAGAGCAGCCAGCTACATAACCTTCAAGTTTTTTTCATTCTTCTTGCCACTTGAATAGAAGATCTGGAAAATCTAGCAAAGGCAGATTAATTTTAAGGAACACTAGCTTTTCCATCAGGTGTGGTGATAACCTGGAACAATGTAGGCGTTTCCAGTCATGGAAAATACTCTTTTTCATAGACACTTGTCGGTGGGCAAGAGAGATAGTGCTGATCCACTCTTGCTTGGTCTGGCCAGATCCTGGACTTGTCGGACCAATATGCCAGCACTTCTGTCTCCCTCAAAGGTCTCTGAGAGATAGGGTGTCACTGAGATTTGATTTGAGGTGCTGGTATTGGACATGTGTCTTTCTTTCCAGCTACTTTAGTGATCACCTGGGACAGAAGTAAGGAATGTTTCCATTTTACTGTGCTAGAAGGAGTGCTAGATGGCAGTGACAGGGTGCTGCTCTGACTTGCATTACTGTCTAACCTGGACAATAATGGTGTTTTATTTTGTGCTACATCGCTCCTCTACTTCAACCTCTAGGGCTTTAGTCGACAGAGTTCCTCTTTTAGTATGCTCTTCATATTTGTCAGATTGTTGGCCTGCAGTGCGAGTTTTCCTTTCACACGTGGATCACATAATGTAGTGAGCATGTATGTGGAGTTTGTGGTCAGAGGTCCTAGTCTCTCTGTCACAAGCTCTTCCAGTGCAGCACCTCATCGCTCATGCAACTCTTCCTGTTGGAAGCCCTCCAACATTTCTAACAGGATGTTTACTATTGGGATGACAACTCCCAACGTGATGCTTGTGGCACTCAGCTCCTCTGTGGCATCATAAAGGGCTTCAGGGTTTTCACAAGATGTCTCATGATTCCCTAGGGGAATCTGCACACCTATTTCCATTTCCTGAGACAGATCATGCAGAGGTGTCTGCTGCTCCAATAGCCTCTGCAGTATCATGTAGGTAGAGTTTCAGTGGGTACCCACATCTATAATAAGAAGCTTGTAAGGCATCTAATTCCTCCTACTTTTTGCAGAGAAGGTCCCTCTCCTTCACTCTTCGGTGGAAGTACCCAGCTATTTTTCTACACTTCTCTAGTAAACATGCTCTGGGTCCCTAGACCCCAGCTCCTTCATTGCTAGGAGCAGGGTGTGAGCAAAGCAACATACAACTTTATATCCCCCATTGAATAATATCTTATATGGCATTAAAGCCATTGTCAGTGACAAAGAACCCTGCATTAAGGCTTTTGGCTCTCTAAGCTATCCCTCTAGCATTTCATTAATAACTGCTAAAATATTGCATTGATATGGGAACCATGTATCAGGTGAATGTGCAGCAAAGGCTCCCTGCAACCATCTCAAAAAAGATATAGTTGCGATGGAGAAGGTACAGAGAAGGGCAACCAAAATGATAAAGGGGATGGAACAGCTCCCCTATGAGGAAAGGCTGAAGAGGTTAGGGCTGTTCAGCTTGGAGAAGAGATGGCTGAGGGGGGATATGATAGAGGTCTTTAAAATCATGAGAGGTCTTGAACGAGAAGATGTGAATCGGTTATTTACAGTTTCAGATAATAGAAGGACTAGGAGGCACTCCATGAAGTTAGCACATTTAAGACTAATCGGAGAAAAATCTTTTTCACTCAACGCAGAGGATGTGGTTAATGTAGTTAGTGTAGCTGGGTTTAAAAAAGGTTTGGATAAGTTCTTGGAGGAGAAGTCCATAAACTGCTATTAATCAAGCTGACTTAGGGAATGACTTCTGCTATTACTGGAATCAGTAGCATGGGATATTCTTGGTGTTTGTGTAATTGCCAGGTTCTTGTGGCTTGGTTTGGCCTCTGTTGGAAACAGGATGCTGGGCTTGATGGACCCTTGGTCTGACCCAGCATGGCAATTTCTTATGTTCTTATGTTCTTAACCTGGTCCATATGGAGCTGCTACCTGCCCCTTCCTCAGCCAAGTCCCACTTATGTGCTGTCAGTGAGAGGAAAGAGTGTGACATGTTTGTAGATGTCCACATGTCACTTGTGAAATGCACACTGCTCCCTTGTGCCTTTGCCAGCAGCACCTTCAGACATCTAAGGCAATGCTTGCACAAACTGGGGATGAACTTTCTGCTTAAAGTAGTCCTGGAGGCCATTTTATAGTTGGCACTAAAAGCTGCAGCAAATGCCTAAGACCCACTTTCTCCACAACCTGCAGGTGCTGATCATCTAAATTGATCATCTCACCAATAGTCATAGTCACCACTTTAGATACTGCCAGCCTCTATCCCTGTGACAGTGCCACTGAACACCACCCCATTTCTTCCATTGTGGGCTCTTGCTCCTTAGCTATAGTTGGGGACTGCTGCTACCGGCCTGCCACCTGACTGGTAGAAGAAGCCGAAGGCTTGGAAGCAGCTTGAGGAACACTCATCCCCTTTTCAAATACAAGTGTCCTCTGTCTTGCAGAAGGGGCCCCCTGTCTACTGCTACTACCATCCCTAGGTGCATATTGAAGAGCTTGCTGTTTCTTCAGATGATGCTCCATCCCAGAATTACTTAAGTGGCAGAGTTGCTTCCCTCGGCTGATGTCCTTTGTGCAATAGTTACAACGCGCAAAGCATGTGTCCTGATTTAAAAATGGCTTCACACCACTGATTTCTTTCGTGATCCTTTGCCCCTGTCTGCATCCTTGGGGGTGGATGTTGCTGCTAGCACTGAAATGGCAGTGGAGACAAATGGAGCCTCAGAAACTGATGCAGAGGATTCACTCATTCTCTCTTCCTGCACTGTCAGTGTGGTCTGCTCTCCCTCACCAACGTCAGCTCCTGCCTCTCTCTCTCCTCTGTCAGTGAAGTGGAAACTAGCACGGTACGGACTAATACTGGGTCTTCAGCTAATGCCTCTCTCCTCTCTACTTTAGGAAATCTTTTAAAGGGAGATTCTTCAAGCTCTGGTTCAGATGAAGAGGATGACAAAACTGCTTTTATGGCCTCTGATGCACTAAGGGATTGTGCTGCTACTGCTTTAGGTTTCACCACTTGTATTTCTAATTCTAAAGGCACTGGTGGTTGTACTTTGTGGCTGCTACTAGTGCCTGCCTCTCCTCTGACACAACAGGATCTGGCTGAGACACTGATGGAACTAGAATATCCTCCTCAAATTTCAATTTTTTTTGCAGGTTGACATGCCTGCCTCTCCTGCTGATGTTTTGGATTTGAAAAAAATCCCTTTCTATTTTTGTTGGGGGACTCACTGTTGCAGGGATGGTTCTATAATGAGGCAGGGTGAGGCGGCCACTTCAGGTGGCAGAATTTTGAGGTGGCAAAAATTGCCTCTCTCAGAACACTGCTGTAGTGTCCGCCTTACACTACCTGCCCCTAACGCGACTGCCGACCACCGGAGACCAGGCCTGTGGCGGCTGAAGAATGGAGGGACACTGCTACGGGCTGTTGCTGGAGGCCAGGCCGACAGTGGCTGAAGAGATGAGGAATGCTACTGATGCTGCAGAGGCCAGGCTTACTGTGCCAAAGAAAGAGAAGAGTCTCCACGTGAGAGAGGAAATGTGTATGTGTGTTTATGACAGCTTGTGTGTGTGTGTGTGTGTGTGTGTGTGTGTGTGTGTATGTGTGTATGTGTGTGACAGCTAGCTTTGGGGGCATGTATACAGCTTCTGAGTGTGTATAAGAGGGTGTGTGTATGCATATGAGAGGGTGTGTGTGTGTATCATGTGTTTATGGAAGAGGGAGATAATTGAATGAGTGTACATGTGTGTATGCATGCATGGGTGTGTGTGGAAAAGAGAGAAGGAGGGGCAGGGTGAGAGGGTGCAGAGAGCAGGATGAGAGGGGGTGGGGGTGGGGCAAGGGGTGTGCCATCTCATCCCTCATCTCAGGTAGCAAATTGCCTTGAGCCACCCTTGCACTGTTGTCTTGCTAACAAATCCCCTACCAACAACTGCAGGCTTCCCACGTCCTCTAATACCTTTGCCTGACATGGTGGAATTTGATTTGCTGCAGTGCTGGACAAAAGATGTTTTAATCTTTATTTCTTTAAATTAAGTGAATATGTATGTGACACACTGACACTAGTGTGACTACAGTGATCCCACTGGGTTGAACAACACACAGAGAGAATGCACTACAGTAGAATTATTTTAGTAATATGCTCTGCTGAGTGATTAGTGCACTGCACATGCATGCACACACACACACACAGAAAAAGCAAAGAATGATATAATGTTCAAATATAGTTTAAGTATACAGCCATACACTAATAATAAATGCAGTAACACATTAAATTAATCCACAAAGTGGCTGGCTGTACCTGTGGTGGTAACTGGCACAGACTACTCTCTTTGTGGATTAACTGATTCTTGTACACAGCATATACAGACCCAGACACAGAGAGTTAAAGCAATCTCTCTATCTTGGGTACTATGGTATGCCATAGTACCCAAGATAGATGGGATGCCAGTGGCCAGTGGTTGGTGTTCAACCTTCACGGAGCGGAAGGATGGAGGGCTGCCATCTCCCAATTAAAAAAAAGAAAAAAAATAAACTAAAAAACAAAACAAAACAGGGATGGGTTTATGGGCTATAGATATTACCAATTATTAGGCTTATTCAATTACCAATTATTAGGCTTTTCAATATTTGATGATAGTTAATTTGACTTTCAAGGCATACTTCACTTTCAATGCATATCCAGCATAGCCTCCCTGCTTCAACGGCAGGGGAGAAGAAAAACTAATACTTCACGCATATCCAGCATTGCTCTCTGCTTCAACGGCAGAGAGCTATGCTGCCGCTTACCCAACTAATCAAACTTAATATTTCACTTGGAAGCAGCTCCATCACTGCTCTCTACATTAATAGTGCGGGTGAAAGAGAACTAGAACCTAAGGTTACTAAGAGCCAAGAGAAACAGATAAGTATGAGAAAAAATAGTGGTGGTGAAAGGGAAATAGAACCTAAGGTTACTAAGAGCCAAGAGAAACAGATAAGTATGAGAAAAAAATAAGTGTGAAGCTTGCTGGGCAGACTGGATGGACCAATTGGTCTTCTTCTGCCTTCATTTCTATGTTTTTATGTTTCTATATGGTACAGCTAGTAGCACTGATACTATACATGTTCACACAGGAACAGGTTTAAAATTTAATAAATCACCGCAAACACAGCCACAGCCAGGCAGCAGCCAGCCTTCCTCAAAGGGAGAAGGAGATGAAAAAGACTAAACTTCCTCTAGGTTAGTAGCAGTGGCAGTGACATATTAAAAATAAAATTAGAAACATATGCAAATTAATAGTGTGACAGCAGTTAAAAGATGGAATGTTTCTAATGTTGAACAAAAGCACTGTTAATACAAAAGACTATAGTAAATTACAGTATTAAAGTTTAAAATTATTCCCCATGTATCCTGATCCAAGTTTTATGCCTTGTTCTTTGTAATTGCATTTCACATGCCTGTTTTTCAGTTACAATGTAAACTGAGACAATATGTAAAATTTACATGAATCCCGGTCTAAAAAAATGTTAAATAAATAATAAATATTCTCACACAAGAGCAATGAGAGAGATCTAAATGCAAGCTGTAACTGTCTGCAAGCTGTAATTGTCTGGGAATACTATAAGAATAGACTGACCAGTGATTTGCTAATTTAGAAAAATGCTTCCCTCTGATACATTCCCTTGGGGCCAATGCAATACAATGCGCTCAGCCGAGTACACTATATAACCCACAGTTGGACTCAGGTTGTATAGGCGCTAATTAATTCCCTTATGCAATAAGGGGATTATTGCCTCTACAACGCACATCCAACGCGGAGTGAATCTAATAGTGCTAATCACATGCAAATGCATGTGATTGAGGCTATTAGCATTCACTCCCAATGCAAAAAAAAAAAAGTGAGTCTAGGACACACAGTTAGTGATTAGCTAACTGTAGAGAGCGCTCCTTAAACCAGTACAGAAAAGCAGAAAAAACTGCATTACTGTAGTGCCTCCTACTTAATATCATTGTGATATTAAGTAGGAGGAAAAAGTAACATGGAATAGACTTAGTTTTGGGGTACTTGCCAGGTTCTTATGGCCTGGATTGGCCACTGTTGGACACAGGATGATGGGCTTGATGGACCCTTGGTCTGACCCAGTATGGCATGTTCTTATGTTCTTATGTTCTTAAACAAATTTTAAACAAAAAAAAAAAAGTTTAAAAAAACGCTGACAGTCCAGTGCAGGAAATGGACACTCAATTGAGAAGCGTCCATTTCCTGAACCCCTGACTGTGCGGTTTTCCTAACCAGCGGAGGGCCGACGCACTCGGGCTCTCCTTGCTAATGCAACCCCCTAATTTAAATATTGCATGGCGCCCCCAGGGGGGTACCTGGGGGTGCGTTAAGAAAGCGGGCGCACGCAAGTTACGCCTGCCTCTGGCAGGTGTAACTTCCACAACAAAGGTACCGGGGGGGGGGGTTGGGCTGTGGGGCGGGACAGGTAGGGGAAGGGAGGGGAAAATGGGGAGGGAACAGGGAAAGCTAGCTGGTCACCTCGCGGGCTCAGCGCGCACAAGGTGCACTCGTATCTGTCGAAGAAGTCAGGTTTCCACCAGGAGCAGCAACCAGCAGGGAAGTAATAGAGAGCCAGCAGGTTATCCAAACCCTGTTTGGCAAATGATTGAGCAGAGAAGGGGCAGGGCCTTCAGCATCTTCCTTCTCTCCCATGGCAGAGGAGCCCTAGAATTTGAGAGATCCTGTTAAGTGGGGTAAAGGGAGAGCAGCCTGTGTGTATGTGTGTGTGTGTGTGTGTGTATGTGTATGTGAGTGAGGGAGAATCAGAAGGTGCGCGAGAGCTATATGAGGGTGAGAAAGTCTGAGTGTGTGGGTATATGCATATATGAGGGATAGCCAGTGAGTGTGTGCGTAGGAGAATTAGTGTTTGTGTCTGGAGGGGAGAGCCAGTGAGTGTGTGGGTAGGGTGGGAGAAGACAGTCTGTGGGTGGGAAGGGAGAATAAAGCATGTGTGTGTGGGTAGGGAAGGGGAAGAGAGCCTGTACATGTGAGTGATGGAGTAGGGAGAGAGCCAGTGTGTTTTTGTGTGTGTGAGAGAGGAGTATGCATGAATGTGTGAGAGAGAGAATGAATATGTATGTTAGGGAGTTTGTGTATATGAGAGATGATGAAGTGTGCACTCTCCCTCTTCTCCACTAATCTATGACAATCTCAGGGTGACTGAAAATCAAAAGTTCCCAGGCATGGGAAGGAGGCCCCAGTGGGCTGTGAGCAGAGCCCATCCCTCAAAGCTGAAGATGAGGAAGGCGCCAGTGGGCCACAGCCAAGGAGCAGTAAGCAGCTAATGACCTCAACACAGCCTGTGAGTGTGTGTGTGTGTGTGCACCAAATGACAGGCACAGTGACAGGAGTGTGTGTGTGTGTGTGTGTGTGTGTGTGAGATTTAGAGCCTATGTGCCTGAGTGAGGGATGTGTGAGCAAGGGATTTTGTGAGGGTATGTGTTTGTGTGTAAGACGAATCCATGTGAAGGGTTGTGTATGAGTGAGGGAGACAGCCTATATGCAGGGGTGTATGATTGTGCAAAAAATAGAAGGAGCCTGTATGAGTGTGTTTGCCAGAAAGAGAAGGAGCCTATCTGAGGGCTCAGGTTGCATGTGTGTGCGCGAGAGAGAGGGAGCCTGTGCAAGGGTGTGTGTTTGAGAAAAGGACAGAGGGAACTTGTGAGGGTAGGGTGACCAACTGTGACAGAGCAAGTCTGTGGCAGTGCATCCATTGAGAGAGAGGGAGTGTGTGTATGAGAGAATAAACGTGTGTGTACATGAGGGAAGAAAGTTTATTTATCCCCCTTGCCTCCTTCGCCTCCCTCCACTCCCCAGTAATCCATGAGAGAATGATTGAAAATCAAAAGTTTCCAGATATAGAGAGCTGGAGGTTTTTAAATCCTTAAATATTGGGTGTTATTTGATTAGTTTCTGTTTTTAAATATTTTATTGGTGGTTGGGAAATTTTATAAAGTTTTTAAGTTTAAATGAGCTTTAAAATATTAGAGGTTCAGGTCTTCAGATGCTTTGAATTATTTACTCTATTAATATGGTTTTACTATTACAATTGATGTTTTATATTTCTTGATTTATTAGTTATTTTATGAGAAATTGTGATGTTTCTGTTTTTCCATTATTGCACTGCATGTAGAGTTGCATTTCCAGTTCAGTTCTTGTTATATGTTTTTAGTTATACTATGGTGTCTGACTCTGCATGTCTGACTGAGGTGAAGTAGCTAGCATGTAGCTTCTGTGTAGAAATCTATTGCAGCTTGGTTTGTTCTTTTTCCATAATAGGAAGCATATTGTTTTAGGGTCTAGTGTAATATTTGCAGTGTTGCCCTTTTATGAGTAAAGTTGTTACTGTTTGAGTGCTGGCAGTTCATCCTGTTTTTGTCTGGGAAGTTTACCATTTTGTAATAGTAATTTAATTTATTCATGGCTTTCTGAGGGCCAAGCCCACAAACAATGCATGTTACAATAGCCTGGTACCATGAGATCAAGGTGGATGATCTGAAATGTATGCAAATTAATGCAAATGAGGGGGAACAAACACATCTCCTTGTGATTCCTCTCCCTCACCCCCAGCGTACTCTCCAGTTGTGATCTGTGGAAAAGTTGGCAACCCTATAGCAACCAAGAAATTCCTGAGTGAAGTAGTAACCAACATGAAGCCAATGCAGCAGGAGTAGGCAAGTAGAAGAGATGGACAACCAATCAAGGTGAAACTTCCTTGCTCCTGATGCTACACCTTGGGGGTCTTGCTTCTACTCTGCCTTGCTGCCATAACCCAGATTTTGCCTTGCAGCTATTCTCCTTAGGCTTTTAGGGCTTTATAGATATACCCCTTATGTTGTTATTTTTTCCTGATTATTTATATATATACTTTTATAATGCTTTATAGATATAAAGGTAAAATTTAAAGACAATTAAGGAGATATAGTGTTCCTCTTCAGTTTTTTCTTACTGAGACAAACCACAATGGCTTCCTTTGCAGGGAGCAAGAAGCAGATAGCAATAGACATTGCACCTGAGAGCAAGAGGTGGGGGTAAGAGACAGAATAGGTGATAGAAAGGGCAGAATAGACAGACTGAACTATGGAAATGTCAAAGGTTAGAATGTCACTGCTCGGCCTGGTCAAAGTCACACCAACGAACCTCTAGCCAATCAATAAGAAGAACTGGGTAGACAATGAAAAACTGCAACCTTTGCAATCGACTGAAAATGAAAACCTGGGCATACCTGGGCATACGTATGTGACCTTTTAGAACCAGGCAATGAACTGATGAACTAATGATAATCTTGTGATTTGGTTTTGTCAAGACAGGCCTCTTGAAAACTGATGTCATGAGCAGAATGACTACAGTCCTATCTGAATGAATAACCAATAGCATGTCTGATGTCATCCATTGTACCTGAAGACTGGAGGGTGACCAATGTAACCCCAATATTTAAAAAGGGCTCCAGGGGCGATCCAGGTAACTATAGACCAGTGAGCCTGACTTCAGTGCCTGGAAAAATAGAGGAAACTATTTTCAAGATCAAAATCGTAGAGCAGATAGGGAGACATGATTAAATGGGACACAGCCAACATGGATTTACCCAAGGGAAGTCTTGCCTAACAAAAATGCTTCTTTTTTTTGAAGGGGTTAATAAACATGTGGATAAAGGTGAACCGGTAGATGTAGTGTATTTGGATTTTCAGAAGGCGTTTGACAAAGTCCCTCATGAGAGGCTTCTGTTATACTCTAGTGATTTAGTGTGCCCTTGGGCCTCAGCCCGGGCCCAGACCTTCAGGGCCGAGCCGAGGGTTGACGGTGGCTCCGCATGGCTAACGGGCTGACCCTCTGCCAGGCCTGCAAGCTTCCAAGGCCAACATCCAAGGATGTTGGAAGTTGAATGGTCCTCCTACCATTCCTGCTGCGAACAGCATGGAGCAGCAGGCCTGGCCTGAGGTTGAGGGCAGACAGAGGCCTTGACACGAAGACAGGACTATGGTCGATGCGACGGCATCGCAGACAAGACACTTGACAACAGCTGGGTTGATGCATCGGCATCACAGACGAGGAACTTGACAACAGCTGGGTTGATGCAACGGCATCACGGGCATGACAAGGAACTTGATATCCAAACAGGCACAACGTAAAGGCATGGACATTGGCACTGTCTCTCAGGGTGCCCTACTCAACCCACCCGCGGGACTGAGTCGCAGACCACCCTGTCCCACTGCGCGCCCTACACAGCCCATGCAGGCTGATCACGGACCACGAGGAGAACGGGTCAGCGCAGGGAAGACCCAGGCAAGGAGGAACTCCAATGACAAAGCCGGTGTCATCTGAAGCTTCCCCCAAGGCTGGCAGGAACGGAGGCTCAGGAGCATAGGGACACTTCCCACCTGCAAGCCACCTCATTCTCGGGCATACACCATCCGAGAGCACCGGCTTACAGGAACAGAAGGCTCAGGAGCACCAGATGAAGACACAGGGAAAAACATCCTAGAAGGAAGACACATCAGGGCGCAGAGGAACATAGCGAGACATCAGGACATGGACCGGGACCTCAGGCGAAACACCAAAACATGGAAATGTGGTACGAAGCAGACGAGACGAGGAGCTCCACGAACAACAGAAGACCTTACAAGGCTCTGGCAGGCAGGAGCCTCCAGAGGGAAGTCACATCGATGCAAGGCTCGGCCCTGAAGGTCTGGGCCCGGGCTGAGGCCCAAGGGCACACTAAACCACCAGAGTATAACAGAATGCAAGGCCATGTGCCCGACGGTTGTGCTCCACCGATGGACCCGCCTTGTTTGTTCCTGGACTGTTTATGGGACCGGATAAATTTTTTTCAGGTTTTTTGCATACGACCTGCTGGAGGCACCAGCTGTCTGGATAATATGACCTGCTGGAGGCGCCTGCATCCAGACTTTTTTGTCATGTTCACCAGCTTGGGGTTGTTACGATCTACAGGAGGTGCCTGCACCCCATCTGGTTAGCTGGTTTTCTTTGCCCGCCCTGGGTTCCCTCCCCCAGGTCTTTTTGGTGTTTCTTGTGGTTCTTGTCTTGTTTGTGCTGTTTTGCTTGCCTTTTCTCGTTTGTGCTGTGTGTGGTTGTTGTTTGCGCTTGTTTGTGCTGTGCGCTGGTTGCGCTTGTTTGCGCTGTTTGGTTGCGTTCGTTGGTGCTGTTTGTTGTTGCGCTTGTTTGTGCTGTTTGTTGGTGGAGCTTCTTTGTGCTGTTTCTTGTTGCGCTTGTTGGTGCTGTGGTTGTTGTTGCACTTGTTTGTGCTGTTGGTTGCACTTGTTTGTGCTGTTTGCAGTTGCGCTTGTTTGTGCTGTCTGTTGGTTGCGCTCGTTTGTGCTGTTTGGTGCGCTTGTTTGTGTTGTTAGTGCGCTTGTTTGTGCTGTTTGCGGTTGCGCTTGTTTTTGCTGTTTGTTGCAGTTGCGCTTGTTTGTGCTGTGCGGTTGCGCTTGTTTGCGCTGTTTGTTGCGGTTGCGCTGGTTTACGCTGTGTGTGTATGCGCTGTGTGCGCGGTTTGTTGGTGCACTGTTTGCTTGTTTGTGTTGTGTGTGCTGTTTGCGGTGCGCTGTTTACTTGTTTGTGCTGTGCGTTCATTTGTGCTGTTGTTGTGGTTCTTGCTTATCTTCTATGCTCTGTGCTGCTTTGTTCCTGGCCCTCCTAAAAGGAGAGGGGGACCCCTTTGAGGTGGGGGTACTGTTATGAACCCTCCTGTAGCGGTGCTATGGGAGGCTCCTTACCTCTGCCTGGAGGCCGCTCCAAGCCAGGGCCTCGCCTGCGAACTGTCCAGGATTTGCCCCAGGGCCTGGGAGGCCTCGATGTCCGTGGGGCCTGCCTGAGGCTGCTTGTGCTTGCATGGACTTCCTGGTTTGAGCCATGCCCTTCCCTAGGGGCCGGCCCGCAGCACTTCTCCGTAGTTATAGGGCCAGTTAGGCGTGGGCCTGCCTAACTCCTCCCAGGGAATCGCCGGTCTGCAGCCCTATAAAAGGACTTCAACTTCATTCTGTCTTTGCCTTGCATCAGCATGACTTCCCTCTGGAGGCTCCCGCCTGCCAGAGCCTTGTAAGGCTTTCTGTTCTTCATGGAGCTCCTCATCTCGTCTGCCTTGGTACCACGTCTTCGTGTCTTGATGTTTTGCCTGAGGTCCCTGAAAATGTCCTGATGTTCCGCCATGATCTTCCTCGCCCTGATATGTCTGCTTGCCAGGATGTTCTTCCCTGCGTCTTCGTCATGTGCTCTGGGCCTTCTGACCTGTTGGGCCTAGGAGTGGCCAACAGGTGGGATCTGTCCCTGCGCTCTGGAGCTTCTGTTCCCGCCAGCCTTGGGGGAAGCTTCGGATGACACCGGCTTCTTCATTAGAGTTCCTTCTTGCCTGGGTCTTCCCTGAGCATGTCTCGCTCTCCTGGGACAGGATGGTCTGTGACTCAGTCCCGTGGGTGGGCTGAGTAGGGCACCCTGAGAGACAGTGCCAATGTCCTCCTGCCTTATGTCTTGTCTTGTTTGGACCTAGTTCCTCGTCATGCTTGTGATGCCGTTGCATCAACCCAATCTTGTCCGAGATGCTCTCGCATCAGTCATAGTCCTGTCTACGTGTCAAGGCCTCCGTCTGCCTTCAACCTCAGGCCAGGCCTGCTGCTCCATGCCGATTCAAGCGGCAGGTCCAAAAGGGCTCGGAACAGTCGGAGGACCGTTCCCCTACCAACATCAAGTGTAGTTGGCTCTGGGAGCTTGCAGGCCTGGCAGAGGGTAATACCGTGTTCAGCCATGCTGGAGCATGCCGTCAACCCTCGGCTCGGCCCTGGACGCGTCTGGGGTCGGGCTGAGGCCCGAGGGCACACTAAACACCCCGAACTCAACAGAATGCAATAATAAAGTTCAGTCTGTTAAACTACCCACTGCCCACTGTCACGGTGCCTTGTATGCACTAATGTAACATGTGTGGTGTGCACACACATGCAGCTTGCTTCTAAGCACAAAAGAGGCAGGCTGGGGACTTGACTGAACAGACCGTACCAATAAAAAGTTCAGTCTGTTAAACTACCCACTGCCCACTGTCACGGTGCCTTGCTATGCACTAATGTAACGTGTGTGGTGTGCTCACACACGCAGCTTGCTTCTAAGCACAAAAGAGGCAGGCTGGGTACTTGACTGCACAGACCATACCAATAACTGCTGTAGTGCACACATGATCCTTCGCTGTCCCTGACTTCATAGAAACATAGAAACATAGAAACATAGAAATGACGGCAGAAGAAGACCGAATGGCCCATCCAGTCTGCCCAGCAAGCCTCACACATTTTTTCTCTCATTCTTATCTGTTACTCTTAGCTCCTTGTTCTATTCCCCTTCCACCCCCACCATTAATGTAGAGAGCAGTGATGGAGCTGCATGCAAGTGAAATATCTAGCTTGATTAGTTAGGGGTAGTAGGGGCAGTAACCGCCGCGATAAGCAAGCTACACCCATGCTTATTTGTTTTACCTAGACTATGTTGTACAGCTCTTGTTGGTTTTTTTTTTCTTCTCCCCTGCTGTAGAAGCAGAGAGCCATGCTGGATATGCATTGAAAGTGAAGTATCAGGCACATTTGGTTGGGGTAGTAACCGCCGTAACAAGCCAGCTACTCCTCGCTTTGTGATTGCGAATCCTTTTTTTCTTCACCCCTGTCGTTGAAGCTATGCAGGATATGCGTGAAGCATCAGTTTTTTGTTTTGTTTTTTTTTTTTTTTTTCCCCCTGCCGTTGAAGCAGAGAGCTATGCTGGAAATGCGTGATGTATCAGTCTTTCTCCCATGCCGATGCAGCAGAGAACCATGCTGGATATGCATGGAAAGTGAAGTATCAGGCACATTTGGTTTGGGGTAGTAACCGCCGTAACAAGCCAGCTACTCCCCGCGTTTTGAGTGCGAACCCTTTTTCTTCTCCTTTGCCGTTGTAGCAGAGAGCTCTGCTGGATGTGTGAAGTATCAGTTATTCTTCTCCCCTGTCATTGAAGCAGAGAGCTATGCTGTATATGCATTGAAAGTGAAGTATCAGGCATATTTGGTTTGGGGTAGTAACCGCCGTAACAAGCCAGCTACTCCCCTCTTTATGAGTGCAAATCCTTTTTTCCATTACCTCTTGCTGTTGAAGCTTAGAGCGATGTAGGAGTCACAGTAAGCATGTGTATGTTTATTTAATAAGGGTATTGTGTCAATAGCCATCATTCTGGCGAGTCACCCACTCTTCATTGGTGGCCTCTTGACTTTATGGATCCGCAGTGTTTATCCCACGCCCCTTTGAAGTCTTTCACAGTTCTGGTCTTCACCACTTCCTCCGGAAGGGCATTCCAGGCATCCACCACCCTCTCCGTGAAGAAATACTTCCTGACATTGGTTCTGAATCTTCCTCCCTGGAGCCTCAAATTGTGACCCCTGGTTCTGCTGATTATTTTCCTACGGAAGAGGTTTGTCGTTGTTTTTGGATCATTAAAACCTTTCAAGTATCTGAAAGTCTGTATCATATCACCTCTGCTCCTCCTCTCCTCCAGGGTGTACATATTTAGATTCTTCAATCTCTCCTCGTACGTCATCCTATGAAGATCCTCCACCTTCCTGGTCGCCCTTCTCTGTACTGCTTCCATCTTGTCTTTATCTTTTTGTAGATACGGTCTCCAGAACTGAACACAGTACTCCAGGTGAGGCCTCACCAAGGACCTGTACAAGGGAATAATCACTTCCCTTTTCTTACTTGATATTCCTCTCTCTATGCAGCCCAGCATTCTTCTGGCTTTTGCTATCGCCTTGTCGCATTGTTTCGCTGTCTTCACATCATTAGACACTATCACCCCAAGGTCCCTCTCCTGCTCCGTGCACATCAGCCTTTCCCCCCCCATCGAGTACAGTTCGTTCGGATTTCCACTCCCCATATGCATGACTTTG
Organism: Rhinatrema bivittatum; assembly: GCF_901001135.1. NCBI lineage: Eukaryota > Metazoa > Chordata > Amphibia > Gymnophiona > Rhinatrematidae > Rhinatrema > Rhinatrema bivittatum. The sequence goes on from NC_042615.1 coordinate 772,263,407, forward strand.
CACTTCTTGGCATTGAATCTCAGCTGCCATATCTTCGACCACTCTTCCAGTTTCCTTAGATCCCGTCTCATTCTCTCCACTCCTTCCGGCGTGTCCACTCTGTTGCAGATCTTAGTGTCATCCGCAAAAAGACAAACCTTACCTTCTATCCCGTCTGCAATGTCGCTCACAAAGATATTGAACAGGACCGGTCCCAACACCGATCCTTGCGGCACACCACTTAAAACCGCTCTCTCTTCAGAGAAGGCTCCATTTACCATCACACATTGTTTTCTGTCCGTCAACCAATTTGCAATCCAGGTCACCACATCGGCACTCACTCCCAAGCTTCTCGTTTTATTCAACCAGTCTCCTGTGCGGAAACCGTATCAAAAGCTTTGCTGAAATCCAAGTAGATGACATCTAGTGCTCTTCCTTGATCCAATTCCTTGGTTACCCAGTCAAAAAGTCAATCAAATTTGTCTGACAGGATCTTCCCCTGGTGAATCCATGCTGCCCTCTGGTCCATCAATTCTCCAGACTGTAGATAGTTGACTATTCTCTCTTTCAGCAGTGACTCCATTACTTTTCCCACCACCGAAGTGAGGCTAACCGGTCTGTAGTTGCCTGCCTCTTCCCTGTTCCCACTCTTGTGAAGCGGGACCACCACCGCTCTTCTCCAATCACTCGGCACCACTCCCGTTTCTAGGGATCTATTGAACAGGTCACACAGCGGACCCGCCAGAACATCTCTGAGCTCCCTCAATATCCTTGGATGAATCCCATCAGGCCCCATGGCTTTGTCCACTTTCAGGTTCTTTAGTTCTTCCCACACATTTTCTACTGTAAAAAGATTTTCATCTATTCCCCTTCCCTCTAGTTTCTTGTTGTTTAGAGATGGTCCTTCTCCAGGGTCTTCTTTAGTGAACACAGAGCTGAAGTATTTGTTTAATATTTCTGCCATTTCTTCGTCTCTCTCTACACATTGATCATTACCACCTTTCAATTTCACTATACCACTTTGGACCTTTCTCTTTTCGCTGATGTATCTGAAAAATGTTTTGTCACCATTTTTTATCTCCTTGGCAATCCTCTCTTCCGCTTGACTCTTTGCCAACTTGATTAATTTCTTTGTCTCCCTCAGTTGATACAAATATTCTTCTTTGTGCTCCTCCCTTTGGGATCCTTTATATTTCTTGAATGCTGTTCTTTTAGCTTTAATTTTGTCAGCCACCTCCATTGAGAACCAGATAGGTTTCAGTTTTCTTTTGCTTTTCTTTACATTTCTAACATATAGAGCAGTTGCCTTGGTGATTGCTCCTTTTAGATTGGTCCACTGCTGATCCACATCTCTCTCGTTCTCCCATCCTTTAAGTTCTTCCTCCAGGTATATCCTGTAACACAACAACCTGAGGAGGCATTTTCTTTCCCCATGGTTTCAAAGTGGTATTAGAAGATACTAAAAGGGCCTTATATTTTCCTGTTCTCGGGGCTGTCAACATTAACTGAGAAGAATTTATCAAAAAGGCAACATAGTGCGAGGCATGTAAAACAACATCTGCATAAGGAATCTGATGTTGTGTTTTCTCCCTGGCAGCAGCCGCTGCCACTCTACCTCGCTTACATGAAGTCATGCCTTTCTCAAATGGGAAAATTTGCCTGACAAAAACATGACTGTTTTATCTGATTGCAAGCCCATGGCTGCCCATGTAATAGTCCCCTTAATCTGCTTGTCCAACCCACAATCTGGTTCTACAGGTCTACCTTTCACCCGTCCTGCAATATCAAACCATGCCTGTTCATCATTCCCCTCTAGCAGACACCTGAAACACCCAAGGGTTGGGGAGGGCACTCAGCAGGACAAGGAGTGCTTATAAATCCATACTTGCCAACTTGAGTTACATCTGGATATAAAGATTTATATCCGACTGCCATAATAGGTGGTTCAGAAGCTACAGAATTAGGCGGTAATGACTGAATCCCGGAACCTGACTGTAAAACCATAATGGTCTGAGGCTGAAGGATATCCTTCCGTGGTTCTAAAGTCAAACTACTAGTATAATATGGTGGAAGTTTATGTTCTACATTGGACTCAATTTTAACATCCACAGGCACCTTATTCTGCTTTTCTAAATATGTTTTTTTCATAATAAACCAGCTGTGTGTACCTGTACATGATTGGCTAAACTCTTATCCTTATTTTTATACCTATTCTGTATAAATTGTAACATCTGCATTAAGTGGGATGTCTGGAATGACCCTCCAGCTGGCCAAGCTAACAAGGCATCTGCTTCCACCCACTTAACCCATTTATCATGAATTTTACAAATCAATTTCTCATTTGGCTTATGGTAGGTAATAAATCTTTGTACTGGGAGAGCAGAGTCCTGCTCTGCAGTGGAACTTCCCCTATCTTTCTTAAAGCATTTCATAATAACAGCAAAACAAGAAAATAAAACACAGCAACAGGCAAAAGAAACTTAAAATACAAATCAAGATAGCTAAACACAAAACAGAAATATATGTAGCATATATAACACTATTACTTACCCCTATCATGGCAGTCTGGTAAGCACTATCTTACCCGTATCTCATGATCACGTCGGGGTCACCAAAACTGTTCGGGATATTCGCTCAATCAATACTGACTCAAAGATATCTGTGAAACAAAATTTTTATTATAGCAAGAAAGAGAAGTAATACAGAGTTTCTTGGGAGTAGCAGGCTTCACCAACAAACAGGAAAAGGCCCAAACTTACTCAATTTTATTTACACATAGCCTTTACTTATATGCATTTTATCTTTACAGCCTCTTTGTTCTTCACTCACCATGCCTTGGCTGGTTTCAACATTCCTCCAATCACAGTTGTTAGTTTCAGCTCAGGTTAATGTGTGTATGTGCAGCTCTCCTTGCATCATCTTGTGTCATCCTTTATCATGCTCAGCGTGCAAAGTCCAACAGTTCAGTGTCTTTTTGTTTTTCAGCATAAGCAGTTATATACAGCATGCACTAGGTAACTCCGATTCCAAGATGGCATCCGGGATCACCCACGCCGTCCTGGGGATGCCAGGGACAGGGGCGTTTGCAGGCTAAGGCCGAGAGACTTTTGGAAATGAGCGGAGCAGGCAGAAGAAAGGTGAGCAACAGAGGTTGCAGCCATCTGCGACCGATGGGCACAACAAGTGATACCCAAAAACTGCACTCTTGCTCTTTTTTTTCCCAGCGTTTTTCTCCAGCTGAGAGGAATTATGGCATAGGAGATAAAGAGCTGTTGGCTATCAAGTTAGCCTTCGAAGAGTGGTGTCCATGACTTGAGGGGGCACAACACCAGATAACTGTATACACAGACTACAAAAATTTGGAATATCTGCGTCATGCGCAGCGACTTAATCATCGACAAACCCAAACTAGGCTGTATTGCTTCTTCCATTGACTTTAATGGGAAACAGAAAAAAATGGAATGAATAACACTTTTTGTTTCACTTAAAATGAACCAAACAAATAGAAGTGACCTATGAAGTGAATAAAGAACCAAAACAAAAACTTTGCCTTGGCACATCCCTATTTGACAAGCGCCCTCCTAGCAATACCACATATAGTTACTTGCCCCATGCAAACCATCTTGAGAACATTTCAATTTGCAGCAGTTTCTAAGCACACACTGACAGCATCCAGCATTCATTCGGTGATGGTGCTGTCTCCAACAGATCTACATCTGGTCTGCCTTGGGCAGAAATATAATGCAAAGGCAGAAGGCACTCAGCAGCATACACCTCATATGTAGGACAAGATTTTGGGTCTCCTGCATTAGTTTCTCACTAATGGATCACATTTTCTGTTCATGCATTCTTCCCTGCATTTGACAGCTAATAACAATGGTTACTTTGGATTAACAGGCTCTTATTCATGGTCCCGCAGTGTGCTATTCAGGGCAGATTTAACTAGTACTTAAGCCTGGTGGCTGAAGAGTGGATAATAAAGAAGATCGATCAAGGGTGTGTGTCTGTTCTTCTAGCACTGCCAAAGCTTGGCTGAGGCACACCCAGATCTCATTATCATTCTCCTGGGGGATAAAAACAAGCTGCAGAGTAGCTTGACAGTTATATCTGCTAGTCTGACATCATCCCTCATCGCCAGCTCACCAATTGCAAACTATGGAAACAAACTTTGGTAATGTCATGGACTGGCTGGCTGGATCTGGGAATTCCCCCTTCAGGAGCAGCACAGGGCTTCATGACAGGGCTGGGCAAGGTCTTTTGCCTGGCCAGCCACTTCCCCCTTGGATTGAGCTCACAGGTTCTAATGGCCAACAGCACTTTCTTGTCATGTTACATGGCAGGCCAGGGTCAGGGTTAGTAGTGGTCAGGTAAGTCAGAGTCCAGGCACATGGTCGAATCAGGCAGAAGACAAGTTAGGGTTAAGGGCTAGAGTCATTCTGAGTCAAGCAACAAAGATCGGATCGAGGAAGACTAATCGGGAAGGCAAGGTAAGCAGGGCAGGAGCACTGAAGGACATGGTTGGAACAAGGAGAGAACATTCAGGCTGGATCTAAATAAATAGGCATGCAGCAAGGCATCATGAAAGCAAGGCTATGGAATGCTTGACAAACAGAAACATGACAAGGCAAGGTAGGAGCAAGGAGAGACAAGACAAGAATAGGTAAAACACAAAGGCAGGAACAAGATTTTTAAAAAGTACATTGCATGGACAAAGCAAACAGGAACAGGGGTACAAAGCAGAGTACAGACAGACGAGGACAGAGAACAGGAACAAACCTAGAGGATAGGCCTGGGGGAGACCTACACAAGATACAGGAGGCCACTGGAAGGCCCATGGAAACAGGGGGGCCACTGAGAGGCCTAGATAGGTCAAGAAAAGGATGGCATAGGAACACAAGAGCATGACAAGGAAAACAGAAACACAAGAAAACAGGAATCAAAGCCAAACAAGGTATAAGACAGGCAAAAAACATGGAGGCCTAAACAGGCCACAAGGCAAGGCAAGACAAAAAGGCCACAAGGGTCACACAGAAACAAGGCAAGGAGGGCCAAAGCAAGAAGCCAAGTAGACTTGATGATGAGGCACCGAATTATGGAGAGGCAAGGTTAGATAGGGCTGGCCTTGCTGTATCATGGAGCCATCAAGGAGGTGGCTAGAGTGGGAAAGAGCATGGTTCAGTGAGGACCTCTGCTGGTGGGAGGGCTACTTAGCAGCCAGGATTGTTACAGGTAAAAAGTGAGCAGGTATGGGGTTAAGATCATTTGTCTTACGGGGGCCTCAATCTTTGCCATGACTGAGAAGCAGAATCTTGTCCTATTTTATTCGGGTTGGATGGGGTAAACCTCTCTGCATCAGGTCAGAAATTATTTTTGTAGGCCTTTCAGAGACTTCTGAAGGACAAGCCACAGCCAGTAGATTGGAAATGACCACCATGATTGATCCTGTGAGAGAGTGAAGCCATGAGGGGTACCCCCTATGATTTGATGCTCGAGCTTAGTTTTGGAGAAAGTAGAATAGAGGAGAGGCAAGAGGGCTCACATGAAAAGGCATGATTAGGGCCATAACTTTAGCCCAGTAGAGTGGAAGATCTAGAAGTGTGGTAGGAAATGGGCTCTGCAGATAGGGCCAAGAAAGTAACCAAAGCTCATACTCTACAGATGATGGGAAGGAGCTAAAAATGTTGATGTGCATGGATGTCTGTCAACCTGTATATTTCCTAACACCCAGTTGATTAGAAGTAGGCCTTGGAAGACCACTGAACAGGAGAACTCGGGAGGAACATGGGCTGCAAGTAGGGTCAAAAACTTAAATTATATTCTACAATTAGGGAACTAATAACAAAGACTGTGGCCAAATGTATCCAATTCAAGTAATTGGTATTGTTTATTGTTGTGTTTTATCTGCATGGTGAGAGTGGCTTGGGACAGGTGAGTCATGGTTGTTCTGGTTAATTGGCAGCTGATGGGCTGGAGTGTATGAGTGCTACCATTAATGGGGTACCCATGAACACACTTCAGGGCTGTCTGGGAATTGCCCCTGATCCTGGTGCTGTCACTGTGCGAAAGGGGGATCCCTGCTGTGCCACTTTTCTGCAATGCTTTTGGCCATGTCATCCAGTAGCCATGCAGTCCAGTGGCCATGAATGATCCCCCTATGGATACCAGCACATGTCGATGACATGTCAGGAACCCCAGCAATATTTGCCCCCAGCATGCCCGGTGACTGGCTCTTGTGAGATGCATCTATGTCAAAGGATAGCCTACTGATGCAAATCTTGTTTAAAGGTTGCTTTGCCCCTTACCAATAATTCTGCCCTTGTCCAGCTATAGAGAAAGAGTTTTATATGTCCTAAGATAATCCCTAAGATTTTTCCCTTCCAGGGTGCTCGTATTGGTCTGGCTCCTCATATATAAACTGGGTTGAGCATATGCATTGTGTGATTGGATGTAATTTTGCTTTTTGAAGTAGAAGATGTCGTTTGAAAGTTCCCCAAATTCAGGCCTCACTGCCTGTTCCAGAGAGGAAGACTTTACTTTGCTTGCCAGTGCCTTCCCAAGCCTGGAAGAAGGACTGTCCAAAAGGGAAAAAACCAGAAAGAGATTTTTTTTTTTGTCTTTAAATAAAGTTGGTTGTTTTCTTGACCTGCTCCCACCTCAAGAGGGCAAACACTGCTGCTTGAGGGGAATGGGATAAGATTGGGATAGGGAGCGACATTTGTCCTGCATCTAGTTAATTGTGGTTGCCCGTTATTTGAGAATATTTTGATTTACCTTGGCTAGGAGGGTTTTTTCCCACCATTTCCTCTCTAGCAGCTTTGGAGAAGATATTTTCCTGTCTTCCCTTCAATCTACTATACAAAATAATCTTCAGTCTGGATATGCTCTGGTTTACGTCTGTACCAACCTGGGAGTCACCTTCGTGCAATGAACAAAAACCTCCTTGAGGCTCCAACAGTCCAAATAGCAAAGCTTGATCTCAATAGAAGGCTTGCCTTCTCTGTCGCAGGTCCCATCCTCTGGAACACTATGCCCGATTCTCTCCAGTTAATATCTGACGTTAAGGAGTTCAAGAAAGATTTGAAAACCTATCTCTTTAACCTTGCTTTCTGACTATGATTTTCATCTATACTAAACTCATGAGGTGTGATGTCATTATTGCTGTTTTTCGCACAATGTTATAATCCGCCGCTTTTATGCTTTGTTTTTATTATTGTACTGCACTTTGTGTTGTATGTTTTATTTCCTATGCATTTGGTAAGGTAAACCGCCTCGATCAGATCCTATTGTAGAGTACGATATATAATAATGTAGCAGCGGTAATGAAGACACCTCACACGGGATTCAGGGTGAAGCGTGCTCTCCCCGGCTTTTGGGAAGGCTGCTCTTTTATTATAAAATGATCACATAGCATTTCATATGATACATACGTCACATATTTTCCTGCTACAATGTTTTCCACCATCAGTGTTTATGCTGACCTTTTACTACGTGGGTGCAAGTGGGCAGTAGGTGCAAGCGGTCAGTCCAGGCAGGGAGGGGGGAGGTCATTAGCTGGTCATTTGTTCTAAACTATCTAGGTGTGAAAAGCAAGTAGGTCATGAGCTATTCTGGGGCTGCAGAAAAGCTTGCACGAGATGTTTCCTGCTGACTTCCTGTTAGCTGGGGGCAGGAAGTATGTTTACTTGCTAAAACTTGCTGCGGTCGGCACAAAACGTTTTCTTTATACTAAGAGTAGGTGTTAAGGAAAAACCAGTTTAGAGATGGCAATGGAGTTTCCCCTTTCCATGACGTGGTTTTCCAGCGAGCCTGGAAAGCAGAACTCCTATCCCACATAATAACTTTTAAAATAAAATAAAATAATTAAATAATAAATAAGGAACAGTAACTCAGAGGTTTTCATTCTTTGCATCCGCATGATTTCTGCAGTCTTACAGGTAAATTTTAAAAGGAGTACGTGTGCACCCATAAAGACACATATTGGGCAGGTGAGCAAATATACGCTTAATTTTATAATCACGCATGCAAGCAGGGCTGATGGAACCACTAGGCGAGCTAGGCCTCTTGCCTAGGGTGCCGAGATTTAGGGGGTGCCACTGTCACTCGCGGCCAGTTCAGGCAGCAGAATTTTGAAAGGGCAAAAAGTGCCCCTTCAAAATTCTGCCCAGCCTCCACCTCACCCTGCCTCTCCCCCCGCCATCGAGGCCCAGGAGCATTCTGCCACTCCTGGGGCCTCGGTTGCCATTAACCAAAATGGTGCTGATGGCACTTAGCCTCTACCATGTAATAGAGGCCAACCAATGGCACCGGTAGCCCCTGTCACATGGTAGGGGCTGAAGGCCACTGGCCCCATTTTGATTAGTGGCAGCTGACGACCCGGGAGTGGCAGATCACTCCCGGGCTCCCCACTGGGCCAGGTGTATTGTGAGGGTTTTTTTGGGGTTGAGGGGGAGGTTAGGAGGATGGGGGAGTGACGGGATGTGGTCCCTGCCCCTGGAGTCGGGGCTGCGACCGGGGACGGGGCTGGGGGTGGCACGAAGAGGGGGGAGGGAGCGGCGCAAGGCTGAAGGTGCCTAGGGCGCCCAATCCCCTTGCACCAGCCCTGCGTGCAAGTACGTACATATCATTTAAAATATCCCTGCCGTGCATATGTGTGCAACCTTTACATGCGTATTTGCACAAGAGACCATATTGTGGGGAGGGGGAGAGCAAGAGAGAGAGAGAAAGAAAGAGACAATCTAATACTCTATATATCTCCCACTGTAAGAGGGGCACTTTCAACTTGGTGGGTTTTTGAGGGGGGGTGTTAGAAGGGTCTACAGACCCTTGTACTCTAAGCAGACCAATGTAACACTGCCCCCCCCCCCCAACTGCCCCTCTTCATTGGGAGATATATAGAGTGTCAGATTGTCTTTTGAACAAAGGTTCTCTCTCCCTCCCTCTCTCCCCCCCCCCCCCCCTCAGGATCAGTGTGGCTATGTGCCCCTTTTCTGCCTCCTTATTCTTTACACACGCATTTGCTTTGCTCACGCGCAGGCCACATAAGCGTGCCTCTTTTAAGACTTCAAGGAGTGAGTATATCAAAATATTGAGATTGGCTGAATCTGAGAGTTTGCTTGTGGAGTGGATTCCCGCCTATGGAACCACGGCACCCCAGTGGCCAATAATGTATGGATGCAGAGAAACCTGAGAGGTCTGGGAGAATGAGGTTGACCTTGGGGACTATGTGGCCCCTTGATTCTGGCAGCAAATCGAAGCAGGAGTTACACTTGTTACATGTGGGGTGCATGTTAATTGACATTTTTGTTACCATTAATCCACTATTGGCTATCTAGGTTGCGATGACATCAGCATTAGGTGCAAGGCTAGCACCAAATTTAAAACTGAGTCAGCCATGGTTTTCCTCTCTCTTGCATCTGCTCATCCAAGACCAACATATATTTTGTTCCAAATTTTAAAAACCTTTTTAAAAATCTCCTAATTTCCTTACTTATGTTTTCCAAAAGTTCTATATATCAGTTCATTTATTGCCTCTTGAGATGCTAATTTTAATAATGTGGATAAGACCCTCATGAATTATAACAGAGAGCAACAACTCACTATATATAGACCAAGAATTGTTGCGCTCGGGGGTGGAACCCTTGTCCTGAGGCAGTGGAGAACTGCCTCCTGGATGGAAGCAGGAAGCAACTGCCCCCAGGGGGTGGAGCACTGGAGGAGACAGAGGCTAGGTAGAGCTTCACCACTGGAAGCCCGAGGTCCCCCTAGGAGGAGCCCGTGGGGATCTGGGCCGCTTGGACAGGTGGGCCTCACAGGGTCTCCTGGGAAGGTGAGAGTCCGGCATGCCCACAGGCCAAAGGGGAGCATGGTCAGGTTCGAGCAACTTTCCATTTCTTCAACATACTGAAGCATTAAGTTTCTATAGCACTGAAGAAGAGACGCTAACACAATATTTGGTATAGAACAGTATATGTAAAATAAAATAATTTAATAAAATATTTTGAACATGAAAAGGTTGATATTCAAAAGCACGGATGACTGAAAAGCAAAATGGTGATATTAAACAGCGATATTAAATCGGGGGCATTCCTGAGATGGGCAGAAGGTGTTTCCAGGAGGATCGGAGTTAGCCGCATGATAGCTGAGTATATTCAGCGGTGCAACCACGCTGCTGAAAGTACCCTGCTACTTAGCCAGATAGTTTATCTGGCTAAGTAGCCGAGCCTTTCAATGGCTGAATATTGGCCCCTTATTTTTCATAGTGAAATCTATAAAAGATTTCTTCAACTGTTCTCCTGTTTGTAGCCTAATAGTAATAATCATCATAAGTAAAATGATTCTTTTCATAATTATTTTGTATCAACCAGCAGTGACAATAGGTCCGACAGATTCACTTATTATAATTGGTAAAGTAGTTGTAGTAGTAGGCGTAGTTGTTGTAAGTGTTGTGGTAGTTGTAGGTGTTGTGGTTGTAGTAGTCGTAGTTGTAGGTGTTGTAGTTGTAGTAGGTGTAGTAGTAGTAGTAGTCGTAGTTGTAGTGGGTGTTGTGGTAGTTGTAGGTGTAGTAGTAGTAGTAGTCGTAGTTGTAGGTGTTGTGGTAGTTGTAGGTGTAGTAGTAGTCGTAGTAGGTGTTGTAGTTGTAGTAGGTGTTGTAGTCGTAGTTGTAGTGGGTGTTGTGGTAGTTGTAGGTGTAGTAGTAGTAGTAGTCGTAGTTGTAGGTGTTGTGGTAGTTGTAGGTGTAGTAGTAGTCGTAGTAGGTGTTGTAGTTGTAGTAGGTGTTGTAGTCGTAGTTGTAGTGGGTGTTGTGGTAGTTGTAGGTGTTGTAGTTGTAGTAGGTGTAGTAGTAGTAGTCGTAGTTGTTGTAGGTGTTGTGGTAGTTGTAGGTGTAGTAGTCGTAGTCGTAGTAGGTGTTGTAGTTGTAGTAGGTGTTGTAGTCGTAGTTGTAGTGGGTGTTGTGGTAGTTGTAGGTGTTGTAGTTGTAGTAGGTGTAGTAGTAGTAGTAGTCGTAGTTGTAGTGGGCATTGTGGTAGTTGTAGGTGTTGTGGTTGTAGTAGGTGTAGTAGTAGTAGTAGTAGTCGTAGTTGTTGTAGGTGTTGTGGTAGTTGTAGGTATAGTAGTAGTCGTAGTAGGTGTTGTAGTTGTAGTAGGTGTTGTAGTCGTAGTTGTAGTGGGTGTTGTGGTAGTTGTAGGTGTTGTAGTTGTAGTAGGTGTAGTAGTAGTAGTAGTAGTCATAGTTGTTGTAGGTGTTGTGGTGGTTGTAGGTGTAGTAGTAGTCATAGTAGGTGTTGTAGTTGTAGTAGGTGTTGTAGTCGTAGTTGTAGTGGGTGTTGTGGTAGTTGTAGGTGTAGTAGTAGTCGTAGTAGGTGTTGTAGTGGTAATAGGTGTTGTCATAGTAGTAGTAGATGTTGTAGTAGTTGATGTAGGTACTGTAGAAGTAGTTGAAGATGGCTGACCAAAATTATTCCAAAACAGTGCCAGAATAATGTCCAGGAAAATAGTTTCCAGCTGCATTTAGAAAAAAGAAAAAAAGAAAGTAAATCTTTTCCGAAACTGTTATCCATGTTCAAAATATTGTTCATCAAAAAATAAGATTTGCCTTGGATTGCAAATGAGGCCATTCTCAGCATCACCTACAATATTATATTAGTTTGTGTTTTTGTAGAAGTCCTACCTCAATTCACTTTTCACCTCTCTGATTTCTTCTTTTCTATTACAGCGGATAGAATTCCCTCCAAGTGAAAACTCCTTCTCTATTAAATTCATCAGGTTTCTATTTTTATCCACATTCCATTTTTTTTTCAGTCTACAGTATTTGTAAATGTAAACATGATCTGGATCTTTAGTGTGTCTTTGCTATTTCCCCTTTTGCTCCCTCCATTTATTAAGCTCTGCTCTGCTCTATATTCCCAGCAGAAAACATGCAACTTCCTATTTCAGTGCTTCCTCATTACTCACCCGTCTCAAACAAGTAGACATCCTGAAGCCCATATTCAAAAGCATTTAGGCCTGGATTTATCAAAATGCAATAAGTATCGAATGCGATAGCAAAAGGGGGTGTGTGTTATGCTAATTTACAGTTTATTGCAATTTGCACTAATTACCTGTGCAAATGGCAATAACAGTATCAGATTTTGAGATTTGTGCAATGTTCTCTCCACCTAGCTTGATGTTACCCAGGTAGAGAGTCCATCAAGCTAGGTTGAGAGAACATTGCACAAATCTCATCTTGGAGTGAGTTTCCTTACGCCGACGGTCATCAAATGTTCGCAAGAAACCACTGTTCTGTTCGTACGTCTAACATTGAATGTCAAAGGGGCCCCTAATCCCCTGTACTAATACCTAAACCTCACCTCGAGTTACTAAGTGGGCCTACCATAGGGATACAAATACCTATCTAAGGGGGTCATTTTTCAAAATGCAATAAGGTGTTTTCGCATGCGTTAAGGGCTTATTGCATGCGAAAAGCCCTGTTAACGCATGTGATAGGCCCTTACCGTGTACGAAAATGTGTTTACCGCATATGATCGTACCATATTGTATGGTGTGATGCAAATTCTGAAAATAGAAGGAGTTAGGGGCGGAGAGTGGGCTGGGTTAGCCTGTCTGTGAAGAGCTATTGCACAGCTGTAATGCTGATTTTAACTACACCTCTTTTGATTGCATTAGGCTGTGTGATAGCAGTCATGACTGTGTGGTAACATTTCATTGCCATTTGTGATGTCTCCTGTATGTCTGATTTCAGCTGAATTGACAGGTTCAGAGCAGAGAGAGAGGCCATAATATCATGGCCCATAGGTAGGTATTTGTATCCCTATGGTAGGCCCACCTAGTAACTCGAGATGGGGATTAGGTAAGAGTGTAGGGGGTTAGGGGCCACTTTAACATTCTAAGTGATACCTACGAACAGAACAGTGGTCTCTTATGAAGATTTGCAGGCCTTCGGAGTGAGGAAACTCACTCCAAGATGAGATTTGGGCAAAGTTCTCTCACCCTAGCTTGATGGACTCTCTACCTGGGTAACATCAAGCTAGGTTGAGAGAACATTGCCCAAATCTCATCTTGGAGTGAGTTTCCTCACTCTGAAGGCCAGCAAATCTTCACAAGACACCATTGTTCTGTTCGTAATTATCACTTAGAATGTCAAAGTGGCCCCTAATCCCCTACACTCTTACCTAATCCCCACCTCGAGTTACTAGGTGGGCCATGATATTATGGCTAGTCTCTCTCTCTCTCTCTCTCTCTCTCTCACTCTCACTCTCAAAATGGTCCCCCAGTGGTTGAATGCAGGAAATACAACAGGTCTGGCACTTATTGCAGAATCTGAAATGGTATTGCAATTTGTGCTAACTTAGCTCTTCACACAGGTAATTAGTGCAAATTGTGATAAATGCTATATTAGCATAAAACACACCCCTTTTGCTATCGCATGCAGTACTTACCGCATTTTGATAAATCCACCCCTAAGGGAGGTAACATTATGGCCAGTCTCTCTCTGCAATAAAATGTTACCACAGCGTAACACTATCCAAAAAGGTGTTGTTAAAATTGGCATTAAGTCTGTGCAATGCTCTTCACAGACAGGCTAACTCCTCCTATTTTCCATATTTGTATCACACCACACAATATGTTGCTATCGCATGCGGTAAACACGTTTTCGCATGCGTTAATGGGGCTTTTCGCATTTTGATAAATGACCCCCTTAGTTGGCAAACTCAGAAGTTAATCATTGGGGGGCTAGAATCTAGCTGGCTAAGTACCTGATTCACTAATGGTTTTTCCCATAGACACAAAATGGGAGAAAAGCCTTAATGAATCTAGCCCTAAGTTAGGGGAATTCCGAAGGTGTAACTGGGAGGAGCTGAGTTGGTCAGCTTAATTAACCAGCTAACTCCAATATTCAGACTTAGATAAATGGCTTAGTCAGCTAAATTTGACCGGGCCATAGAGCTGACCTAAAATTAGATGGCTATAGTTAGCCAGCTAACTTTAAGATAGCCGCCAATATTCAATACTGCAGCTGCACTATTGAATATACTTCCAAAGTTAGCCCAATAAATTGATCCGGCTAATTTTGATATCCAGACAGTGTCTGAATATGGAACTCCCTATGTCTTAAAATCTCACCTCACTCTCTGTGTTCCAACTAAACTCAAAACTCTTCTTTTCAAGCGGACATCCTAATGCCTATATCCCCAGTTTACCCCTCTAAGTACATAATGTTCTTACATCTTATCTCTTTGTTCATTTTTGATAAATGCTGTAGATATAGCACCATTTAGCAACAGGATGTGTGAATATTTCATGATGCCTAGTAGTGAGGTGCTTTCATATAAAAAGGACATGGGAAATGTAAATTACATTTTCCACATTTTTTTTTTTTGCTTCATTTTAAAAATGAAGCAAACGAAAAAGAAGGACAATTTCATTCTTTTTCTTTTGCATTGTTTTAAGACTTGTCCCCCTCCCAACCCTGCCAATCAAACCCGGATATAACATTTTATAAAAAGCCTCCACCCTTCCCATCCCTCCCACTGCTTTTAGCTCCCTATTAATCTTTACCTGATCACAGGGTCCAACTGGGGAAGGAGAAACTGCCTATCCCTCCTGCCCTGATGGTGCCATACTTTGGTTCAGATGGAGCAGCAGCAACTGTGGCTCACTCCTGCTTCATGTGGACTCCGGGGCTTGAGTAAGATTAAGGAGGGCACCATGGAGAGAGGGATGGAATGCAAGCCTGAGGAGGATCTGACTATTGTAAGGTTCAGGAGGACTGGCTGCCAGTTTTTTTAGTATATGCTGCCAGCAGTGCACACTAAAACATTTTAGTGTGCGCCCAGGCCTGGATTTGTCAAAAGGCACACCTGGACTGTGCCTAGGGTGGCTACTGCCTTCCATTTGTGCTGAATCTCATTCCTGATCCAGCCCCTCCCTTCCCAGGCAGCAGGCAGGGAACAGGATGGCAGAGGAGTGATCCTGGAGCACACAGAGCAATAGGGGATTATTCTGGCAAAGTTTGGAAGGGCTGAATGAGGATTATTGGAGGGTAAGAAGAGAGGCTGGGGGATGAGAATGGATCAGCTGGAAGAGAAAGGGCAGAGTTTTTGTGTGTGAGAGAGAAGTGATTGGTGCTGGTGTGTGTGCCAGATTGAGAGGTTAGTGAGGAAATGCAAGGGAGGAGTAGGACCAGAGTGTAGTAAGGGTACCTCCCCCCTCCAATACTGCAATTCAGGTTCTTTCTCCTTTCATCTCAGATTCTAATTCCCTATATCATGGAAACTCCCTTCCTTCCTCTCCCTCCTCTCCAGATCCTGGAACCCACCCTTCAACATATTTTACTCCCTCTCCACTTTCTCAATCCCAGAACCTCCCTTCCTCTCTCTCCTTTTCTCCCATCCCAGATTCCTGATTTCCCCCTTTCTTTGATCTTCCCCATCTCTCACCCACCCCATCCCCTGTCCATTCTATTTCTCCTCCTCCATCTAGAGTCCTATTTCCTTCTCATACTTCTCCCTCCTAACCCCATTCCTTTTACCTTCTCCTCACCCCATTCTCCTCTTTTCCTCTCCCCAACTCTGGTCCTTTCACCCACTCTTCTCTCCTGCCCATCCTTGAGATCTCATCTCTGTACTGATTCTTAAGGTCCCTTTTCCACACCCAGTAAAAAAAAAAAAATAAATTATACAGACAAAAGCAAGATTGCAAAATAAAGTAATTTTTATAACACTAATATAAAAGATGGAAATTTTGCTATTGTGCTTCAGAATTTTCTAGTTGTTGCCCTAGAATCTGCTCTTGAGCTGCTGTACTTTGGGGCTGTGCCTTAGACCTTACTAGTGGGGTGGGGGGAGTCTGAGGCAAGACAGCAACAATAGTGCCTGAGAGTGGCAGAACTAAATTCGATTCTGTGTGAACTATTAGGTAATAACATACATAATCTCCACCCCCTCCCCCCTCCACCAAATGATACAAAAAATGAAACAAAACAAAAAAAACCACCAATTAAAAACTAAAAACAATTTCTGAAACACCAGATTAGCATCTTTCTAGAAGGTATTAATGTATTGTTTATATCACAAGCTTGTTTTAACTATGGTTTATTATATATTTATGACTAGTTTATTTTTATTTTATGTTTTTATTATGTGCTTATGATTAGCTTGTTTTAACTCTATGTTTTATTATGATTGTGTTAATTGTAAGCCTCTTCGATTTATGTAGTATGTAGTATATATGTATTTTTAAATAAATAAACAATGAAAATAATCTATGCACATGACTGATATGTTTTGCTATATCTATGGTAGAAAGTTCTTTATGATTATGATTGCTAATCAACAGTGCCTTGTTTAGTTCTTCCAAAGTAAATTGATCTAACTACCAGATTTTTGCAGGTCATTATGCTCTGGAGAGGTGAAAGGCTTAATAATCTGGCACCATGAGACCATCATTAATATTTCCTGGCACTTTGCCCTCAAGTTCCTTCCATGTAACACAACAGGCCTCAGAATAACCTCCCATGGATGACTTAAAGATGCAATTGTAACTCATGGGCTTAGTCCATGCCTCTTCCCTTTATTCAAGAGGCTATGCACACCCAACTCCAAAATATGCCCAGCACCACTCAACCAATTTTGATCCATCTTTAGGGAGATTTCTCAGCTTAGGAAATTTTTCAATTTGATAGTTACAACGTGATATTTTGATATTTATTAACGTGATCTTGTAAGATGTAATAATTGTGTAGATAAACTAGAATGGCATAGCTACAGTATACATGTTTTAAATAAATTATGACATAGCCTACTAATAAGTACGTCCAGCTTACTATTAAACAAATATGAAACTGATATGCAAAAAATGTGGAACTGATTGGCAACCTTTAAAAGACTGCGATTTTCTCCCAGCAGTTTGTTTTCAATGTATCTACTATTTCACTGCACTGTACTGCACTGCACTCCACTGCACTGAGTGAATGCTCATGTGCCTTCTGTATGCAAGTAGAATGTCTGTAATCAAAACTCAGTGCTATAATCATAAACTTCCCTAATGTAAGCTTCCCAAAATGAATAGTTTTAGAACTGGTTTAGCAGCTCCTGTTAAACACATGCATATATTACAATGTACACAATACAAATTATATTTCTGGACAATAGTGAGCTGAAGCTCTGAGATTTTACTGTAAACTTTTGAATTTTATAGAAAATCAGTATAACAAAATAAAACTACCAGTACCATTAAATCCACCAGAATGATTAAGCAATGTATGAAACTTATAATAATCAATAATCAATTATTCTCACCTGTCCACAGGTGTTGTAGGCCATAAGTATAACCAAGTCTTGATTACACGTATTCTGGATATAATGCATTGTTCGAGCCGGAAAGAAGACAGCATCTCCAGCGTCAATGTCAAAGTCAGTAGTTACACAACCAACAATTCCCACCTAGATTCAAAAAAATATATAATCAAAATAATTTTTGATGCTATAAATCATGGTCAAAAGTTACAATGTAAAGGTATGCCAAATGGATATCGCAGTTTATTTTGCAGTACAATATATATTTAAAAACGAGGTTAAAAAGAATAAGGAGAGAAAGACCACAGTCATAAACACAGGAAATTTTGCAATAAGAGCTAACCTTACTATCTGCCGCATGGGAAAAAAATAAAATAAAAACCCCAGACATATGAATACACAGTAAGTCACTGAATATGATGTAAAGAATTTGGAAAACAATAAATAAAAAAGAGATAGCATAAATTACAAAAACAAACTAAGGGGGTCATTTTCAAAAGGGATCGCTTGTGAAAAGGGACTGCCAGCGGTTTTTTTTACTTTTATTTTTTTTGTTTAAAATGTGTTTACTTTTTCCTCTTACTTAATATCGCAACGATATTAAGTAGGAGGCAGTACAGAAAAGCAGTTTTTTTTTCTGCTTTTCTGTTCTGGTTTAAGGAGCGCTCAGCACTTAACTCCTGCTCAGGGCAGGTGTTCATTTCTGATCGCTAAATGTGAGTCCTAGACACACATTTTGTTTTTTGCATGGGGAGTGAATGCTAATAGCCTCAATCACATGCTGAGCGCACTGTATTGCATCAGCCTCTTACCTTTCCTTGAAACAAGGGGACAGGATTTCAGATCACAGGAAATACAAACAGATTTGTATTAATCATAAAATAGTTCCCATATCCTGTAATCCTTCCCTCTCTCATCTGCATCAGGGCCAGATCATATTACTTTGATTATATTTGATTCAAAGGGGATTGCAAGCACCCCTCCCACAGCACCACCCCCTTTTTCCCTTCAAAAGCAATAGGGCACCACTGTTCTACATATGAGACCAGAGACAGATTTAATTTAATTTCAGTGTAAGAGTTAGAACAAAAGACTTGGAAAGAGGAAACCAGTATTCAAATTGAGCTTCCACCACTAATACTCATTGTGATACAGGGCAAGTAAATTAATGTCTGGTTGTCCGACATACCCACTTGGAGTATAAGATCTCGGGGGGGGGGGGGGGGGGCGGTGACTCATTACCCCTGTATGGAATGTGTTGTAAAGTACTTTCATATAGGGTGTTAAATAAATCCTGAAATTTAAAAAAAAAAAACACTTTCAATGGGAAGCATACTGAGTCAATATTGAAGTAGTTTATGTTCAAGGACAAATTATTGGTTCATGTGCCCCAAAGAAAGTCATTTCGAAATGTTCACTTTAAATCTTTATTTTACAAATATATACAAATTGTCAACAAAATATCCTAAACTACAGTGAAAAAATATCACTGGGAGTACATAAAAGAGCATTCAAACATTACCTGTCCACAGCCGCTAAGGACATATCCCATTGCATTAGCATTGCGGTAATAGTGATGTGGATAAAGAGCACCAGAGTATAATGTAAACAATCCAAAACTCAAGGTATTTGCATACTGAAAACAAAGAAATTCTTGATCATATACCATGAAACACAAGCTTAATTTTCTTTACAGTATAGTTCATATTCAATGCCATATACAGAATACAAATTTCAGTGTCATTTATCAAAATGTGTTATCGTGGGCGTTAGGGTATGCGATAAATGTATCATACGGTATGAATACAAATTTTTTCAATGGGGAGAGAGAGAGAGAGAGAAAGAGAACACCTCTGGGATAGCATCTATATTAGTCAACTATTTATACCACTATAGGAGAGCCAGCTAGTAACTTGAGGTGAGGTTTTGGTGATGGTCTCGGGTTTGGGGGCCAGTTTTACATCCACAGTGAGATGTACGAACAGCACAGTACACATCAGTGAAGGTTTGACATGATTTGGAGTGAGGTCACAGAAAGATGAGATTTCTACAATGTTCTATCTCCCTAGCTTAATGGACTCTCTAACAGGGTACTCTCTCCCTCTCTTTCTCTCTCTCTCTCTCTCTTTCTGCCCCTCCCTCCCCAAAAGTGAGAAATGCCTATCTGGGCACTTCACAACTTGTTAAATACAAATATCATAGGGTGCAATAACTTTAACACACAATGTGATAAATTACCTATGCGAAGCGCACAGTGTGGTAACTCTTAAATTATCATAGCCATACCCCTTTTTCTTATCGCAGGCTTTATTCATGTGAAATTTATAGCATTACGATGAATCTAGGCCTAAAGTTCTTAAACTCGCTATACCATATACAATGGAAGGACAAGATCTCTTGCATTCAGTCAAGCTTGTGTGGCTGATAGATATCCTTAGCAGAGGGGTTGGTAATAAGGGCAAGAAAGGATGATGACCAGAACTAGATCAATGTTGATTGTCAAGCTACCTATCGTTAAGAAAAATATAGCTGGTTGAGCTAAATATTTCTTATTTTATCATATATATGGACAAGATCCCATGTCACCTTTCATATAGACTGTATTATTGAAACATGTAACCGAAACTATATTGGCACTTTGTAAGATAGTATGACCCAAGCTGAACATTAAATATATGTGCCTCTCTGTAAACCGTTGTGATGGTGCATACCAAACAACGGTATAGAAAAGATTTTAAATAAATACAAATAAATATTTGCCAACATCTATTATTTTACAGCTAGTAATAGAACTTAAAGTTGACAAATTAATGCTATTTTAAAAAAGATAAACTACCATATTAAAATAATGAACTGCACAATAATATTTGCATAATAGTCAATGATCTAAGCATAGCCTATAATGTTCTATTTATAATATCTTCGGCAAAAAATACCTTGTCTATAAGCAAATATGGTATATGTCTATTCATTGTTGTGCCTGAATTAATGAAGCTAAATAGCTATATCTATTTAAAATATGCTATATTGGGTATTTTTAAAGATTTAGCAGTTATTGTATTACTCATGCAGTAGATGATTAGCATTGCTGTAGGCTGTGAGAAATCTGATGGCGAGACATATGTGTTCTTATACGTTTGTGTACTACCATATCTTCTTTTAAATTTTTTTTCATCCAATAAAAAGAACGAAAATCTATTAGAGGTCCATATTCAGTCACTACTTGGTATATTCAATAGTGCAGTCACACTGTTGAAAATAGCCAGCTATCTTGAAAACAGCAGAATCACCTCCCTGATTCATCATTTGCTAACGTCACATGATCAGTTTACATTAAGCATTCCATCAGCTGTGGCTTTGCCATTTGGAAAGCAGCAATTTAAATGCTGTACATTGACTGCTTTATGAGTGCCCCTTTCACTTTTTGCAAAAGCCTTTTTCACCATTTGTGTTGTATGAAATAAAGTGTTAATATAAAAAGTGCACTGGGAGTCCATATTCAGCCATGGAGAGGCTAGTTAAGTTAATTTAACTGGAATATTCAGTGGCAGGGCTGCACTGCTGAATATACACTGCTATGTTAAAGTTAACCGGATAAGTATATCTGGCTAACTGTAACACACCCCTATAGTGCGACCAGAGTTAGCCACATAGGTTAAGCGGCTAACTCTGAATATTGGAGTTAGCCACATAACTTTTGTTTTGCCTATTTGTGCCAGCCTGTAAACCGTTATGATGGTAAATAACTTAATGATGGTATAGAAAAGATTTTAAATAAATAAATAAACTCCCTGCCTGCCCCGAAATGCCTCTTGACCACCCCTGGACCAACCCCGACTTTAGCCGTATAAGACTTCAAAATTGACCGCTTTGCCATTTAGATGGATAACTTTTCAGTTACCCGTCTAAATGGCTTCTGAATATTGGCTTCAATGCTTCTTATTAAGAATCTGATGCAATTAGTGGGTGCTCGATAGTGCATCTACAAAACCACTTTATGAGTTACAAGAAAATAAAGAAATTGAGGTCCAAAGGGATTTGTCCAGCTAAGTTGGCACTTAGCTGGACCAACCTGGGGATTTGAATTTCCTGCCAATCTCATTGCCTTCAAGTTATCCAGTTAAGTGAGCAACCAGATAACATGTATCTTAATGACTTGGGGACATTCCAGTGATGTTCCAAGTGGGCTAGACCAATCTGCATAACTTACCAAATAACTCTGATAAGAACATAAGAACATAAGAAATGCCATACTGGGTCATACCAAGGGTTCATCAAGCCCAGTATCCTGTTCCCAACAGTGGCCAATCCAAGTCACAAGTACTTGGCAAGTACCCAAACATTAGATAAATCACAAGCTACTATTGCTTATTGATTACCATAATAGCAGTTTATGGATTTATCCTTGAGGAACTTATCCAAACCTTTTTAAACCTAGTTACACTAACTGCTGTAACCACATCCTCTGGCAATGAATTCCAGAGCTTATTCTGGTAAGTTATATGGATAAATCTGGTAGTACCTAAGAGCAGTCCTAACATTATCCGGGCACATGTAATGTTAAACCTACTCGGTTACATTCAGAATTTAGCCAGGTATATTTAGAAAACAAAACAAAAAAAACCCCTCAAGGATTGATAGTTTGTCTGTGAGCACTCTCCTTCCTCCATACCACCCTCCTGCCCCATCAGGAATGCCCTCAAACATCAAATACCAGCTGGAGATGTAGAGTCTAACCGCTCCATCCATATCCCACGGTGCTTTGGCAGGTGTACTAGTTGTGTGTGCTGTGTGTTATCAATTTTGTTGTCCGATAAGACCCTAGCCTGCTGGGTCCTTTTTAAAAATGGGCCATTGGTGCATTATTGTTTTATGGCCATAAAGTATTACTGCCATAAGACAATACATTCTTGCTTCTGGTAGTAAAACATTCTTTAACTTTATGGCCAAAAAGATTGTTTTATGTCCATATTGCTTTACAGCTATAATGCTTTATGGAGCCAACTAGCACTATTTTTAAAGAGGACCCAGTGCGACAGAAGCAACTGGGGATTTCTTCTTCCCCTTCCAACCTTGCAGCACCTCTGACAAAGAAGCAAGGAGGTGGTGGGGGTGGTAGAGGCCATGCTGGGGAGGCATGTTTTTTTTTATTTTAATTTTATTTTTCATTTAATAATGTGCAATTTGCTGAAATGAAAAACCTGAACATTTTTGGGGTTTTTTTCAGAGCAGGGAGGGATTTGGTTCTTTTGAAAGGAACTGAACTGAAAATGGCCATTTCTGGATCAAATTTAAACAAATGCACATCCCTATTAGATTTGGATACGGTAGACTGCATGCATGTTGTTTAGACTAATGCAAGTATTAGAATAGATCAAGCAGGGAACTTCTGGGATGCGTCACTGGGGTCGGCAGCATCGTGAGCCAGCTCCGGGTCCTCTCCCCCCGAATCAGCCGCCATCCACCCCCCCCCCCCCCCCCCAATTTGTTATAGCTGCCTCTCTTTTTGGCTGGATGCTGTGAAGGACATCGGGGGCTATTGTTTCACCACAGTTTCAGGCGAAATCAAGTGCTCTGGGACCTGCAATGAACTTATGATTGACACGACTTACCCAGCAGCACAAGTGAGTCAGCTCCGGGCCGTCTCCTTTTTAATCGGTCGCCATCCTTCCTACCTCCTTTTTCCTCCGTTTTTTTTTTTTTGGTCGGGGGTAATAAAAGACATTTGGGGCTACCGATTTGCCGCAGTTCGAGGTGAAATTGAGCGCTCTGAGGCCCGATATGCGCCAGAGATTGGCACGGCTCTCTCAGCAGCAAAAACATAGTGTGGCCAAGATGGTGGCCGCGACCGCGGGAAACAGTGCAGCTCCGGTAGCAGAGGTCTCGGAGACGGCCCTGCTAAAAATATCCACCAAGATCACTGAAGTTTTGGATGCTAGGCTACTAAAAATTCAATCCTCAATGGAGGACAAAAAAGAATGTTGTAGAGGGGCAGGCTAAAAGGCTGGATGAGGTGGAGCACAGATTGTCTGATCAGGAAGATTGGCTGCATATTGTGGAAAGGCAAGTACAAGAGTTATCAACGCAACATTCCTCGCTGCTGGACCGCTTAGATGATCAAGAGAATAGGAACCGGCGCAACAATATTAAAATAATAGGCCTTCAAGAATCTGTGCCCGAACAGATTGAAAATGCGTCCATTGTTCAAAAATATAGGGGATTATGTTACAATTGTTTAGGCATGCAACCTGATGAAGTGAAAGAAAAAGGTTTGTTCATGGTTGCTTTACTACTTTACTCTAACCTAAAACATTGTAAAAGATATCAGAATCAGGGAGGACCTGTGATTCAACCTGTGAGTTGAGACATGAAAATCTGAGTGTGGATTCCCCAGTCAACAAGGCTGGTCAGGCCTAGGCATGTCACAGATGTGGTGCACTCAGGCCTGGGAGGGAAGGAAGACGGCAGTTACAACTGAAGGAGCCACTGTCAGCTAACGAGCAGCTAGTGTGCCTAAGAAAAGAAGCCATGCAGCTTTTGGGCCACCAAGTGGCCCTCGAGCTGCTCGGTCTTGTCATATGAGGAAGGGGTTTCATAAATAAGGGAGAGAAAGCCAGAAAAAAAAAGTTTCAGAATCACTCCCATAGAAAGTAAGGGCTTAAATATAGCAAAACTCATGAAGAAGTAAATATGTTAATGTCTGATTATTGCCAAAGGGAATGAAAGCACAAATGTACTATACTTAGGAGATTAGATTTTTGGGGGCATTTTTCTGAGCAAAGCAGAAAATATTATATAGCATCTATGTGACTCCTACTTTTTTCTGCTACAAATATATGTTTTAAGGCATTGATGAATATTTTCTCATCTTTGACAAGTATCATTCTCAATATTCATTGTCCAGAGTACAAAACAATTTTGAGTGAACCAGGCCCATCGCTTATGAAGCTTGCTTCTGGTGGTAAAACCTGTTTGCACTTTCAGAGCCATCTCAGAGCATCTGGCAAAGAAATGCTTTGCACATGACACCCAGCAGCCCTGCCATGACTAGTCATACAAAAGATATGAGAATTTGGTAGTTGCTGGACTAAACAGAATGCTCACATGATTAGCACAGCTTAAATAATGCCAGCTGGGCGTGAAACTATGATGCTCTCCTTAGATTCAGCATGCCAATCTAATTCTTTTCAATCTGATCATTTTTCTCTCTGTTTCCATGTAATAACAAGTTGAAGGAGTTTATTTAGGGACATTGTAAACTTATATTAGCAAAGCAAGATCAACGATTAATATTTCAGTGTAGGCGAACAGATTGGAATCATGTCAATGCATTTGGGGAAAAAAAAACCCAGTAAATGTTTATGAGAAGCTTTTCGACCTTGCAAGCAAGATATGGCCATTTTACAAGATCCTTTTAAAACAAAGAGTCTTTAAATATCAAGTAAAATATATGTTGATTCCTATATGGAACCCTGTTGGATTTCCTTGAATTTTAATAAATAGGATTTAAAATCACATTTTAAATTAAATACTTGTTAGGGGCTTGATTCATCAAGTACTTATTCTACCTGAAAAAAGCAAAAAGACTGATAAGAAATTTAGGGTCTAAAAGACCAGGCCAAACCTTTTGTGTTGGCAAAGTACAGATGAGCATCAGCTACTGTATTTATTCACTGAAAAAGACCAGCTCGGTCAAGCAGACTAATTTAGCCTTTTTAATTTGGGCAAGTGCTATATAGTTTGATATTTACCACAAAAACAGTTTTTTTTATGGATCCAAGTAGACTAATTGGAACTGGCAGACTTCTAGAAATGAAGTGCTAGTGATTGCTGATTGATGCATAGAATATTTCTAGTGCTCTATTCAAATGAGTTTAAAATATTCTTACCGAACACAGTGATGCCCTGAAAATGTTCATATTCTCACCCCATGTGCCAAAGTAATATGGTGCCCATTGTTCCACCCTTCCATTATATACAACTGTTGATGAACCTATAAAAATAATAAGTTAAGTTTGATGGTTAGCATTTAAAACAGCCCTTAAGAAGGGTAATTTTCTACAGCATTCATAAGTTAGCACATACTTGCGCAAGTCAGGATATCTAACGTTATGCCTGTATTTTATAATCCCTGTGGCAGGAGCCATACTGTGTATAAAATGCCACATATCTCTGCTTTGAAAGTACACATATATTATCCAGGGCGTATGTTTTTTGAATGCATGGAGCCACATACTTTCTATATGTATTTCTATAAAAGTACATACACATATAGGGCCAGATTTTCAAAAGGTTATGCGCGTAAATCCGGAGGATCGAGAGTCACTGACCTGATTGCAAAGTTAGATAAACTTATCCGAATAATTTTGACAGAATATTCAGTGGTGCAGCTGGACCCTGAATATACCCAGCTATTTTAAAGTTAGCCTGGTAAAGTTTGTCTGGCCAACTTTAAAACTTCTCTAAATACCTGATTCAGCTACATTAACTTTGCCCCAGAATGCCCATGGAATGCCCCTACATAAGCCAGCTAAATATTTGGATGGATAATAAGGTATCCAGCTAAAGTTTAGCTAGAAACTGGGGGAAATACCAAAAAGTCAGCATTTTAGCTGGATAACTCACTAGTTATCTGGCTAAATGCTGAATATTGACCTCTAAATATATATCACATTCAAAAGTCTTCAAAGTACTAAGGTGTCATGAGTAGACTAGATGAGTCAGTGGATTGTTGCAGAGTTATAAAGCCTTTCATTTCCAAGTTATTGGTTCAGACTTGACTCAGGCCACAGTTATGGCCAAAAGGTCATTAGTACCCAAAAATTTGTTGGTGAACCATATTAAATAATTTGCAGTCTTGACACAGTGCATAGGTCACATGCCACCTTTTATCAACCATTATTATAATTTTGCACTAATTGGCAGTCTCAGCTGAAAAACCTAAGGCAAAACTATACCATGTCACATAGATATCTTCCCACTAGAGCAGACAAATGCAAATTAGAAGACAAGTTTCCATCCACTGTCTTCTAATTTGCATTTGTCTGCTCTAGTGGGAAACATTGTAAATATTCTAAAAGGATTTTTTCCAAATCACTATTTATATAATTTTTCCTACAAAAAGCTGAGCATTCTCAGAATAAATATAATTAATATCTATTCATGATGTGATGTACTCAGGGAGCAGGTTTCATATAGTGTTGTAAATAGACAAAATTAGTTGTAATTTCCCCACAGTTTATTTCTGGTGTCTTTTAAATGTTATATCAAAGAGGGACAGAAAAATGCAGATACATTTTCTGTTTGAGAAGCATGAAAATCTTTTTGGAATATTTGTAAGAATACTTTTTAAACATTTAAAACTTCTCAGAAACATTGTTCAGGTTTTTTGTTTTTTTTTGCTTGATTGTTTTTTGTTTTTAGGAAATATTAAGCTTTTAGTATGAACAGCAAGCCATCAGCCTGTCCCTTTTTACACTCTATGCTCTGGAGCAGTTGCTCTCAGATCATGGTCTTTAATGATCCTTGAACAAGCATGGTTTTCGAGAAATCTACAATGAATATTCATTAGACATAGTTGCGTGCATGTGGTTTAAGAACCAACTGAATCCACCATGGCTAAAACAAAGCCCCAGAGCAGTTCTGGAGACCTCAAAGACCAGATATGAGAACTGCTATGCTAAAAACATTTTGCTTCTCAATGCCTGGAGCTGGTTGGTAGGTAACCAAAGCAGAGTAGAGGAAATGCAGTTGGAAGAGCTTTTATATTGACTGAAACATATTCCTGCTTTTGCAAGTATTAACCACATAATGGAATGGTTGTCAACTACATTTCAGCATTCAAATATTTTCTTTGCAATATTCGAACTTACACAGCTTTTGTGTATTATGACTTTGTCAGAACAAGCTGTCCCATCCCTCTGTTCAAGGTTTATTTTAAATTTGAAAGTGATATTGATGGCATTAAATTGATGACATTATTTCCCAATATAAAGAAATAAACTGTCTTGTCATTAGCAAATGTTAGTTCTGTTATCTATATCTGCTTTGATTTTTTATGTAATAAGGCAGAATATCAAATTTTAATAAATACAATAAAATGTAAAAATCAGAGTTCATTTTCAAGATAAGGAAACATGGATATTACACTCTGTCCATTATTTAGTTATTTTTTTCTAGCACAATACTGAGGAAACAATTCAGCTTTGTCAACTTTATACTAGTAGAGTACCAGAAATTCAGAAAGAACATAATCTAGACTGTGATATCTCCTTCAAGCAAAATAGTCAAATGTCTGTAAGTCTTTAGCAGCCATGAAAGATCAGTGGCAACAAAATTATGCCCTGACAAGAGATCTGGGCTTGGTTTTCAAGCTCCAGCTTCTGCATCTTTGGCCAAACTGGAATAGGGATGCTGCAGAGGCAGCATTCACAGCCCCCAGAGGAAGGAAGGGAGCACTGGGCATTGCATGATGATGACACCTACTGATCAGTCTCAGGATGCATATATGCTGGGTTCCAGAGGAGGCAGCCAAAGTCTGCTTTCCTTGGGTACCTTGATACCTTTGATGGCTGGGCTAGACAAGGGAAAAACTAGGAGGAAAGAAAATCCAGATAACTGTGAATGAAGGCTTATGGTCCTCAGCCCCAGTGAAGGCCAACAGAACAGGAAGAAATTGTCAGGCTGAGAAATAAATAAGGGCGGGTGCTAGAAGGATGCAAGATAACTACACTGCTTTTCCTATATTTCCATTAATTACTTTCAATTCATTTATTTCAATTCCTCTGGTATGGGAGATTTTGTTTGATATGACACTTTTCTCACCCTACCTGTCAAATCATAGAAGAACGGCCACACATTTATGCCTGCAGACACAATAATATCCTGGGACAGCCCAGGAAGAGTTATAAGCCCACTTGTAGCCGGTCTGTTGAACGTTTCAATCAAATTAATTCCAGCAAGCTAAAAATAAAAAAAAATTAAAAAGATTTTAAAACAAGACTGAAGCATAAGTAATAAGATACACTAATAACATTATTGTACATATTTAATCAGTTTGTCAAGTGTACTATGCAAATGTAGGTCTCATTGTATAAAGCTTTATGGAAGTAATTTCAAAAGGATTTACATGCCTACAAGGGCTTTTGAAAATTGCTACAATATAGGCAACGTTTACTTGCATAATTCCTTTGAACATTACCACCTAAGCTTTTGGACTAAGTAGATTTGCTGTGCTCTCACTCTAGTTTAGCAATATAATACTGCAAAGAATATAAAGATTATAATAAAGCTGCTTCTAATGAAACCAAGCCCAAGAGAGAATTGCTATCTAGACAGAAACCAATGATTGAAAATACATTAATATTTTATATTATTCAATGCATTTTCAATTTTAAAAGCCTATATCTTCACAGCAACACTTCGCCCAATTCGCCCACTGCGCCCAAAATCTTGACTTAGAAGAATGTATGGCCAAACGATAATTGGCAGTGAAAAGATGTTTGGTGACACTAAGGGCCTCATTTTCTAAACGGATCGCACGCAAAATGTCCCTTATAGCAGGCGTTACCAAAATGGGGGCGGAGTCGGCCCCAGAAGGGGAGGAGTCAGGGCGTCACCGGGGCCGACTCCACGAAGATGCCGCGGACAACGAAAAGGTAAGGCCCTTTTCGCATCCGAGTTCATGCCCAATAGCTACACCTTCTATGGTGGCGCTATTGGGTGCGAAACCGGCAGCGATCGCACAGCGGCGGTGCGATCGCTGTCGGCTAGCGCAGGCCCGCCCCCCGTTTCGGCCCCCTGCCCCTCATTCCCTAAAGTATTAATTTAGAAAATGAGGCCCTAAGAAAGAAAAATATGTATATCTTTTGCAAAAATAAGGTGGCTCAGGGGGCCTATGTATTTTGTAAAAAAAAAAAAAATGCATTAACTCCAAAATGTGTGGATTTAGATTAACTACCATTCTGCCTCATAAATTAAACTAAAATTACACTGCAAATCAACCTAATAATTGAAGGTTGACCAACGTGCCGCAAATGCGCAGTAGAGACCAGCTCTACCGCGCATGTGCGGGCGAGCACGTCGGTCTCACCCAGCGTCAGGAAAAAAAACATGGCGGCGTCGGGTGGCAGCAGCGTCGGGTGGTGGCAGCGGAGGAGGCAGTGGGAGGCAGCGGGCGGCAGCGGCGGCGGCGGTAGCGGGCGGCAGCAGCGGCGGCAGTGGCGGCGGCCAGTATCAAGGGAGGGAGGAGAGAGAGAGAGGGAGGGACGGACTGGGAGGGACTGAGTGAGAGGGAGGGAGGGAGTGACTGAGTGAGAGGGAGGGACTGAGTGAGGGGGAGGGAGGGACTGACTGAGAGAGAGGGAGGGATTGAGTGAGGGGGAGGACTGAGTGGGAGGGAGGGACTGAGTGAGAGGGACTGAGGGAGGGACTGAGTGAGAGGGAGGGGGAGGAGTGGGTGAGTGTGTGGGAGGGAGGGAGGTAGGGGGTGGGGAAGAGTGAGGGGAGAGGGAGAATGAGGGAGAGGTGAGAGACAGGGATGTGAGTAAGTGGAAGGGGAGAGGGAGAGGTAAGAGACAGGGATGTGAGTAAGTGGAAGGGTAAGAAGTTGTGGAGCAGAGATAAAGGGAGTGGAGGAGGGCTGAGGGGGAGGGGATGGGATTGAGAGAGGGTAGGGAGTGACTGAGGGAAGGGGAGAGAGGTGGGAGTGACTGAGGGAAGGGGAGGGAGGGGAGAGTGAGGGGAAGGAGGCAGTGGGAGACAGGGTGAGTAAGACTGAGTGGAGGA
Source organism: Rhinatrema bivittatum (assembly GCF_901001135.1). Taxonomy (NCBI): domain Eukaryota; kingdom Metazoa; phylum Chordata; class Amphibia; order Gymnophiona; family Rhinatrematidae; genus Rhinatrema; species Rhinatrema bivittatum. The sequence goes on from NC_042615.1 coordinate 772,293,466, forward strand.
AAGGGGAGGAGTGAACGAGGGGAAGGGGGAGAGAGGGAGAAAAAGTGTAGAAGGGTGCTGTGTTAGAAAATGGATGGAAAAAAAAATGTAATGTAGCCCGTTTTAACGGGCTTAATGGCTTGTATGTACATAAATTACACCAAATTTCAAAGTGAACTTTACACACAACTATACCTGCTATTATGTGTGCATAAAATTATAAGGAAAAGATACACGCTTATTTTTAAAAAAGGAAACATATGCCAGGAGAGGCTTGGGAAACACTGTTCTAAGGATCATATTTATAGCTCCTTCAGTATGACTTTAAGTGTAGGACATGCACCATTTTGACGGCTTTGAACTGTCTTCATCTTATCAATGTCCTTTTGTAGATGTGATCTCCAGAATTAGGGGCCTCACCATATATCTGTAGAGAGTTAACATTACGTCCCTCTTCCTACTACTGGTACCTCACTTTATGCACACTGACTGGATACCTTGTGCTGAGGTCACCAGAAATGATGTCCCCCAGATCTCCCATGTTTGGTGATTGCTAGTTCTTCTCATCCATAATGATTTTGCATTTTTTCTTTTGTACATGACAGTTAGATCATTAAATATCATGAACATGCTTTCACAATTTTCAGTAATGGCACATCTATATATATAATATAGAATGAAATATACAAACCATGAATGTACTTACCAGTATTTCCTCTGGCGTAGATAAAACCACACCATTGACACTCAGAGTAGAAAACTCCTCATGTGTACTAAAATACATCACAATGAAACAATCTTCATCTCCAGTGTTTTTAATCCAGTATGTGTCACCCTCAGGAATGAAAATCACTTGACCAGATATAGCATTGAATGTGACAGGTGAATTGCTGGAAGCAGTAACTATTCCAACTAACACAGTACCCTTGAAAGACAAAAAATATGGTAAGTCAACTGTATGAGAACGTGCACTGCTTCTAACTTCCAAATGATTTTGCATTTTAGGGTCCATTTATTGTAACTCAGTATCCATTAAAATAAGGAGAGTTCCAGTACAATTCTTGAAAATATGCAGCACAGTTTGGAGAGCCCTTAAAGAGTGTAAAATTTTAGATCCACTGACAATTCTGTATTAGAATTAAGGATATGCAAGAATTACATTTCTCACTTTCTGGTCGATTTTAAAAGCCTTACGTATGGCAAAGTCGGAAGATACATGTATGACTCGGCCTGGCAAGTGCCACGCGGATTTTAAAACCCATGTGGGTACGCTTGTATCTCCTGGTACACGCATAAAAAATGTTTTCACCAAAAGAAGCAGGGTGTGACATGTTCTGCGCAAGACATGAACAGGCTGGAAGTGCACCATGAAGTATGCACATAAGTGTTTACATGCACAAGTGCACGCCAATGTCTCTTACCATGTAACTTTACTTCTGCTATGGATAGTGTATAAGTCGTGTAACAAAAAATTCTAGGCTAGTCAGCAGTGTTTTAAGACTCAGGGCTAATAGGGTAAAAGGGAAGCAAGTTAGATAGGGGGTTTAAGAAGTCCTCTCCTTCCCGAACTTGGATCAAACTGGGGAAACAGGTAATGGCGTCAGCTTGCATAGCGACTAAAATTCCCCCCACTTACGTATTCGAGTCTCCATATGCTTGAAATTATGAAATTACCCTCTAAGGACTGAATTTTAAAAATGTTGCTCGGGCTAAAATTTTCACATATGTGAGTAAATGGAGCTTGCATGAGCAACGCGGATTTTAAAAAGCAGTGATTTATAAGTACATGTGCATGCGCGAGCAAAAAATAAGGGGGTGATAAGGGGCGGGGCATGGGCAATCTGGGACAAGACCAGGAGTAATGTGCATAACTCCATATTTTAAAACTGGAGACTGCAGTGAGCAGTGGCTTGTTAGCTGCATAACTTTACTGCTGCCCCTGATGAGGAGCAAGCCTGCAGATCTTGCAATTTAGGCCTTACACTACAGGGTGAGTGGTCTGGGTCAACTGGGGAGCATGGTGGATCAGATGAAGAGCCAGAGGGGTCCAGATGGGATTGACTGAGCAAACTGGTAGACTAATTAGAAAAACTGAGAATGTTCTTCACACGAGTATGTTTTAAAATCCATTTACCTAAGCATGTTAAAGCTGGCAAAGTCCTAAGGAAGATAGGCTCAATCATGGAACACCTGACCTTTGACACAGTAGCCAGTACAGAAATCCTACAAATAATTTCTAAACTGAAACCCACAAATCACCCTTGTTCTCTGTGTACTTTTTCCTTATTTAAAACTATTATTTTGCACTCCCCATCGCCAATATTGTTAACTCGTCTCTCATCACAGGCCACCTACCCGATTCTCTAAAAACAGCCGCAGTCACACTAATCCCTAAGAAAATTACCAATAACCTTGACTTTTCAGACTTCTGTCCAATTTCCTCCCTGCCCTTCCTTTCCAAAATAATAGAATCAGCAGTATTAAAACAACTCATGTCTTTCCTCGATGAACACTCCATCTTGGATCAGTACCAGCTCAGATTCTGGCCAAACTTTAGCACTGAAATGTTATTACTTTCTAGTACTCACTTCATTCTTCATGGTTCTGATTCTGGAACTGCATACATTTTGGTTTTTCTAGATCTATCAGTGGCCTTTGACACAATAAACCACAACATTCTCCTTACCCATCTTTCAAACATTGGAATTTCAGATACAGTCCATAACTGGTTCTCTTCTTATCTAACTAATAGAATGCAACAAATATTTGTCAAAAAAACACACTCCATGCCTTTCACATTGAATACAGGAGTCTCACAAGGATCATCTCTCTCTGCCGTCTTGTTCAACATTTATTTAACCCCTATCTGTCAACATCTATCTACTCTAGGTGTGATATACATAATCTACATTAACGATATTCAATTCTACTTTCCCACTAAACAAAGCTGAACAGATATTCTCAAATTTCTGGAATTATGCTTGTCAACGATAACGAGATGATTAACATAATAAATTAAGTTTAAATTTATCAAAGACAGAAATTCTCATCCTAGGCACCCCTCCATTCAATGACATTCCCACTCATATTCCACATGACAACTGTACCATTAATATCATGAAAGAAGTATGCAACCTAGGTATCATACTAGACTCCAAACTAAGCTTAATCACACATATCAAAACTTTGCAGAAATCATTGTTCCACAAAATCAAATTACTAAGACACATAAAATCTATATTAGAATTGCCTCACTTTCATACCATTCTCTAATCCCTTATTCTTACCAGCTTGGACTACTGCAATTTGCTCTTTTTAGGTCTCCCACAATCCATTTTTAACCCACTACAACTCAGACAAAATTCAGCTGCTAGACTGCTCTCCAATAACAGGATACATGATCACATAACTCCCACTCTTTACAAACTCCATTGGCTCCCCATAAAATGATGTATCCAATATAAAACCTTATAAATTGTTCATAGTCTCATCTACAGCAACAACACCTCCTGGCTCTCCGCATCACTAAACATTTACACACCGTGCAGAAATCTTAGGACTAAAAATAAATTACTTTTGCAAATTCCTTCACTAAAAACTACAAGATTGGTCTCTACCAGAGAATGAGCCTTTTCATAGCAGGTCCTATTTTATGGGTCTCCATCCCTGCAGAGTTTTGCTTCATTAGCGACAAGAAAGCCTTTAAAAAGGCCCTTAAGCACTATTTGTTCCAACATGCTTTCCCCGACCAATGCACTCAATAATCCACCATAACCAGTTCTATCTTATTCTATTTTATGATTCATGTACCATACTATTTATTTTATTCTCAATGTTATTTTAATTTTTTTAAATTGTTACTCTCATTTTATTTAGGTCTCCTATTATTACATTGTCTTTATTTTTATTTGTATTATTATTTTATCAGATGTATGTATGCTATTTTAAATTTTTATGTATGTATTGTTATTACCTGCCCCAAACCTTGGAGGGCGCGGGCTATAAATGCAATTAAATAAAATAAACAAAGTAGGTTTGCTTGAGTAACCTCTTAAAATTAGGAGCATAGTTACGCATGCTAGGTGTATTTTAAATCATCCAAGCTTAAATGTGTACATGATTTAAAACTGCAACATATCTTCACTCACTTGCCTATACAATGCTTATATGGACGCCTGCAAGCTTGTTTTAAAATTGGCCTGAAAGTGAATAATGCAATACATTGTTGTACTAAGCCTGACCAGGGTGAATACAGAATTGGAACAAGAATGGCCTCTATCACCTTCTAGCCAAAGGTCTCCTATTTAAAAATACAGTTTCACTTATCTGCTGGAATTAATACTCTGCTGACTCATTCCTGCTGCCAGGAATTAGCTTTACCTTCCAAAGTATCTCCATCCTCTTTGTCAAAAACTAAAAATATCTAATAATTTATATTCTACAACACAGTTATAAATAACAGGATTGATAAAAATTATAATGATGTATTTTTATGGTATTTTATATTCTAAGATCTAAGTGCTTTACATGTAGGTTGCATTTTACAAATAGATAAAAAAACTGACTTCGTTATGGCTTCAGCAGTTGTTACTTGCACCATTTAACAATTCAAAGCATCTCACCACTGTGAACAGAGTTTAAGCTGAATAAGCTGTTTTCACTGAGTAATTATGAAAAGGGTTTAAAAAAAAGTGTTACAATCAGGAAACTAAACATGTGTGATGAGATGTAACGTATCAAGGATTATATGGAGCCCAAATCTCTCATTTTTAGAAAGTAACTGAGCAGCATTATCTTAATGTCTGTAAAATCTGAAACTAATGGTAAAGAAACAGAGAATCAGAAAACATAAAGAGTACCTGCTGCTGACATTTTAATACTTACATATAAAAACATTTTTTATTTAGAAACCAAAAGGTTCCAAGACCCTGATCCCCGATACTACATTTCGGTTAAACAGCCGCTACATATAAATTAATTAAGATTATTGTCTAAACAACTAACACAGTGGGCAGGAAAATACATTTAAGCATTATTATACAATGTACCTTTACTACATATCCATGGATATTTGCTTTTGTGTTCCAACCAGGACCATACAATCCTCCACTCTTGAGTTCTAGAGTACACACTGACATTTTGGATTGATAGCTATTGATGCTGTATCCAAAAGCAAGTGCTTCTGCACTGGAGTACTGCGAGGCATCTCCCCAGTATCTTGCACAACGGAAAGAACCTCCTTCGTACACATCAGCCTGTGAAAGGTCATACAATATCAGAACAACATGAAAAAGGAAGGGTTCATGCCAGAATATTTGTCGTTTCCATTCCACCTTCAATTTACATTAAGAATAGGTTGTAACTTGATTCCAAGAGAAGCAAGAAGCAATAAAGTGCAATGATATAGTCTAGTACAAAGGGCATAAGGGCATTTTGTTAAACATTTTTTATTACCAAATCTGGTCAATATATGTGAATCATTGTTTAGATCAGTCACATAGCAATTTTCCCATAGTCTCATAATGGGAAAGTCCTATGGTTTGCTTTTAACATACTTTATTCAAAACTTATGAATAGAAATGTGAAATGTGCAACTAAAGATTGTCTACATTCTTATCAAAAAATAACAAATTCATTAGGCCGGGTAGTGGACAAGTTATCCTACTAAGGTTAGCCAGATAACTTGTCCCATATATTCAGCGGGATAAATGTCCCACTGAACTGAACATACTACCATAAAGGTACCCGGCTATATATATAGCCAGGAAACTTTACACCTATCCAGCCAGCTTTTAAATATTGCTGATTAGGCCTAAAGTTATCCAGCCTTATGTGGCCAGAAAACTTGCAACTTACCCAGATATCTTCAAAACATAAATTAGTGCTCCTTATTAAAATAAATAAAATTAAATCACAGACCTCCTGACTTGATTATACCCCTCCTCCAAATATCATCTACCCACTGCCCCAAACTCCTCTCCCAACTCCTTCAAATGGTTTAAAATAAAAAGGAAACCACAGTGCTGGCCCTGCCCTCCCCCTTTCCTCCCTCCCTGCTAAATATAAAAGAAAAATCTAATCTATTGCCCCCAGATCCACCCCCCCACGCTGACACCTCAAGCCCTCCCATTCACCCACCCGGTATCTTAATCCGGGCGCTTTCTAATGATGGAATTGCAGAGCAATGAAATCCCAGCTGCTTCCAGCATTACTCTGATAATAATGCTGGAAGGGTTCTCTACAGTAACTCTTTGGAAGATATCTGGCTAAGTAGCAAGTTATCTGGTCACTCAAGGCTGGTTACATTTAGATCTGTTCTGAAGCAAACCTAACCGGATATACCTGACATTTGGCTAGGTTAACTGGATAACTCAAATCCTCCCCAAAACGCCAACAGAGCGCCTCTTTTTTATCCTGCTGAACTATAACCGGTAGCCGGATAAGTGGCTGAATATGCCAGATTTTCCATTTAGATGGATAACTTTTGAGTTATCCGTCTAAATGGCTTTCGAATATGAATTTGCACATTTTCTATAATTGTATAATTAAGCCGCGAAGCACATATAATCCAGTCGTAACACACGGCACCCCTCAGGTTCCCAGATTTAAACACCATCTCCACTTTCCATCATACTTACTATGAGAAAATGAAAGAATTTAAGTTCGAATATATAGGCTTTTCTTGATCATTTTTTTTTTTTTTAAATCAAGAGACTTTTGGAGCCTTCATCGGCTCTGTCTGTGGCAAGCAATACATCAAAGGGAGTAATTCTCAAAGCTATTTCCATTTTAAAAACGGTTTTAATTACAGAAATGGCTGTTCTAAAACTGCTTTCATATGCACAGATGTCGCAGGGAGCAAAGCTGGGCAGAAGGATGCATTTATATGCATTGTTTTTGATTTTAAAAACTATGTATTTATTTATTAGTAAAATTTATGAATCGCTTTCCAGGTTTTACAGTAAAATCTTCCAAAGCAATGTAAAACAAAATAAAAAGACAAAAATAATTAAAAAAAATAAAATAAAACACCCCAATTATACAATAAAATAAATAAAAACATTACTTCAACATAATAACTTTCTACTACCATTAAATTAAATCTAAAACATAATATTTCATTGCTAGGCCCATCTAAACCTTTTAATTAAAAAGGTATATTTAATTTAAAAACTATGCATTTACTGTAAATTACCACACACAAGTTACACCCTGCTGGGAACAGTTGTAACTTTTTCCAAGGTAGGTTGAGCGTACCCTCCCCCAGTTGCACAAGGATTTTCAAAGCAAATCTATAGTGCATAAGTTTATGTTGAAAATCCTTGGTAAAATCTGCATGTACAACGTATACAACAAACTAAAGTGGTCATTTACCAGACGGATCGCACGTGATACCAAGATGGGGGCGGAGTTGGCCCCGGAAGAGGAGAAGTCGGGGCGTCACCGGGGCCGACTCCACGAAGACGCCGCAGACGACGAAATGGTAAGGGCCTTTTCACGTCCTATTTCATGCCCAATAGCTACACCTTCTATGGTGGCGCTATTGGGTGCGAAACCGGCAGCGATCGCACCGCGGCGGTGCGATCGCTGCCGGCTAGCGCAGGACCACCCCCCGTTTCGGACCCCCGCCCCTCATTACCTAAAGTATCACAGGCCTGCGATACTTTAGAAAATGAGGCCCTATACCACTATGTAAGTTGTTTAAAAATCACCCTCTAATAATTCTTTTTTCATAAAATACATTATTTTGAAAATAAAAAGTCATACCTGAGAACTACTCAAATGATTGAGGAATAGATATTTGTTGTCAACATTTGAAGGGGCTTTTGTTAAACAAACTCCAAGACCTAATATGGGATAATTCACAGCAGTTACTTCTGGGGACTTGTTGGTGTAGACCAAGGACAGGATCAAAACTCCTATAGCTGTGGTAATTAAAGAGGCCAAGAGACAAAGCAGAAAAATTCTGCACCACTTCCAATATCTTCTTCTCTAAAATGATACAACAAATATGAAAAACAAAGGTTTACTTTTATGCTCTTTGGGCTACACATGCATAATAAATATCAAATATCTTTGTGCAAAAGTAACTTTAAAAGACAATGGGGTAGATTTTAAAAAGGTGCGCGTGGGCATACATATGTACATGTGCGCGTGGGCACGCGCACATGTACATCTGATTTTATAACTTGCGTGTGCAGGCGCACACAAGGGGGTGCACAATTGTGCAACTTGCGTGCGCCGAGCCGCGCTGCTTTCCCCATTCCCTCCCCCCTATCCTGACCTTCCCACCCCTTCCCCTAACCTTTCCCCCCCTTAGCCCTACTCTAACCTCGCTGACCTTTATTTTACCTTTTGTGCCTGCCTCTGGGTAGGCACAAGTTGCGCACGCCAGCCAACTGCCGGCCCGCGATCCCCGGCACAGCGGAAAATATGGCTGCTCTGCCGGGAGCCTGACCCCACCCCTGTCCTGCCTCCGGACCACCCCGCCCCCGGACTGCCTCTTTTGTAAAGCCCTGGGGCTTACACATGGCCAGGGGCTTTATGCGCGCTGCCGGGCCTTTTTAAAATAGGCCCAGCACACGTAACAGAGGTTATGCGCGTAAATCCTCTGGATTTACATGCGTAACCTTTTGAAAATCCGGCCCAATATGTCTGTTGCAGGAAAACACTGCTCCCTTTGGTCACCCAGGTTATTGTCACTATTACTATATCATTTTATCACTATTCTCAGTGCTATAATATCTCAATTTCTATGTCTTTATTCCAGCTGACTCAACAATCATTTCCACAAATGATTATGGCTGAGTCATCGAATACTGAGGAGAGAGCAAAGAAGAATGCATTGCTTGTGTTACCCTGCAATCTCCCAACACATGCCAATAAAGACATTGCATTCCATTTCCATATTGCACATACAATTCTACAATATCAAAGGACTCTTTCTTTTACTTTTCTAATATACAGTAAATTGCACTTTGTATGTTTCTGACTTCTTTATTTTGTCTGTCAAAAACATATGACAACTTATAAAGTACTAAAAATATCACAACTACACTTTGGATTAATTAATTTACTGTTGCAATCTTCTTGGGAGTTAATTAAAAGGCAAGTAAAAACCTGTCCAATCAGAAACAATCAATGAGGATGTACTACTTCTCTTAGAACATACCAGCTATTACATTATTAGTTGAGATATATACAGATAGCTCCTCTTTTTATTGTTAGCCAGTAAAGGCACTATTTCTAATATGTACATTTTACATTGACAATGATACTGTCTGGTGTAAGACTGCCTTCATTGGTGAGATTCAGGAGAAGTAAAAATGTTCATATATCTCTGCCTATTTGAATCTATCAATCGCCAACATCTGGTAGTCAGACATCTTTCAACCACTCTAATGTGTACATTTTACATCGGCAATCGTACTTTAGGAGTGAGATTGCCCTTATTGGTGATCCAGTAATAATAAAGCTTTTCATTGTATCACTGCCTATTTGAACCCATCTATCAGACAGTCACTATAATATCTGGTAGACAAACTTCTTTCAACTGTTCTAAGATTACAATCAACTAGAGTTTGGCCAATCCAAAGTTTGTGATCTGTGAATCTTGCTTTGTAAAGCTCCCTGCTGGAAACTTTGGTTCGTTTGGGTGTCTGTGTAAATAATATTTGAATACACTAGCAGTAAAATGCTAAAGAAATACTTTTAAAATGCCAATTTTGATATTTTCCCATATTACAGATACAGGACAACATTCAAGATTAATACCAGTTTCTACTGAAAATATATCATTTGAAATATATAATTGTTACTGTACTCACCCTATGAACACTATGCACACTGATCTCATCATGGCTTGTTGATGATTGTCGAGATGAAAACATTTTAACAGCATTAAAATCCAAAAACAGTTTTACAGAATATGTCTCTTCAGAATGTCATTTCATTTAGGATCACTGCCTTTTTATAGCCGCTCAACTAGGAAATACAGGATTTAATTAATTATAAATAACTTACTCTAGGATAATGAGATATATGAGTCAATTGGAATGAGGCATAGCCTTCTGACCAAGCAACTTCTCTTCAAATGTTGCCTGGTTTAAATATAACTTGAGTTTACTGCAGTTACTCACTTGTGATAGAGCCTGATTCACCAAGATTTATTTTCTCCACATGCACAGAAGGCAAGAAAAGCATTAGTGTATCTGGCCCAAAGTAAGAAGTTAAGGGAAAAAAGGACCTAATGTACAGCTAATGCATATTCATTATTGTCCATGCATTGCTATAGTAGAGTACTAGTAATTGTATTAGTCATGGGAAAAAATGGACTTTTTGTAGATTGTGATAATTTCTTAGACCTCATGACATCAGCACCCAAGATGAATAACATAGGGAAATATTTATCCTCATAGTGGGTAGGGGAACAGCCTCCTTATTGAGGTGATGGAGGCAAAAACAGTATCAGAATTCTGGAAAACACAGGATCCTTAATGGTGGGAAAGAAAGGAGAAATCTGTAGATCAAGTATTGACCATGGTGTTTCAAAAAAAAAAAAAAATGTAAAATAGGCAAACTAAGGGGATCATTCACTAATCTGTGGCAAATAAAAACAATTATCACGTGATATCTACCTTTAACATCACACAATAATAGCTCATGTGTACAAAAACACAAGGGGGTAGATTTTCAAAGGCTACGCGCGTAAGATACGTGCGTAACCCGAGAAAATCTGCCCCTGCGCACGCTGAGCCTATTTTGCATAGGCTCGGCGGCGCGCACAAGCCCCGGCACGTGTGTATGTCCTGGGGCTTCGAAAAAGGAGCATGAAGGGGGCGGGTCTGGGGGCAGGTCTAGTGGTCAGGGGGCAGTCCGGGGGCAGGTCTGGGGGCATGGCAGCGGTCCGGGGGTGGTCCGTAACTTCTGAAACAAAGGTAGGGGGGGCATCTAGTTAGGGCTGGGGAGTGGGATAGATAGGGGAAGGGAGGGGAAGGTGAAGGGGAGCGGTAGAAAAGTTCTCTCCGAGGCCGCTCTGATTTCAGAGCGGCCTTGGAGGGAACAGAGGCAGCCTGAGCAGCTCGGTGCGCACAAGTTGCACAATTGTGCACCCTTGCGTGCGCTGACCTTGGATTTTATAACATGCGCGCGGCAGCACGCACATGTTATAAAATCAGGCGTAGATTTGTTTGTGCCGGGTTGTGCGAAGAAATCTGCACTCGAGCGCAGGTTTTAAAATCTGCTCCTTGGAGTGCAGTTTTGAAAAATATCACTTTGTGCATTTTTATTTTCTCTATAAAAGGCATCTTCTGTGCTTGCTCCTTTGAAGGTTGATTAGGCACTGATGAAGAGAAGATTGAGAGATGAGAGAGAGGGAGGGGTTGTCTGGAGAGGAGGTTATAAAATTTCAATTGTCGGAGTGCTTTTCTTAACTTTTCTTGTTTTCCTAGCGTCATAATTTTTTTATTGTCCATAGTCTTTATCTGTGAGTGAAAAAGAATGTGTGGTTGTTTTGTTTGTCTCGTCTGACTTGATTGTCCTTTTCATTTAGAGCAGTGGTTCTCAACCCTGTCCTGGGGACCCCCCCAGCCAGTCGGGTTTTCATGATATCCACAATGAATATGCATGAGAGAAAATTTGCATACACTGCCTCCATAACATGCAAATTTTCTCTCATGCATATTCATTGTGGATATCATGAAAACCCGACTGGCTGGGGGGGTCCCCAGGACAGGGTTGAGAACCACTGATTTAGAGCATCGTGTGTATGTGCATGCTACAGGCGAGAATGGCGAGTGGTAGGAAAGGAAGTGGGCATGAGAAACACGTGAGGAGAGGCAGGAGAGGAAGGTGGGCCTGGAGCAAGTGAGAGAGAAAGAAGCACCGGAATAGTGGGGCCAGAAGTAGCAGGGAACTGCAGGATAGAGGCATGGGAGTGTAGCATGGTGAAGGGAAGGCAGGAAAGTGAGTAGGGTGGTGGAAGGCTGAAGACTGCCAGATAGTATAAAGAGCAGCGGGGAGGAAGGTCAGGGAGATGAGAGTGGGTTGGAGAAAAAGGAAGGAAGGCAACATCCCCCACCCCCAGAAGTGGCAACCCAGCTAGGTGGCAGCAGCACTGAGGGCAGGCAGACAGTTGTTCTTGGAAATAAATGAGCCTTGCCAACTGCTACCAGCTCTTTACATGGCAGGCAGCCAAAATATCCAAGGGCACAAAGACCATGATCTGGAGCAAGATTGCCCATAGGATTGCCAGTGAGGATGGAGGGAGACAGAGCAGGGAGTAGGTACCCCATTGGTTTAGTGACCTCAAGGCAAACCTTAAAAACAAATCATTAAGATAGCAAAGTACCAGATGGAGACTGGAAGACCTGCAACTTGCCTAATTACTCTGACCCCTCTGGAGCAGTACCTGAGAGACAAACTGGGGCCAGATGACTTTGAGGGAATGGTATCAGATTTGGACACAGCTGATGAAGAGGTAGCAGGTAAGTCTTGGGGAGGTATGAGTGGAAGGTTGAGGACAAGTTATAAATTGTTCACTTCTCAGATTAAAAAAGTGAATACCTTATGTTATACAAAAATTAATTCATAAACTCTTCTGCTTCCTTTCACAGGACCCAGCACCTGGCAGAACTCACAGGAGACAGTGGAGCAGGAGCTCACCCACAGCCAGAAGAAAGGGTCGAGCCAGAGCTACAGCAAGAGCCACAGCCAGAGCAGAAGGAAGACAGTGACGATCAGGACCTGACAGATCCCTCATTCATAAAACTTATACTAAATCTTATGTGGGAGGAGGACATACCCACTTTGTCAGAAGCCACACCATACCACCATATGTGCAGTAGGAGGACAGCCAGGCTGCAGAAGGAACAGATGGGGCCGCTGCACTAATCTCCACACTATTGCCTATAGGATCTCTGCACGCAATTCTACCAGCTCAGTGAAAAACTCATGCAACCCCACAGCTGCCAGATGTCAGCATACAAGATACACATCTGCAAAACAGCACATTCTAAGAAGCCTTTGCTTGGAATTGCAATTGATGTTGCAGGCACAGCAGCAGCAAACACTAACACTTTCACAGGGAATCCACACTCTCACAGTCTCTATGAACAATTAAAATACCAGCCTGACCACTGCCATCAACAACGCCACCCCATTCTAGGAGCTGTGCAAGCATTCCAGCGGGTGGCCCCCAGAGCAGCATCAACATCAACAACACCTAGGAACAGTCCCAGGATATTGTAAACAACCTGGGTGGGGAACTATTTTCTCGCATGGTTACAATAATGGTCGATGGTTTCAGACTTTGGGGCTCTAACTTTGCTGTTATCAAATTGAAAAGAATCCACCAGATGTTATACCCAAGATAAATTGATAAGTTAGATAATGAGAATAATGAGACTCCAATAAAGTAAAAATTTTATTCAAGAGGTACTCAAGCTGGCAAAATGGTAGGCAGTTTTATAAAGACAAATTTCTAAGCATCAATATTCCAAGAAGCTCAAATAAATCACTATGTTCCTTTCTTTTCAATCCTATCTCTTTTAGTTTACGTTAGCAAATTTTTATTGTTTGATCACTACTTTTCACTGTCTTTGTTTGTATAATTGCATATTTAGCTCAATTTTCACAGATGCAGTAGCTTGTGGGTGTAACTTGTAAGATTTGTTTGGCTACGATGATTCAGTGTGCCCCGAAGATGAGATGCTTTAGGTGCTTGAAATTGGAGCTTGAAAGCGGAGCTTCATTTATTTGAGGTTTCTTATATACCGAGGCACGTTTTAAAACAAAACATCACCTCGGTTCACAATATAACATAACTTAGCAACCAACTTTACAATATTAACATTAACAGGGAGAGGGTTAACAGGGGACAAAACATGAATTATATACAGGAATAATATACAAATGTACATATTAATTTTAACAAATGAGTTAAATAAGGCAGTGACGGTATTTGGGGGGAAAGTAATGGAGGGAGGGGAGGAGGAGGAGTAATGGAGGGAGGGGAGGAGTAATGGAGGGAGGGGAGGAGGAGGAGTATACCTACAGGGGTGGGGGGTAGGGAAGGAGGGGAGAGGTCAGAAATTTCCAAACTCTTGGCCACGTTGCTCTTACAAAATTCCAGACGCCACCTATTTTCCTATCTTTAATAAATCAAAAAAAAGAAACTATCTTCCTCAAAATGAATAAACTTCTGGCAACTACCGTGTCACCCTCAGTGTATGTTACACTGCCTTGTTGTACTGTAGCAACTAATTAAAATAAAGGATAATTAGAACCACCCTATTCTAGAGAAACAGTGAGATGGAGCTATGACATGTGATAGATGAGACTGAGATTATGAGACCTGAGACATAAAATGAGACTATGACAGTAAGATGAGACTTGTGACAAATTGGAATGAGATATTAACAAGAAAAATGATTTCACAATTTACATGCACAGTTTCTTTCCTTCCTTTGTCTTTTCTCTTTCAGTCAGTTTATTTGGTTTCTTTCTCAATCATAATTTATAGAACAGCTTAATTTATTTCTCTTAAACTGCTTTTGTTTAAATAGTGACACTGCGCCTCTGCAATTGTTATAGCATTTATTATTTGAAACTGCTGAAGTTGTATTTTATTTCTTTCAATTCTCTTCTTCTGAATGGTAAAGGGGTGTTCTTGAATTTATTCCAGAACTGGAATGGGATTAACATCCAAACAACTGATTTAAAGTTAGGGCAAATTCTTTAATTTAACCAGTTCAGTAAAACACTGCATAACTTTATAATGGCCAGAATTATACTTCTTTATTATTTGTAGAGAGGTGATAAGCCACTTTATGGAGAAACCAGGCCACTTCTTTAAGAAAGCCTATTATTACAAGGCTTATGTTTTCATAAAACACTTTTTTTTCAGATTAGATAATTTTCTTACATGTTAAAATTCCAAGCACCTCTTTTTATTACCTTTTTCCTTTCATTCAGGTCTTTCTCTCATCAGCTATTAAAACTGATTTAAAAATCCTGCAGATCAAATGTTTTAAACTTTAAGCCAACTGATTTTCTTGCTTACCTTTTCTGGTTTCCTGTTTATTACACAAGACCACTTATTCATTCATACTCTCATTCACAACTTTGCGTTTTCTCACTAATTTTGAGCATTTTGTGGCTTTGACTAAGCCTCGAAGAAGGATTAGAGTGAACACTCCCTCTCTGACTAAATCCAGTACAGCTCCTCTCTGTTCTAAAACTGTCACACTAACTCTTTTTCTGTCAGGGAATATCCTTACTTTACTGATGTCATCATGAAAATATTTTCTGCCTTAGCCAAATTACATTTTTAACACCCATAGACCCACTTCTAAACCCTCTGTTACATGTAAATGTACGATGAATACATTTTTAATAACTTGGGAATTTTTCTCCAACTAAGGTAAAGTAAAAATTACTGTACCTTGACCTAATAATAAATAATTATACTAACCGTTTAACATGTTGTCACTTGGTAAACATTATGTCGCTATAGCATTTCAGTAGCAATGACTTCAGAATGTTGAAGATTGTTAAGCTGTGCTGAGCTGACAGAACTTCTTTTACCAGGTATAGCACAAGGAAACCTGAAATGGACTAAACAATTTCACTGGAACGGTACAAAAATCACCAGAAACACAAATTTTAATCCAAAACCATTCCAAATATGTTCTATCTCAACCAAACATCACCAAGAGAGATGTTCATTGTCACTCTAACACCTATAAAAACACATAAAAAACAGTGAGAAACACCAATATTCAGATTTTAAAAATGATACTATTTTTTTGACCAAAACAATGATCAAATTGGGATTTTTATTACCTATTTAGAGATTTCTAGCCTTTTTCTAATTTTCCATGAGGTGTTTTATATTTTTTAAACTTCAAAAATAATTTATGGGAAAATGGGTTGAATTTCTCTTTTAAAATTCATTTTTAAGTCAAAGCAGGGGCTTAATACCGGTCCCCAACTTCTCCTCATATCCCCCCCCCCCCCCCCCCTCCACACACACACACACACACTTCAGTTCTATTTGGGATCTTTTTCTTTTTTAAAATGTATTTATTCTTTATGAGTTTAAGAAATATATTTCAAGAAAAAATACATCTTGAGTTGAAATCAGAGTTAACACAAAGCAATCACGATTCAGGAAACTTTAAACCAAAATATCTCTGTTCTTAACTCCGTCCTCGATATATGGATCTAATACCACTACTTCAGGTAAACATTTAATCTGATAACACAGCAAGGAAAAAGAACCTGCTGTATGGTGTGCTAAAACATTATGCGGACCTTAATGCCAGCAATATCACTCACTCAGTCACAATTGGAGGAACGAAGCACAGGTGTAATTTTATCTGAAAGAAAGGAGGAAAGCTAATTTGGCAGAAAAAATAATATTTATTTATTTATTTATTTAAAATCATTTCTATACCGTCGTTAAGTTATATACCATCGCAATGGTTTACAGAAAGGCACATATAGAAATTTGGAAATTGTATATGTTAATACTATCTATAAGAAGTTTCATAATAAAGTTTCATAATAAAGACTATTTGCTGAATGTTATAAATCTTGTTCTTTTTCCTATATGTATCAGTATTAAATTACATGTATAACTCTATTGGATTGAATATTTTTTATGTTTAAAGGTGAAATAAAATAATAAAATAGCACATATTGGGCTGAGTGCTGTAGACTGATGTTCTGCTGCCTACTTTCATTATTCCACTATTCTCCGTTTTCTTTGTAAAATGCTTGTTTAAAAAAACAGGTTTTTAAATTCTTTTTGAAAAGTTTGAAATCTCTCTGTAGTCTATTTTCTAAGGGCATGGTGTTCCATAGTACTGGTCTGGCTAAGGATAATGCCCGTTCTCTAACTTGGGTCAGTCTTGCTGTTTTGACAGAAGAGATGGTTAGGAGGGCTTTGTTAGAGGATCTCAGATTTCTATGTGGGACATGAACACGAGGTGCTGTGAATAAGTATTTAACAATACATTTGCAAAGAAATTTAAGCAAAAACAAGGCATCAATCTCAATTACCCTAGGCCTTAACAATAAGAATTGTTTCCTTCTTTTCTGAGTCACCCTGGACAGAACTGGGAACAATGACTGAATCCTTCTGAGTAGTTTCAAGTATATCTGTAAGATTCAATTGAGGAGGCACAACAGGAGTCAAAACTTGAACCCCTTTCTGATCTGATAAATCCTTCCTTTTAAATGGAGGAATAGTGATGTTAGAAGAAGTGCCTACTCAGGAACTTTAAGGATTTCGATCACATATTTCTTCCATATGTCCTTTGGAGAATAAGTTGATCTCTGCGGAAATTTATAAAACTTAAATTTTTCCCTCTTAACAGATTCTTCATATTTTCCAACCTTGAAGAGAGTAACTGATTTTCTATAATCAAAGAGGCATGAAGAGACTATTTATTTTTTCAATCCTGTTCCAATAGGTCAATAAAGTTCTTATTCATCAAGACTTCTTTTTCCACTGATTTTAAATGGCTATCAAAATTTCCCAAATAGGTGTAAGCAGGAGCCATTTGGTTAAGTATATTTGTGTTTAACATTTGAATTGCCTCCCTAATAGAGTCAAGGAAAATGACTGATGGTCTTACCAGATCTGCCTTTATGATCTGAGGCAATACTAGCACTCCTCCAATCACAAACTGAGGCCCAGTGCTTCTGGTCTGATCCCTAGCTCCCGGCAATGGTAAAGAAAGCTCAGGAACCATCTCTTGTATATCAGCCTCGATCTGCACACCCGAGGTTTGTCCACCTTTGGATAATAAGGACACACGGGGCTGGTCAAAGGGTCTACCTTCTGCAGGGTTAGCTGGAGCCATCCGTTCCTCCAGAGATAAGGTGGTATGAAGCTCAGGGTAGTAGTCAGATAACACTTCCTCTCAAACACCTCCCAGCGAGACAACTCCCGTTCCAGTATCTGAGGGACTACAGCCCAGCCAGGCATATCAGCTTCCTACTGCCACCTCTGGTGGTTTAAAATCCTGTTCAAATAAAAGAACTAGTGTGTGTCTGTCTCCGTACTCTAAGCCTAGCCGATGGTCCCTCTCGGGATCTTCCCCCGTGGGCGTGGTCATCTACCACCGGCCCAAGGATCCACCTACTACTATCTCTATCACTAACAGAGTGCTACTTCCAGCTCTACAACAGAGCTTTAATACCAGAATTGATAACAGCTTGATGGATTTACTTGGTAGTAAATCCCCCTCCCACTATTCACCACAACCCCCCCCCCCTTCTTCGATGTTAATATGTTCATTCTCATACCCACCCTGAATTTTTGTAAATATGTTATGTATTATCATTTTCAATTTTTGTAAATATGTTCATATCCCTCTCCTCCCCCCCCCCCCTTTTTTCCTCGCTTGATTTCTGGCTCCTCCTCATAGCCCCTATTCTGTTGTTTATTGTTCTCATGTTTCCCCCCTCCCCGTTCAATGTAATTTCAACCTTTTGTTATGATGTAAACCGATATGATGTGTATTTTAATGTCGGTATAAAAAAGCTGTTAAATAAATAAATAAATAAATAAATAAATAAATAGTATGGGATGTTTATGGGAAGGGGCGCTGGCACTTGGAACTAATTGTTTGTTGACATTGAAGCTGCCACTTTTTACTTTTTAATTTTTTGAGGGTGTCAGGGCCACCTTGACAGCATTGGCCCCCTGCTCAATCTCCCCATTTGCAGTGATTTTTTTGGGGGCCAGGAGCCCTTTTATGTGATGGTGATCCTGTGAAGTTGGGGCCGCCATCACCTCAAAAGGGTCACTCACCATGCTCTTTTTGCCGCAGTGTATGGCCATGACACTAAAGAATGCATCATACAGCCACAATGCTTATTCAGGGGTGGGGCCCCACTATCGCTACAACACCTCCCTTCACTGCGATAGTGGTAGCCCTCTGCGATAAAACATTATGGCCTAGTGAATCTAAGGGTAAGTTTATTTTCTCCTGCCTCTTCAGATGCAGGAGCCAGAAGACAATCCCAGATGCAAGAGCCAGGAAATGGATGACTGAAGACCAAATGTAGGAGCCAGGATCCAAGAGACCAGACATAGTAGTCAGAAGCCAGGACACTGGAGATGAGAGCCAGGAGACTTAAGACCAATTAGATGCAATCATTATACAAAGCATTTCCACTATCACTATATCAACAGAGGTCTGCTTACTGTGAAGGAAGACTTCTAAAAGCAGAGAGCTATTACGATTCTCCAATATTGTATTTTCTTTAATGATGCAAGTTTGAAGGTTTCTCATTTCTTTAATATCAATTTCAACCTTAGCAGTGGTTGAATGCAGGAAATACAACAGGTCTGGCACTTCTCACAGAATCTGAAAATGGTATCGCAATTTGCACTAAGTGAGCTCTTCGCACAGGTAATTAGTGCAAATTGCGATAAATGCTATATTAGCATAAAACACACCCCTTTTGCTATCGCATGCGGTACTTACCACATTTTGATAAATCCAGGCCAGCGTGAGCTATTCCTTGGTCACAAGCCACCAAAGTTTCCCATCATTCCTGGGTCAGCGCTCCCTACCCAGCATTCACTAACAGCGCTCTCAAAAATTATTATCCAGCAATTAAAGATAAGTGCGTACCAATGAGATGTGACAATTTTGGTAAATTGCACTAGTGCAACACTTATGGACATTCAAGAGGTCAAAGTTATTGAGTTAAATCAGGTTAACTATAAAAGTTGTTAATACTTACCTGGAGAATTCCAGAATTGCCAGAAAAGCCTGTAATAACAAGTTAACATGAAGAATCAGATTTTTTTACATTAAAGTTGAAATTCAACATTTGTTCTCATTAAGAAGAAACTAACTGAGAAAATACTTATCTTATAGTATTTTGGTAAGATGTAATTCTTGTACAGGAATTGGTTTCTATTCCAAACTGTGTTAAGAATTAGAGAGAAAGTCACATATGGAAAATTGTTTTTGTGCACAAGAAGTACATTATTTCTTATTGAAATTATAGACATTATTGAAAGGTGTCTTTGTTCAATAATTACACTTGTTTCTAGAAGTGAAGAACCTAGAAAATTATCCATTTGCCAGCAAAATAAAATCCTTTAATTTAATTATAAAAGTGCCTCTGAAATCATTTTTCTATTTGATTTAATTTCTGGTGAAGATTATCTGGGTGTGCAAACTATCTCCATACCATCTTTAAAAGTGGAAACCCCAATAGCCTTACAATCTGACTACACACATGATGGTGCCCAAGATAGTTTGGTGCCCAAATATATTTACATTAAAAAAGGATCACTAAAGAGGTAAAGTAAGGTGACAAAAACATTTTTCAGATATATTAGAGAAAGGATGAAGGGTAGAGGTAGCATTGTAAATTGAAGCAAGATAAGGAAAAATGTGTAGAGAAAGATGAAAAAAAGCAGAAATATTAAATAAATTTACTGGTGTTCTATAAAGAAAACCTCGAAGCAGTACCGATGCTGGTTGACAAAAGCATGGATGGGAGTAGGTTAGATGCAACCCCAATTACAGAAGA
The DNA here is from genome assembly GCF_901001135.1 of Rhinatrema bivittatum. Lineage (NCBI taxonomy): Eukaryota > Metazoa > Chordata > Amphibia > Gymnophiona > Rhinatrematidae > Rhinatrema > Rhinatrema bivittatum. The sequence goes on from NC_042615.1 coordinate 772,314,010, forward strand.
GAATATACAGGAAAAACTAGGAAAACTGAACATGGACAAGGCAATGGGGCTGGAGGAGGTACATTCTAGGATACTAAGGGAACTCAAAGATGTACTGGAGATACCACTGAAAAACCTGGTCAATAGATCCTTGGAAATGGGTGTCACACAACTGAAGAGTGGTTGGGATCCTGCTTCACAAAGGTGGCATCAGAGAGGAGGCTAGAAACTATAGGCTGGTTAGTCTTACTTTGGGGGTAGCAAAATTAATGGAGACTCTGCTAAAGGAAAGGATAGTGAACTATCTACAATACAGTTCTTTGCTGTACCTGAGGATACATGGTTTCATCAGAGAAAGGTCCTGTCATGAATGTGATTGATATTTTTTTTTGATTGAGTGAGAATTAAAAACATAGAAAAATAGAAACATATAAATGATGGCAGAATTGGACCAGTGGTCCATCCAGTCTGCCCAGCAATCTTCCCATGGTAGTATCTGCTGCACCATGCAGGTTACCCTCCTGTATCAGTCGGTTTTGCTTGACGTGCTTTGCTTAAGGACTTGGCCATAAAAGCAGCGCTAGACTGTAAAAACATCATGGCTTGTGTTGGTTGTCCCTGAATCCAAATTTCTCTTTCCTTTTGCCCCCACCCCTCCTCCTAAGCAGATCAAGGAAGAGCACTCAATATGTTCTACCAGGACTTCAACAAAGCTTTTGATATGGTCCCACATAGGAGGCTCATGAATAAAATGAGAAACTTGGGAGGGGCGCCAAGTTGATGGAATGGATTACAAATTGGTTGACTGACCGGAGAAAGTGTGTATTGGTAAATGGAACTTACTCTGAAGAGAGAACAGTGCTAAGTTAAGTGTCTCAAAGATCAGCTTTGGGACTGATTCTTTTCAATATATTTGTGAGTGACATTGCAGAGGGGATAGCAGGAAAAGCTTGTCTTTTTTGTGGATTATGCCACAATATGCAACAGAATGGACATGCCTAAAGGAGTAGAAAGAATGAAAGGTAATTTTAAAAAGCTTGAAGAGTGGTCAAAGGTTTGGTAGGTAGGATTCAATGCCAAGAAGTGCAGAATAATGGATTTGGGGTACTATAATCCAAAAGAACTGAATGACTAATGTGCAGAACTGGGAGAGGGACCTTGGGGTCATAATATCTGGTGATCTGAATGTTACGGGAGTCTCTGTTTAGTGGACCCTTGCAGGAGACTGGGAAAGGTATTCAAAGTCTCTACTACCGTGCAGGCCAGGAGGCAGATGTTCAGGCTGGATGTTGAGGTGTTCTTTACCCTGGAAGCTGGCACTCCCCCGGGAGAGCCCGTAGGAGCCCAGCCACAGCCACTGGGACTTAGGTGGCTTCACCCTTGGAAGCCGAGCCCCCCCGGGAGGAGCCCGTAGGAGTCCGGCCGCTGGGACTTAAGTGGCTTCACCCTTGGAAGCCGAGCCCCGCTGGGAGGAGCCCGTAGGGGCCCGGCCGCTGGGACTTAGGCGATAAGGTGATCTTGAGACTGGCGCGGGCTGGTTGATGAACAGGACTGGAACCAGACTAGAACAGTAGACAAACTGTAGCAGGGCTCGGGTTCTGGAACCAGGCAGGAACTGAAGCAAGACTCGGGTACTGGAACCAGGCGGGCACTGTAGCTGGCAAGCAGGAACCAAGCAGGTACTGTAACTGGCAAGCAGGAACCAGGCAGGTACTGCAGCAGGTAACTGGAACCAAGCAGGTACTGTAGCAGGTAAGCAAGAATTGCGAGTCCATGGCCTTGCAATCTGTTTCGGGAGTCTCTGTTTAGTGGACCCTTGGGCCGACCTGCAGGAGACTGGGAAAGGTATTCAAAGTCTCTACTACCGCGCAGGCCGGGAGGCAGATGTTCAGGCTGGTCGTAGAGGTGCTCTTCACCCTGGAAGCTGGCACTCCCCCGGGAGAGCCCGTAGGAGCCCAGCCGCTGGGACTTAGGTGGCTTCACCCTTAGAAGCCGAGCCCCCCCGGGAGGAGCCCGTAGGGGCCCGGCCACTGGAGCTTAGGCGATAAGGTGATCTTGAGACTGGCGCGGGCTGGTTGATAAACAGGACTGGAACCAGACTAGAACAGTAGACAAACTGTAGCAGGGCTTGGGTTCTGGAACCAGGCAGGAACTGAAGCAAGACTCGGGTACTGGAACCAGGCAGGAACTGTAGCAAGACTCAGGTACTGGAACCAGGCAGGAACTGTAGCAAGACTCGGGTACTGGAACCAGGCGGGAACTATAGCTGGCAAGCAGGAACCAAGCAGGTACTGTAGCTGGCAAGCAGGAACCAGGTGGGTACTGTAGCTGGCAAGCAGGAACCAGGCAGGTACTGCAGCAGGTAACTGGAACCAAGCAGGTACTGTAGTAGGTAAGCAACAACAGAGCAAGTTCGAGGCAACTCACTCCAGGGCACATAGCAACAGGGATCCAGTAGGTAAGCCCATTGCAAGACAAAGAGGATCAGAAGTGAAAGTCCTTTTATACTGCTGTATGCAGGCAACTCCCTGGAAGGAGTACACATGGACTGCCCCTCACTGGCCCTTTCACTGAGGAGGAGTGCTGCGAGCCGGCCGCCTAGGGAGAAGGTGTGGCCCAAACCAGGAAGTCCAAGCAGAGCCAAGCAAGCCACAGGCAGGCCTCAGAACATCGAGGCCTCCCAGGCCCTGGAGCAAATCCTGGATAGTACGCAGGCGAGGCCCTGGCTTTGGAGCAGCCTCCAGAAGAAAAGGTAAGATGCCTCCTGTGGCACAGCAACAGGAGGGATCGCAACACTGAAGGCAACAAAAAGCATGACCAGGAAGCCAGAGCGATGCTGGGCTGCATAATTTCCTGCTTTATCTCTGCTGTAAGACAATGGCTTCAGAATAATAAGATGGCTCTGAGCCTCACCAAGATGGAGATCATAGATCTCCATCATGTTGTTCATTTGAATTACCCTATCTTTTTTCAAATTGATAACATCACAATTCATTCTTCTCCTCAGGTAAAGAGTCTAGGCCTGATCATAGATTCTGCCCTGACTTTTACAAAGCAAATTAAAGTAGTTATATGTGCAGAGTTCTACAAGCTCCATCTGGTGTGAGTTTGAAGCCTTTACAAATAGTCAGATTTATAAAGTTGTGATAGTTTATCATGGGAGGGGCCAAATATTGATATTTGATCAATATTTGGCCCCCCTTTCTCACAAATTATCATGGCAATACTGTGGAATGATTTTTTATTGAAGCAAAAATGCGTGACAAAAAATTGTGCTGTGGTACAGGAAATTTCTGCATGATGGCAGCCCACCTCGACCGGGGCTGCCATTGCTTAAAGGGTTAGGAAAATAGTTTCCCCCCGAAAGAATAAAAAACATCCAGGGGGGTCGCTGTCAATCCCAGTCCGCCCCCTGCCACCTACCGAGTTGGCCCTGGATGCCATTCCCCCCCCCCCCCCCTTCTCAAGATTAAACATAAATACATGACACACACATACACAGCGATGGCTCTTTCATTTCACCCATTTCAAGGCCAAAAGCCCCTTACATAGTAAATAGCCCCCTATTCCAAAACCCCTTCCAAATTAAAAAAAATCCCTGGTGTCTAGTGTCCCTTCAACCCCAAAAAGATGTCCCTGGTAGTCTGCGGGGCAGATGGTCCCTCACCCCAATCACTTAACCCCCTGTACCTCAAAAATGTTTTTTCGACAGCTCACTGGGGGCCCCCTCTTTTTCCAGACCCAGTCAGCGCCATTTTTCAAAATAGTACTAACTTGACCTTGCCCCCTCATATGACAGGGCAAGCTCCTGAGATTTGTTTACTGTAATTTCTGGTCTGGTGTGGGGTTTTTTTAGTGGTAAGGTGTCAATGTCAATGTTTATGTGTTTATGATTTGAGTGTCCTCCATTTTGGACCAATGCTTCTCAGGCCTTACCCTCATGCCTCTATCATGTCCATTCCATAAGACTCTGGCCCTTTCATCACAGATAATGTTATTCAGCCATGGAAATTGAGGCCTCCCCTTGGTAAGAAGGTAGCAGAGTATTTTCCCTGAAATGCAGCCTGTTGGATGTTACAAAACGTCATGCTTAGTAGGCAGCCTTCCTGCTATAGAGGACAAGCCTCTGGTCCAGCATCCTATTTCTGTTAGGATTAGTGGGTATGTGGGCCCTGGGCTGAGATGAGAGATGGTCCTGCCCACAGGGAGGAGCCCCGTGAGCCTCACCGTTGGGAGGCGAGGTTTCAGCTGACATCAGACACAGTTCAAGTCTAGAGTCTTTATTAAAGAGGTAGAGCAGCACTACCCACGGAGCGGGAGGTGCCAGAGAAAAGTCACATAGACACAGAGGTCCCACGGGGTCTGTGGATTGGGGAATACCCAAGGAGGATAACTCAGTATAGTTGGTAATGGTCCACAGAGTGGGGTACATTGATGAGGTCTTCAGTGGAGATGGTAATGGTCCGCAGAGTGGGGTACACTGAAGAGGGTCCTCAGTAGAGATGGTATTGGTTCAAAGAGCGGGGTACACCGATGAGGTCCTCAGTAGAGATAGTAATGGTCCACAGAGTGGGGTACATTGAAGAGGGTCCTCAGTAGAGATGGTAGTGGTCCACAGAGCGGGGTACTCATGGCAGGCGTAGCGATAGTTCCAGGGAAGCCCTGTGGAATAGGGCTGGCAGTAGTCCTGAGCATCAGGCCCTATGAGGAGAGGATAGCCAGAGACCAGGAGAGGGCCCCCAAGGAGAGGGTACCCGTAACGTCTCACGCCAAGAAAGTAGAAGTTGGAATGAAGGGTCCTCTGTGAGTGATAAGGATTCAGCAATGAGGGAACTCATTGCCAAGTCATAGGTAGGCAGGGCCAGCCGACTTAAATGTCCTGGAGGAATGACGTCTTCTGGAGGGGATGCCTCCAAGGTTCCCACCATGACGTGCTTAAGACTGGCCCGTGCACGTGCGCGGCTAAGGGATTCCAAAGGAAAGATGGTGGTTGGCAGTGCCCGTGCTATCCAGGGAGGCCTGGGAGTGGTAGGCAGGCTGGCGACAGCTGGTGGAGGCTGAAAGTCTTCCCAATGGAGTCAAAGCTGTGAAGAAAGAGGTGAGCAACAGCGTTCGCAGCCATCTGCAACCGACGGGTGTAACAGTACCCCCCTTCTTAGGGCCCCTCCCCAGGGGTTTTGGCTTTCTCGGGTGAGAACTGTTTGATCAGCTCCTTGTCAAGGATATTGACTGCAGGCTCCCAGCTGTTCTCTTCAGGGCCAAATCCTTCCCACGAGATCAGATATTCCCAATGCTTCCCACATTTTCTTACGTCCAAGATGTCTTCAACCTGATACATTATATCCTCTTCTGAAGCCAGAGGTTGGGGCTCAGGAGGTTTCTTGGAGGATTCAGATAGGATGAGCAGTTTTAATAGTGAGATGTGGAAAGTGTTATGAATCTTGAGCGAAGTGGGGAGACGAAGGCTGTAAGTGACCAGGTCCAGCCGGCAAAGTATGGGAAAAGGCCCGATGTATCTGGGAGCGAAGCGGGCTGAAGGCAGCTTCAAGTGAATAAAGCAGGTGTTGAGCCATACCTTGTCTCCGGGGTTCAACTGAGGAGCTGATGATGGGCATCATAGAACTTCTTTGATTTCAGACGGCTTGCTGCAGAAGTTGCTTGGTGTGCTCCCAAAGTTGATGGAGCTCTTGTGCAGAGGCTTGTGCTGCCAGAGAGGGAATAGACAGAGGTATTGGAAGAGGAAGCAGAGGCTGACATCTGTACACTACTTGGAAGGGTGATGACCAGGAAGATGCAGACTGATGGGAGTTCAAGGCGATCTCGTCCCAAGGCAAGAACTCCTACTAGTCATTCTGCCGAGAGTTCACATACACCCGAAGAAACTGCTTGTCCATTGGCCTGTGGGTGATAGGCCGATTTGAGGTCCAAGGCAATGTCAAATTTTTTACAAAGTGACCTCCAAAACCTGGCCGTGAATTGAATACCCCGATCCGAGAGTATGTGTCTCGGGAGTCTGAGAAGGTGGAAGATGTGACGAATAAATAGTTTAGCTAGCTCCAGGGCTGAAGGAAGACCAGGTAATGCCATGAAGTGGGCCATCTTCAAAAATCGGTCTACGGTGACCCAAATGGTGTTATTGCCACTGGAAGGGAAATAACACCATTTGTGTGGCTATGTGTGTCCATGGCTCATTAGGGACTAACAAAACAGCAAGGACGGCTGCTTAATAAAGCCGTGGAAGCAGAACTACACAATAAGCAGCCTAATGTCCAACAATATCAAATTTATTACGTAGAATCAAATTATGCATTGAGCCCGACTCCAGCCGAGTTTCGCCCTTTTTCAGTAGGGCTGCATCAGGGGAATTTGCACAACAAACATTCAGGATCTCAGTATAGTAAATCACTTCAGTCTCTTCCGAAACCATTGGTTGTGCACCAGATCGGCATCTAAATCCTCAGCATGCCGGCGCTGGCGTTTCAATGGTTTCGTAAGAGATTGCAGTGCTTTGCAATACTGAGATCCTGAATACTATATCTGTTTCAATGTGTGTTGCATACAAGGTCAGCATTTGAATCCTGTACTTTTCACAGCTTTACCCACAACTCTTTGATGAGGATTTTAGATTATCATATGCAAATTCCCCTGATGCAGCCCTACTGAAAAAGGGCGAAACTCGGCTGGAGTCGGGCTCAATGCATAATTTGATTCTACGTAATAAATTTGATATTGTTGGACATTAGGCTGCTTATTGTGTAGTTCTGCTTCCATGGCTCATTAGGTGCAGGAAGAGGTTGTAGGAGACCCCCAAGGATGGCCTGCCAGTGGCTTTTGATGAGCGCAAGTGGGACATGATTCCACATATGCTTGAGCGTCCTTCTTCATGGTTGGCCACCAATAGAACCTCTGGAGTGTGGAGAGAGTTCTAGCTTGTTTGGGATGACCAGCGAGTAGGGAATCATGCGCCCAGCAGAGGATTTTCCTTCGTAGAGGTTGGGGACCCACCGTCTTCCCAGATGGCATTGTGAGTGTGGCGGAGAAGAGTACTTTAGTTGAGTCAATGATGTGCCGAGGGACATCTGGAACATCATCGGTGGTGAACGAATGAGAGAGGGCATTGGCTCGGACATTCTTATTGGCTGGCCAGAATCGAAGTACGAAATTGAACTAAGTAAAAAAAAGAGACCAATGGGCCTGTGATTAAGGCGTTGAGCATGGTGTAGGTACTAGAGGTTATTGTGGTCAGTATATACCGTTATTTGGTGTTGCGCTCCCTCAAGCCAGGGACACCACTATTCAAAGGCTAGTTTAATCGCCAGCAATTCTTTGTCCCCGATTCCATAATTACGCTCAGCCGGGGAGAAGCATTGGGAGAAGAATGAACACACGTGCAAGGTGTGGTTAGTAGAATGCTGGCTGGGGACTGCACCAACACCAACATCTGAAGCATCTACTTCGATGATGAAGGGTCATCGGGGGTCGGGATGATGCAGGCATGGCTCTTGTAGGAATGCCTCCTTAAACTCCCGGAAGGCGGACAAGGCCTCGGGTGACAACTGGGAGGGATTGGCTCCCTTTCATGTCATAACTGTGAGTGGGGTGGTTAGTGTCAATTAGTGATTGATGAATGACCTGCAGTAGTTAGTAAAGCCCAGAAATCTTTGGAGTACCTTAAGGCCAATCCCAGATGCTCTTAGTCTTTTGTGGATCCATCTGGAACCCCTGGCTAGAGACCACATAGCCCAGAAAAGGGACAGATTCCTTGTGGAAAGAGCATTTCTCCAGCTTGGCCTATAAGTGGTTATCCCTTAAGCGTTGCAGAACATTGGTGACATCCTGGTGATGGCTCTGGAGGTCTTGCAAAAATTGTCCAAAACCAAAAAGGTATAGAAGTGAAGCAATTGACAATTCAACAAAAAGCAAAACTTTACAGCACCATATTTTACAAAAAACTTATTAACTGATAATTCCCAGATCGTAAAAATCAGAGGAAAAAAGACCACAGGACCTCACGTTTGTTCTACATAGAACATACAACATGTAAGATATAAATTATCGGTTTTTGAAGAAACCTCCAACCACCAAAACGTTTATTTAATCCTAATTTTTTAATCTTAATTTTTTAATTTTATGCTTTCTTAAAACTTATACATTGTGTTGCAATTGTACTGGACATTCAATGTTTATAAACACTGTTGCTCAAAGTTCAAGATAATAACTCTTTCAAAAAAAACAGTTTCAAATATCATCCGGATATGATATGATTTTGACTTATCTGAATAATGCATTAAATAATGCTATGGTTATGCCGGATGTATACTGGATCCATTCATTATTCTTAAGCCAATATCAGCTGATGTTTCACCATGAGGGAAACTTTTATAAAATGAGGAAAATAGTTAGAAAAAAACTGAAAGGTGCAGCTGCAAAGGTTAAAAGTTTATCACAGGCATAGACATTGTTTAAAAATACAATCTTAGAAGCACAATCCAGATGTATTCCACACATTAAGAAAGGTGGAAGGAAGGCAAAATGATTATCAGCATGGTTAAAAGTTGAGGTGAAAGACGCTATTTCAATCAAAAAACATCTTTTCAAAAATGTGAAGAAGGATCCATCTGAACAAAAGAGGAAAAAGCATATGCATTGTCAAGTTAAGTGTAAAACATTGATAAGGCAGGCTAAGAAAGAATTTGAAATGAAGTTGGCAGTAGAGCCAAAAACTCATAATAAAAACTTTTTAAAATATATCTGAAGCTCCTCCTGTGAGAGAGTCAGTTGGTCCGTTAGATGACCAAGGGGTTAAAGGAGTTCTTAGGAAAGATAAGGCCATTGCAGAAAGACAAAATTAATTCTTTGCTTCTGTGTTTACTAATGAGGATGTTAGGGAGATACCACTTCTGGAGATGGTTTTCAAGGTTAAGGAATTAGATGAACTGAACCAAATCACTGTGAACCTGGAAGACATAGTAGGCCAGATTGACAAACTAAAGATTGGCAAATCACCTAGAGCAGATAGTATCCACTGTTTTTCCTAGCACTGAAGTCAGGCTCACTGGTCTATAGTTTCCCGGATTGCCCTAGAGCCATTTTTAAATATTGGAGTTATATTGGCCGCCCTCCAGTCTTCAAGTACAATGGATGATTTTAATGATAGGTTACAAATTTTAACTAATAGATCTGAAATTTCATGTTTGAGTTGCCTGGACCAGATGGTATGGGATGCATACCATCTGGTCCAGGCAATTTGCTACTCTTTAGTTTGTCAATCTGGCCTAATTTTGTAAAAGTACTTGAGGCAACAAAATTGGGCCTTCCCCTGTTCCCTCCCAATCCGCTCCAATTTAGGAGTGGACTGAGAGGGAATTTTCCTACCGCCCTACCTAAACTTCCTCCCCCTTTGTTTGTTTTTCAATTTACTTCAGCTCCCAAGCTGAAGTAATTTACGCATGCCAGCTGACTGCCGGCACATGCTTCCCCAGAACAGCAGCTAATGGTCGCTGTCCCGGCCAGCCTCTGTCCTGTTTTATTTATCATACATATCAGTACATATCATATCGCTTTACAGCGAAACGAGGGAAGCATAAAACGAAAGCCTTACATCAAACAAGGGTTACAGGAACTGGGATCAAATTTAACATATAAATAGTATGGTCTTCCTGATATATAGCAGGCAAAAACTAGGAAAGATAATAAAATGTCATGAGGGAAACTACTCCTCAGTGACCAGGAGCTAATGGTCTGAGGTAAAATTGAGAAGCAAGACCTGTCTACGAGGTAGGGTCTGGTTTAGAGTTCGGAGAACTTGACTGAAATCTTGACTGAAAAAACTTGATGGAAAACGTGGCTGAAAATTTGACAGAAGCAAGACCTGTCTGCGAGGTAAAGTCTGGTTAAAAGTTTGGAAAACTTGACTAAGAAGGTATTCCTGTTATAATGGGAAAGGCAGATGGATCCTATAAATTTACTGAAAAGTTTGAGTCCTGTCTCACTCCTCCCCACCCAGAACCTGCCCCCCCACCCCCAACCCGGCCTGCCCCCTTTTCAGGGCCCAGCAATTATGCACGTAAGTGACAATATTTGCTTGCATGGCCAATTTCAAATTTACACCATTTATCTCTCCTTAGTATGAGTGTGTGAACCTAGCTCTATGTTTGTATGAGAAAAAACACAAAAGAATTAAAACTCCAACGTAATTGTATCTTACCAAATTTAACTAGGAATGTCTCCATTGGCAAACTGAAGGTCTCTCAGTGCACATTCTAGTGTTTGGCATGTTCCCTCTCTACTGGGCACTCTGGACTCAGCATAGTGAATGTTGTGATCCTTTCCTTTGTTACAGTTCAGCTACTGGTACAGATTCAGCTACAATTGTAGATATTTTTCTTTTTTATCCTGGCTCGATGGTCATGATTTTACTTAGTCTTTACTTAGATTTTACTTTGCAATATGCCATCTGATTGGGTGACGCAATTCATGCCATTGACTGCTGTGGTCCAGCTAGGTGATGGCCACATGCTTCTAATGAGATTTTTCAGGAGGCACTTCCTGAAGTAACCTAAATGACAATTTTATCTCAGTTCATCGCCTATTTCTAAAAGGTCACAAATGCACTGGTGGCTTACTTCAGTCTATTGTAAAGATTGTGAACTCTCATTTTCTGACAAGTTCTTCTCATTGATAGGCTGCTGGCCACTTTGTGACATCCGGATCTTTGATATTTCCATGGCGTAATCTGCGTCTGCATCCTGCACTGTCAAACTCTATCCTCTTCCTATATCTTGCTTTACATGTACAAGAGATCAGCAACTTTCTGCAAGTTTGCTCTACACAAGAGGCAGAAAAGCTTGTGGTTTATATCTCATAGAGAAGAAGTGGAACTAGCAGGAAAGAAACGAAAGAAATAAAAAGAAACCTAACTCACTTTTAAATCCTTCCTTTACATGTTATAAAATCGCGCACATGTAGGCCTGCGCTTATGTTTGAAAATTTACCCCAGTGTGCGCAAGGCCCAGCTACGTGCGTATCCCCCGCTTTTTACGCACGTGGCCCATTGAAAATTGACCCATGTATGTAGACTAAATGTAATGACCTTTCAGTTATTTTGCAAGTAAGAAGACAAGAAAATAATTTATGGGTATTACACTCCTGGTTTATCAAATATGGCAATATGCGCATGCATGTATTTTCTCACAAAGATTGCCTTTTGTGATTTATTTGATTAGAAATTATTATTTACCTATATAAAAAAAAAAAAAAGCTTAACATCACTGAATTGTTGATAAGAAACATTTCTTAACCTCGTCTCAAATATTTGCTTTTATATGATAAAACACTTTTTTGGAAGTCATTACACAATATTTTATTGTACTGATTAAATGAAATGTATATTTATATTCTAATTTGATCATCCTAATATTTTATCTTACATACATACATTGACCACTACATAAAATGTTTTCAGCCTGTATGAAATAATTGTGATCTGTTTCTGACATATAGTTACTCATTGCCATCCTAAATATTTACTTATAAAATAGCACAGTCTTGGACCTAACTAACATGAATTGTATTAGCTAAATTGACTGAGTTCACACTGAGTGGATTAACTGAATTGACTGAAGCCATAAAAGAAAAGAAAAACAACTAATTAGAAAAAGTGTTTTATCTTGTACAGAAATTCTGTTAGCATTGTGGGCCAGATTTTGTAATCTACGCCCAATTTTATAACATGCGCGCGCCCAGCCCTAGGGGAGCCCTGCTGGCTTTCCCTGTTCCCTCCGAGGCTGCTCCGAAATTATTTTAAAGAGGTAAAGCTGCAGATAGCTGTAGGAATATAAGAAAAGAAAAGTGATAATTGTTGATATTGACAGTGTGGATTTATTACCTATTTATTTTTGCAAACTTGGTAGAATGTAAGAAATAAATGTTAATGCTTAAAGTTTATTGTTATATAACTGCAGTCCATCTGAATTATTGTTCCCTAAAGACTCTGTCTTCCCTCTCTACCCCTGCCTGCCACCATTATTGGAAGTTATTTTGAGAGTCGTTCACCAGCCATTGGTAAAGACATGATTCATTCCCCTGAAGCAGGCAGAAGTTGCTGAAACATTGTCAGTGTTGGGAAAGCATAAATACTGAGTACTTGGAAAACGTAATTGCAGTGAAGAGAGCGGGTTTTGCATTTATAAAGATAAGTGCTTGTGTTTTAAAATTATAAAATATAGAAACATAAGAGAATAAATGATAAAAAAAGAATTTTAATATAAGAGAATTTTTTGAATGAATATAAAAATAAAGATTAAAAGTGATGCAATAAGTCAGAACAAGTAAATGTGCTCTGTTATATGATGCTGGTTGAAGCCCTTTGCAGGAAAGAGACTGTGGATTACATGTTTGAGCAATCTTTTATTTAATGTTTATCTGATACTTATTCCCTCTATAAGTATCAGTTGGTATTGATTCTGTGAGTTCACTTCAATAAGGCCATCAGTTGAGGGAAGGTGTTAGGTCATCTAATAAATGCTAGTATGCAGCATCACTTACAGAAGTAGCACCTGCCAGCATTGCCATCAGGGGAGGGAAGAGGGACTCTTTTTATCATTCAAAGCAAAGGGGGTTGTAAGGTGGAAGACTTTTCCCAGGCCTTGTAGGTCTTCTGTCGTCTTTCTTCAGTCTTTAACTGCCATTCAACAAAATGCCTAAGCACTATGCAAGCCTTCAAGTTAGGGCCATGCATAGGAGCTAGGCCAAGGTGGCAGCAATCTACCATGCCCTAGGCCTACGCAAGACCTCATCATCAGATCCCACCTCCCAGTCTGGGTAAGTGGGAGCCGGGGAGGATCCTGGCCCTGGCATTTTTTCAGGTGGGCATGGGAGTCCTCGTTTCTTATTTTTTTTAATGCTTATTTTGTTTTTGTTTTTTTTTATTAAATAAACCAAATAAACATAAAGGGGCGGATTTTAAAAGCCCTGCTCGCGTAAATCCGCCCGGATTTACGCGAGCAGGGCCTTGCGCGCCGGCGCCCCTATTTTCCATAGGCCGCCGGCACGCGCAGAGCCCTGGGACGCGCGTAGGTCCCGGGGTTTTTCGAAGGGGGCGTGTCGGGGGTGGGGCCGAATGATGCGACGTTTTGGGGGCGGGACGCGGCATTTCGGGGGCGGGCCCAGGGGCGTGGTTTCGGGCCGGGGCGTTCCGGGGGCGTGGCCGCACCCTCTGGAACCACCCCCGGGTTGGGTCTCGGCGCGCCAGCAGCCCGCTGGCGCGCATGGATTTACATCTCCCTCCGGGAGGCGTAAATCCGTGGATAAAGGTAGGGGGGGTTTAGATAGGGCCGGGGGGGGTGGGTTAGGTAGGGGAAGGGAGGGGATGGTGAGGGGAGGGCGAAAGAGAGTTCCCTCCAAGGCCACTCCGATTTCGGAGCGGCCTCGGAGGGAACGGAGGCAGGCTGCACGGCTCGGCGCGCACCGGCTGCCCAAAATCGGCAGCCTTGTGCGCGCTAATCCAGGATTTTAGAAGATACGCGCGGCTACGCGCTAATCCAGGATTTTAGAAGATACGCGCGGCTACGCGCTTTTTTAAAAAATCTACCCCAAAATGAAACAATATTCATGGGGAAACCTTCCTTACAAAAACAAAAAAGAAAATGAAACAAAATTTTTACTTCTGAAAAAATTACTTCCCACTGCAAGAGGGGCACTTTAAAGTCAGTTTTTCTTTCTTCTCTTTATTCACTGTACTTGCTGAGCACTTTTCTTACTCCTCTTCTCATTATCTTTGAGATGATAGTGAATCTACTTCTATAACCAAACAGATTCCTTCTCTCACCTTCAATTCCTCATCCAGGAATGGATGAAAATCCACACCTCTTTAGACCTCTTCACAGTTCGCCCATATTCTCATACTGAGAAAACTGCACATTTTCGGCCCGATTTTAAATGGCTCACGGGCATAAAAAACAGGGTTTATGCACGCAGCTGGGCCTTGCACGCACCGTATGCATTTTAAAAGGGGCCCAGCCATGCACGTAACCCCTGTGATGCGCACAAGAGCTGGGCCTCGGCAACGGGGCGGGGAGGGGCGGTTCAGGGGGCAGGGTAGGGTGGGGCTGGAGGCGGCCAATACAGTGGGCCATTTGCTGCTGTGCTGGGGGATCGCGCGCCGGCATGGTGCCGGTGCGCGCAACTTGCTTCTGCTCCTTTGGAGGAGCAAAAAGTAAATTTTTAAAAATTGGGATAGCTAGGATAGGGATAGGGGCCGGGTAGGAGAGAGGAAGAGGAAGGGAGGTTAGGGTTGGGGGTAGGGAAGTTCCCTCCCAGCCGCCGTGCAAATTTTGCTAAAGTGTGCCCCCCATTGCGCGCACTGCCTCCGATTTTATAACATGCGCGCACCTGCGTGCGCATGTTATAAAATCGCATCTCCATGTGCGTGCCCCGGATAGCACATGCACATGGACGCGCACGCATATTTCTTTTAAATCTACCCCTTAGTTTACACACTCTGAGCGTTTGATTGGGTACTCATGCGTGTTAAAAGCAAAGACTGAAAAAAGGGAAACCAAAATATGAGATGAAGAATGTGGAAAAGCTCCTAACTCAGAAAACACAAGACATTAATAGTTTCCCAGACAGGATCTGCATTGTTCCAGACATAGTCCTTCAAAAAAGTTGAAAGTTCTCTGTTTCCTTTTCTGCACCCAGAGACCCCAAAGTTCTTTCTCCTGAAAAGTAAACAAAAACCAGGCAACAGGCATGGACATACTATCCTTGGAATGATCAACTTAGGATTCCACACCTTAAAATAGAGGCATGGGTTTTTATGCTCTAAGATGGTAACTTTCAGATGGGTGTGCAGGTGCACATATATATGTGTGTGTTGGCATGCACCCAGATATGCGGCCACTTTAAAACATGTGCACATGTACGGGTTTGTAATAAAATAGTCTAGGCATGCATATGTGTGCGCCCAATTTTGCACATGGGCACGAGCAGCCACATAAAGTTGGGTTTGAGGCATGTAAGAGGGGGAATTTTAAAACAGGTACATGTTCATGCCATGACCAGTTTCATCAGTTCATTCACCAGTTTGCCCAGTGTACAGCTAAGTCCTCTAAACCCCCCTGATTTGGTAGCATGCATCTCCCCCAGTAAACCCAGACCCCTCAAAAAGCTCTGAAATGCCTGGAAACAATTTTATTGACATTTACACCTCCTCAATAGCAGAAGTAAAGGGCGGCCAAAATAGCAGAGAAGGGTGACAAAAACAATAAAGGGGATGGAATGGCTTCCCTACAAGGAAAGGTTAAAGAGATTATGGGTGTTCAGCTTGGAGAAGAGACGACTGAGGGGGGGGGAGGGCTATGATGGAGATCTACGAAATCATGAGAGGACTAGAATGCTTATTGTAAATCAGTTGTTTACTCTTTCAGAGAATACAAGTATTAGGGAGCATGCCTTGAAGTTAGCCAGTAGCACATTTAAAACAAATCAAAGGAAATTATTTTTCACTAAATGCATAATTAAGCTCTAGAATTTGTTGCCAAGGAATCTGGTTAAGGCCAGTGCCATATCAAGGGAAGGCAGGGGTGCCAAGGTCCCCAGTTACCAGGCTGTAGGAGGTGCAAGGGGACAGGGGATCCCATCCTGCCCAGGCAAGAAAAAGGCCACTGGCCGCCAGGGGAGCCCATCCCACCTGGCGGCAAAAAAAGAGGTGATGGAAGCCCACAGATACTAGAGGAACCCATCCTGCCCAGTGGCAGAGGAGGAGGAGGCCTGCGGCCACCTAGAGCAACACTTCTCAATGTCAGCCAGTATGTCACTACACTTCTTGTCCCCTGCTGGCCCAGTTGCTCCCCCTACCTCAGAAAAATGCAAATTATTTCCTCTACCCAGGCTTGAAATGCTGATAACCCAACGGAATGCAGTAGGAGGGCTGGAAGATGCTCTAGCAGCATGATCTCTTCTTCTCGCTTCCGCAATCCAGAAGAGGAAGTCCTGTGCAGTGGCCATGTGCCCGAAGAAGAGCAGCGAGGTCCGAGCCAAAAAAGAAGGAATATGAGCCCCCATAGTGGATGGGACTCCATTCTCGAAGCTTCTGATACTGCCAGTTCTTCGGTTAGGGAAGAGAGAGAGAGAGAGTGAGTGAGTGAGTGAGTGAGCAAGTATGTGTGTGTGTGTGTAATTGAGAGCCTGTGAGAGAGAGAGAGAGCATGTGTGTAACTGTGTGATTGAGAGACTGTGTGGGAGAGAGAGAGCATGTGTCTAAGTATGATTGAGAACCTGTATGTGACTGAGATCCTTTATGTGTGAGAAAAAGACACTGTATGTATGTGTGTGACTGAGAACCTTTGTATGTAAGTGTGAGAAAGACAGAGAGCATGTGTGTAAATGTATGATTAAGAGCCTAAGTAGTGAGAAAGAGCATATGTATATGTATGGGATTGAGAGTCTATGTAAGTGAGAGAGAGAGCATGTGTATATGTGCTTGAGAGCCTGTGTGTGAGAGAGAGCTTGTGTGTGACTGAGAGAGAGGAGAAAATTGCAAGCAAACTCTCCCCTCCCCTCCTCTCCTATTAATTCAAACATCTCAGACATTTACTGGTATGGCAAGCAGAGCATTTTTTTATCCTTATTATTTTTAATTATTGGTTCTTTGTGTCTGCTGTTTTGAAATATTTTATTTGTGTCTGGAAAATGTTTATATGAGTTTTTATTATTTGATATTCCATTCATCAGCTGTTTTGAAATAATCTGTTCCTTTTATTATTATGGTTTTACTGCTATTGATGTTATGTTTCTTGATTTGTTTTGTGAGGTACTGTGATGTTTCTCTTTTTCCTTTGTTGCACTGCATACAGAGTGTCTGGCTTGGTATGGTTTGCAGTTCAGTTTTTGTCTGCATGTTTCTAGTTATGCTTTATGGTTTCTTTATTCTTTGTTAAGTGGGGGTCTGGCACATGATGTGACTGAGGTGAGATATTCTGCTGGCATGTAGTTACTGTGTAGGGCTCTAAAGCAGCCTGGCTTGTTCCATTTTCCTAATAGAGGGAGCACTGGAGTTTTAAGGCCTGGTATAATTCAGTCTTGCCTTTTTCTAGATAAGGTGGTTACTGTTTGAGTGCTGGAAGTTAGTGGTATGGTATGGGAGGTTTTCTATTTATGTAATTTCTGTTCAGAGAGTGTACTTATCTTTCCCTTCTGTCATTATTAACAATGAAAGTAATACTGGGCCTTTTTTTTATTATTATTTCCACTATGGGTTGTAATGAGCAGTGTGTCACACATGTGAGCTTTGTTCATCAGGTGTATCATGATGGGAAAAAGGTTGAGAACCACTCTCCTAGAGTGCCACCAGTCTAGGGGCAGTGACAGTATGGTCTCTCCTTCCTGCCTGCACAGCATGGAAAAGGAAGTTACTGCTAGAGGAAAGAATAGTATGTCCTCTGCGCTGTGACAGGAAGAGGAAGCATCACCATGGGTCTGCGCAGTATTGCAGCACAGAAGGAGCAACAGCATGCCCCACACACACACACACTCACACACGCACGCACGCACACCCACAGATGTAGTAAACAGTGCGGGTTCAGCTCCTGAGGCCTCAAAAAGAGGATGTCGTCCACTGGATTTCTAGTTCTGATGAGAAGAAGCAAATGTGTCCTGATTGGGAGGGGGGAGGAACTGAGCATGTCTGTGTGTATGAATATGTGTGAAAACATGTCTATGTGTGTATGTATTTAATTGTGTTAGAGCATGTTTCAGTGTGAGAGCATGTGTGTGTATGTGTGTGTGTACGTATGTCTGCATTATGTATATGTGTGTGAGAGCATATCTATCTCTATGTAACTGTGAGAGCATATCTGTCTTTGTGTGTCTCTGAGACTGTGAGAGCATGTCTGTCTGTTTGTGTGTTTGTTTCTCTGTGTGTCTAAATGTGTGAGACTATATCTGTCTCTATGTGTTTGTGAGAGCATGTCTGTCTTTGTGTGTGTGTGTGAGAGACTGTGAGAACATGTCTATTTGTGTGTATGAATATGTGTATATGTGTATGTGTATATGTGTGAGAGGATATCTGTGTCTGTTTGTGAGAGTACATCTGAGTGTATGTGACAGCATGTCTGTCTGTGTATATGAGAGCATGTCTGTCTCTATTAGGGGTGTGCATTCGTTTTGAACTTAAATGTAAAACGCAACTTTTTTTTTTTTTTAACTTAAAAAAGTGATGAGGCGAAAACGATCGGATTTCCAACTTATCCAACATAGCTATGTTGAATACGTTGGAAATCGCGATTGTTGATCCAAAATAAAAATTTTAACCCCTCACCCTCCTTAATCCCCCACCCCAAGACTTACCACAACTCCCTGGTGATCCAGCGGGGAGTCAGGACGCCATTCCTGAACTCCTTTGCGAGGAACTTTTGGCCAGCTTGGGGGCTGGCCAAAAGTTCTTTTTGGGCCCAACGAGGGTCCCGGAGCGAACCCGCGGGGAATCACGTGACGCCGTGTCACTCCGACGTGGCGCCAACGTCACGTGTTCCTCGCAAAGGAGTTCAGGAATGGCTTCCTGACTCCCCGCTGGATCACCAGGGAGTTGTGGTAAGTCTTGGGGGGGGGGGGATTAAGGAGGGTGAGGGATTTAAATTTTTATTTGCACGTATGGACATAGACTCAACTTATGGAATTCTCCATATGTCCATATTGACCGCAAATGGGACCCCCTTTCGACTTATGGACTTATGAACTTAAACTTTTGCTCTGCACATCCCTAGTCTCTATGTGTGTAAGAATATGTCAGTATGTGTATATATATGTGGGAATATATCTATCTCTTGTGTGTTTATGAAAGCATGTCTGTGGTTTGTGAGAGCATGTTCTGTGATTCTGCATGTGTGTAGAGGAGAAAGACTGAGCAACAATCCCTCTCCTTTCCCCTGTTAATCCACAATAATCTCAGGGCATTTGGAAATCAAAAGATCCCAGGTATGGACAGCAGGGGATTTATCTTTTTTTAAAGTTTTAAGTATTAGGTGATATATATGTCTACTGTTTTGAAATATTTTATTGGTCATATAAGTTTTATATTATTGGATGTTATTCTTTTTGTCAGTTGTTTTGAAATATTCTTTTTATTTGTATGGTTTCACTTCTATTTATGATTTATATATCCTGATTTTATTGTTTGATCTTTATGAGGAATTGTAATGTTTCTGTTTTTCCATTGTTGCACTGCATACATAGTCTGGCTGTTATGGTTTACAGTTCTGTTTTTGTTTGCACTAGTTTATGGTCACTTTATTCTGTATTTGGTGAAGGTCTGTCTCTTTCTGCATGTGTGATTGAGGTTGAGTATTCTACTAATGTGTCATTTCTATGTAGGGATTTATAGAAGTTCGTTGAATCGCTGATACGTTGTCGTGGAGGGTCGATTTCGTTCAATATGGACTTATGGAGAATTCCATAAGTTGAGGATCTGTCCATACTTTTCCCGGTTCCCTAAATAAAAATTTAAACCCCCCCACCCTCCTTAATCCCCCCCCCAAGACTTACCAAAACTCCCTGGTGGTCCAGCGGGGAGTCAGGAAGCCATCCCTACACTCCTTTGCAATTTCCTCACAGCGCCGATAGCCTGTGTCACAGGGGCTGCCCGTGCCATTGGTCAGCCCCTGTCACATGGTCAACGGCGCCATCTTGTGCTCCTACCACGTGACAGGTAGGTCATGTGGCAGGAGGTCGCTCCGGGACCCCCGCTGGACCCAACCGGAACTTTTGGCCAGCTTGGGGGGGGCCTCCTGACCCCCCCACGCTGGCCAAAAGTTCCGGTTGGGTCCAACGGGGGTCCGGGAGCGGAGGCACGGAGGAGCACGTGACGCCAGCGTCACTCCGCTCCGGCGTCACGTGCTCCTCCGCTCCGGCGTCACATGCTCCTCCGCTCCCGGACCCCCGTTGGACCCAACCGGAACTTTTGGCCAGCTTGGGGAGGTCAGGAGGCCCCCCCAAGCTGGCCAAAAGTTCCGGTTGGGTCCAACGGGGGGTCCCGGAGCGACCTCCTGCCACATGACTTACCTGTCACGTGGTAGGAGCACAAGATGGCGCCGGTGACCATGTGACAGGGGCTGACCAATGGCACGGGCAGCCCCTGTGACACAGGCTATCAGCGCCATGAGGAAATCGCAAAGGAGTGCAGGGATGGCTTCCTGACTCCCCGCTGGACCACCAGGGAGTTTTGGTAAGTCTTGGAGGGGTCAGGAGGGTGGGGGGGTTAAGTGTTTATTTAGGTTCAACATATTCAACAGAAATATGTTGAATACGTTGGAATTCGCGATGCGTTTCTCCTCAAACCTTTTTTTCTCTTTTAAAAATATAAGTTGCGTTTTACATATGTGTTCAAAACGAATGCACACCCCTAATATGTGTTACAAGGAACTTTTTGACTTTTTTGCAGGGTTTTATGGTTGACACAGCAGCTGTGCATGTAAATATAATATTCAAGCTGTTTATAATATTTTTACTTCAAAAGATTGTACTTTGAATGTGTTTTTCATGTAAAATCTTTTATTATAAATGCATAATATGAAATTGTGTGTGTAGAGGTTCGTGGTAGAGGAAGCCTGGGCACAAAGCTATAAAATTCACAGAGGGTGTGTAATATCTTTGCATTGACCCTGATTAATAAAAGAATACATATTGGTCCGAATTTTAAAAGCCTTACATGCATAAATCCAGAGGATTTACGCGCGTAGGGGGGGTTACGACGCGCGTAAAGCCCCGGGACATGTGTGAGTCCCAGGGCTTGCAAAAAGGGGCGGTCCAGGGGTGGAGCCGGGGGCGTGGCAAGAGACCTCCGACACAGCGGCCATTGCTACTGTGTTGGAGGATCGCATGCCGACAGGCTGCCGGAGTGCGCAAACTGCGCCTGGCTCCAGGCAGGCGCAAAAGTAAAGACAACAATTTTAAGGGGCAGTTAGAGTAGGGCTAGGGGAGGAAAATGTAGGGGAAGGGGTGGGAAGGTTAGGTTAGGGGGAAGGGAACAGGGGAAGGCAGCGCGGCTCAGAGCAGGCTCAGCACGGGCAAGGTGCACAATTGTGCACCCCCTTGCGCGTGCCGACCCCTGATTTTATAACATGCACGCTCCTGCGCGCATGTTATAAAATCGGGCATACATGTGTGGGCGCCAGGTAGCACGTGCACATTTATACCCGCACGCAACTTTTAAAATCTACCTCATAACGTAAAAAAAAAAAAACAGAATGAGGAGGAGCCAGTCTAGTAATTCTTTGCACAGGGCTGCAGAAAAGTTAGCTCTGAATGGCGGCGCCCTGTGGTGATGCACTGGCGGGGTTCCCATCCCTCCATAGTGAAGAGATCCCACGCAGTGCTTCCATGTGAGATGGATGATGGGGGGGGGGGGGGGAGAGAAAGGGGGGCCCGAAGGAGAGACAACACTGAGGAAGTTGCGTAATATAAGTTGTTAATAAATAAATACATTGATAAATAGAAATTGGTTCCCAGGCACCGGAGACTCTCGCCACGCCTCTGGTTAAGGCAGTTAGCTTATCTGGGTTTAAAAAAAATGTGGACAAGTTCCTGGAGAAGTATATATACTGCCATTAGTCAAGTTGACTAATGAAATAGACACACTGCCAGTGCTTATTCCCATCATTAGTGGCATGTGATCTATTTAATGTTTGGGTACTTGTCAAGTACTTTTATCCTGGATTGGCCACTGTTAGAAATAGGATGCTGGGCTTCATGGGCCCTCAGTCTGACCCAGAATGGCAACTTCTTATGTTCTTAAGCATCATTAGACCTGGGTGCGCGGCCAGGCTCATACTTATTTACGCACACATCTCTTGGCCCCGCCCCGGAATGCCCATACCCCACCCCCTTTTTGATTTGAAGTGAGATAATCATGCATCAGGACTTGTGTGTGCATGTGGGGGGACACGCACATGTTCCACATGCATGCGTATCTCCTGATTTTGGAGCATGCTTCTCTTTTAAAATTCACCTTCAAGAGCACACCATTCTAGGCTCCCAGATGGGGGGGGCTACACACTCACATAAACGACTTCTCAATTTTCTTTATCCATATAACAATGGAATACTGGTAGCGATCTAATAAAAACTCTATACTTCATTAAAAATTGTTTTGAGATTTCTGGTATCACTATTTTTACTCCTCTTGGTATTAAAAATTTTCAACCATCCCCTCAGCACCCGCTTTCCCCCCCCCCCCCCCCCCCCACCACAAACTCTGGACTTGTAGGCTCTGGCGCACCATTTCCAAAATGTTTTGGTGGACATTTCCAAAATGGCACCAGCTGGCCCTCTCATGTGACACCACCCTGATTTTACCACTCCAGCCCCAGGGAATCATCAGGTGTTATACTGCTCCTTCAACAAATGGCAGCCCTGGAATGTGGGCCCACCCTCGTGCAGTGCCGCTTCAGGGCTACTTTGGCTGTGGTATTTTTCCCAGTGGAATTTTTTGATTAGGAAACATACCACAGGTTTCCCCAGAAAGGAAAATACCACAGCTTACTATGTCTTCTCCTAAGCAGGAGCCTATCAACTATTCCAGAAGTTGTAATCTAGTTTGCCTTGAGTTCAGGTTTGAAAAGAAAAGTAATTTAAACCGAAGCATTTTCGGTTGGCTTTGCTCTCTTTAACAATATTTATTTCATTGTTAATTTTAGCCTGTTTTATTACCCTCTTAACTGCTATTTCATGCTTCATAGTTTTGTAAGGCTTCCTCTCTCCATTCCCCTTTCATTACTTTAAAGACCTTTCTTTTTCCTTCAAATCTATGGATCATGATTGATTTTCTGATTCAGCAACAAGCTGTTTTTGTTGTTGCTATTTTTATATATTTTTCAAAGGAGCACATATGTCTTCTTAACCTTACATATTATTTTAAATACATTCTAATTTTTTTTCAGTATGTTTTCCAAAAATTCTATATCCCAGCTAATTAATTGTCTCTTGTGGTAATGATTTTTCTTTTTTTTTTGTATTTAATATTTTTATTGATAAAGGCGTAATGCAAAACAAGGTCAGCTAAATAATTATACAAACATTATCAACTGGTTTCATATAAAAACATGCAAATAAGAACATTCAAATAAGAACATTCAAATATCTCCCCCCCCTCTCACCATCAGGCATATGAGAAACAGATATAATATAAAATACAAAATACAAAGCAGAATAGGGCTAGAAGGCCCCCTCATTTAAGACAACTTACTCCAATATAACACATTTGGTGAAAAGTACTATCACCATAATACTGCAGAATCACTTTAGTAAATAGACAAGGAAGTGGGCAGCGAACACAGATCAAGACCTTTGCTATGATATGTATAGATGTCATAACACTTAATAGCAAAACAATTTACGGTGTGACACCTAAAATATAAGTTAATAAAGACTGAAAGCAAAATGTAAAGGCGATTATTATTGTTATTGAACAACTTAATTAAAGATTCGAAAGTTCTTGAGTTTGGTACCATGTGGCAAATTGGGACCATACAGCCTGATAAGCACCAAGGCATTTGTGCCGGAGCGCTGTGATATACTCCAATTGATGGAGGTTATGTAGACGAGGAATGATAATTTTGAGCGTGGGAGTATGTGGACTCTTCCAGTGGCTGGCCAGTGCTAGGCGGGCCACTATAAATACTTGTTGACAAAACCAATCTGAAGACGGAAGCAGAGACTTTATGGGTGCACCCAGAAGAATGGTAGTGGGTTCTGTAGGAACAGTCTGGCCAAGAACTCGAGCCAACCATTCAGCTATCATTGCCCAGTATACCTTCACAATCGGGCAGGTCCACCAGATATGTAAGTAAGTTCCCGTCTGTCCACACTTCCTCCAACACTCTTTTGAAGATGTAGGATACAACTTATGCAAGTATTCCGGTACGTAATGCCATTGACAAAAGATCTTCAAGCAGTGCTCCTGCAAATGCGCAGATAGAGAGCATTTACGACCCCTTGCAAATATGTCCTCCCATTCCTCTATCGTTAAGGTTATATTTAAGTCATGTTCCCATGTAAGTGAGCTACGAAGTTTAGTAGACTGTGGACCTTGTAGCAGAGAATATATCTTAGATACCGCCCCTTTCACAACTCTAGGCTGGGCACAATATGTTTCAAATAGAGAATTGGTGATAGCTACTTGGTTTGAGGATAATTTTGCCCTAAGGAAATGGGCCAGTTGTGCATATTCAAGGAAAGGGAAGGAAATTCCCGGATATCGTTCTGATAGGGTGGTCAGAGGAACAACGGAGGCTTGATTGATCAACAAACCCATGGAGGTAATACCCACTTGCTTCCAAGTCTGGAAGGCTGTCTGACGTAGACCCGTTGGAAATTGTAGGTTGTGAAATAGTGATAAAGTAAAGTGGTAAGATAAGTTGCCCACCAACTTCTCCTTCCATCGCGACCAAATCCGTAAAGTATTCTGTAATGTGGGTGGTAGGATAAGTGACGGTCTTCAAGAGGGTCTCGGTTGCCAGAAAATCGCTGTAAGTGGCATATTACCAAAAAGTTGCTGTTCAATGCATTGCCATGGTAGGGGATGCGAAGCGTAGTTATGTATCTGCAAAATAGCTCGTATCTGTGCTGCTGCATAGTACCACTCAAGGTTAGGAACACTCATTCCTCCATTCACTTTTGGGCGGTATAATACATTGCGGGAGACCCTGGGGGGTCGTTTCCTCCAGATGAAAGCAAAGATCTTCTTTTGTGTGGATTTCAAAATACTGGAGGAGAGATGTATCGGCAGACTAATGAATAAGTATAGAAGACATGGGAGAACAAGCCAGGAATGAGAATCTTGATACCAATGTAGCAGATCGTCATCTATACACTTCAGGAGAGGCTCATAGTTCAATTGGTAGAGTTGGCCAACTTCGGTGCTAATAAATACTCCTAAATATTTTAAGGGCTTGGTGGTCCAACGGAAAGGCAATTGGGATTGTAGGTAGTGCTCATCTATAGATGGTATATTTATAGGAAGGATCTCAGACTTATCCAGATTCACTTTATAACCGGAGATGGCACTGAACCTCTGAATGGCCTCAAGCACCACAGGGAGAGATATACTCGGTTGTGTAAGAGTAAACAGGACATCGTCTGCAAATAGATTCATTTTGTATTGTTGTTCACCCAAAAGGACTCCCTGCACACTCATGTCAGAGCGTATGGCCGATGTGAAAGGCTCGAGAAAAAGTGCAAAAAAGAGAGGTGATAATGGGCAACCTTGACGTGTCCCCCTGGCTATGGAAAAACTGGTACCGTAACCCCCATTAACTTTTACACACGCTGCTGGTTTATGGTACAGCTGATGTAGCCATTGCAGGAAAAAATCACCAAATCCCATTTTAGAAAGAGTGCAAAATAAGAATGGCCAGTGCACCATATCGAACGCTTTTTCTGCGTCGACTGTTAGTATCGCCCCGGGTGTGCGTTCCTTGTGTACCCACCAGATGAGGTCAATGGTGCGACGGATATTGTCTGCTGCTGATTGACCTGGAATGAATCCTGCTTGATCGGGATGCACCAGCTCTGGAAGAAACAAATTGAGGCGTTCTGCTAAGATGCGCACCAGTAGCTTCAGATCCAAATTAATCAAAGAAATGGGGCGGTAAGACCCACACAGAGATGGGTCCTTCCCAGGTTTAGCAATAATGGTGATACCTGCAGTGTTAGAGTGTGGTCCCAATGTTGCATTAGTTCTCAGCATTAGTGCTGCTACCAAATGAGGGGCAAGGACAGTAGAGAATGTTTTATAGTATTTACTAGTAAGTCCATCTAATCCTGGAGCTTTGCCCAGCTTAAGTGTTTTAATTGCATGCTGCACTTCAACCAGAGAAATTGGCCCATCCAATCGCTGCTGTTGTGTAGCGGTTAAAACAGGTAGGTCAACAGTATTCAGATATTGATCAATCGCTGTTGTAGTAATATCCGTGCGAGCACTATATAAGGAAGTGTAGAATTGAGTAAAGCAGTCACTAATATCCTCGGAGTTGGTCTTTAGCTCACCTTGAGTGTTCTTGATCTTAGCTATACTGTTGCGAAAGATTGTTTTCTTAAGGCGGCGTGCCAGAAGGCGACCCGCTTTATTCCCGCCTTCAAAGTAGAGTTGTTTAGTAATATTTAAGGCATGGGCTATATGGTCAGCGTCCAATTTCTGGAGCTCCTGCCATGCAGTGGATAGCCGTCTATAGATAGAAGGTATGGGGTTGCTCATATGTTGCCTGGTAAGCGTCTTAATATCTTGGAGGAGTTGGGATCTCTTCTCTCCCTTACGTTTTTTACAATATGAGGCTCTTGAAATAAATTCTCCACGTACAAACGCTTTAGAACATTCCCATATCATTATAGCAGATGTCTCTTGGGGGTTTTGATTCTGAAAGTAGTCTATAAGTAATTGCTCGACCTTCTTAACATAATCATCGTCCTCCAAAAGTTGCTCATTAAGTCTCCAGTATTGAACTCCCCTCTTTACGTCAGGAACAGTAAAATCTACCCACAGTGGGGCATGATCCGACCATGTTATGGGTTCAATTTCCACCCGATTAACATGATTTTGTAGGCTTTTGTCAAGCAATATGTAATCTATATGGGTGTAAACTGAGTGCGGGTGTGAGTAGCAAAGTATTGACTCGGGAAGCTGGATTGTCAAAGTAGTTTCTCATGTCTGGCTTTTAAGTGGGTTTCTTGTAGCATTGCTATATCGATGTGGAGAGCACGAAGATCCTGAAAGAGAAGTTGTCGTTTCCTATGTGTCTGTAATCCCTTTACATTTAATGATAGTAACTTAAACATAAAACAGTATTAACAGATCAATAATAAAACATAAAGAAGCCCATCCAATAACCTTATACATAAAGGAGAAGTAAGAAGTCATATTGTATATATTTAGAAGTGCCTGAACTAAATGGGGGGTCCCCAATTTAAACCAACAGTCTGCCCAACCCATCCGGCAGAACAATCTCCCATGCGGGGCATAAGCGCACGTGAGAAGTGGCATGCAATCATCTCGCCCCCCCCCCCCCCCGCAAAACCCCCGCCCCATCGTACATACATAACAGCAGGATTTATTGTAGAACCCGTAATCAGTGGTGTTAAATATCATTGAAGTAATTCAAAAGCGTTGCTTGTCATTCAGCATTACCAACAAAGAATAGTAACTGTGCCATTTGCAATAGAAACAGAGTCCTGGGTTTAGAAATAAAACTGCAGATAGAATATACAGTGTGCAATCAACCTTGTTCACTCATAGATAAGCTCTGTTCATCTGACTGACGGCGTAGACGGCACCGGCCATTAGGTGCTCTTTGCCAGCGAGAAGGAAGAGCTCTGTGTGGTAAAATGGCCGTTTTCGCGGGCAAAGTGAAATTGAATGGTATCTCCGCCGTTTTGAAGGCCTCGGCCGCTTCCTCCAACGATTTAGCCCTGTAAGTAACGCCTTGCATAGCGAAGGAGAGACTGAAGGGAAATGTTCATCGATAATGGACTTGAGCGTCTCGCAATGCTCGTGTGGCTTCGTGCATCTCATAGCGTTTTTTCAAAGTTGTAGAGGCCAGGTCTTGAAAAATAGCTATTGTGAGGCTCTCCCATGGCCACGCAGTTTGCTTCCGTGTCGCTGCGTAAATTTGCGCTTTCTGGGAGAAATCCCGAAGGCAGGATATAATGTCCCTGGCTTTATTATCCGCCCTAGGGCCCAGCGCTCTATGGGCCCGTTCAATCGCCACGTGCGGGGGATGATCAGCCGCATCACTAGATATGGTGGGGGAAGCCTTGTTTAAGATAAAAAGGCAAATTTTCCAGGATATTTCCTCCGCATCTTTGTAAGTTTCGGTCTCCGGGATACCGCGGATTCTTAAATTATTACGCTGCAGGCGATTTTCCATATCTTCTAATTTGTCATGAATCGTAATATTATCAGCTTGTAGTGATTGGCACTGTGCGTTACAGGACACCATAGTGATTGCCTGCCCCTCTATCGACTGCTCTAATTCATCGACTCTGTTTCCCAGGGCTGCCATATCTTCCCTGAGGTCTGCCATAGTGGCTAGTAACTCACTGCGATGTTTCTGTAGATCAGCCCGGAACTCCATGAACCATCCCCGGAGCTCATCTCGGCTTACAGTGTCAGTGTATATTAGACTTGGGCCTGGTTCTGAGGCCTGATCCCCAGGTTCTGCGTCAACAGGCGGATCCTTCTCTCGCGGCTCGCTCTGTGCCGTAGGCTCTGGTGGTTGTTTTTGGAAGCCATAGTGTTTTAGGTCCGTCGTTTTCCTTTTGGTTGCCATAGAAAAGGTTTTAGCAAGCGAGAATCAGTAATAAGATATCCTGCTGGTGCTTCTATAATATTGAAAGTGGGGTAAGGAGGGCTCTAAGTCGGGAGCTCAAGACTCACACGTCCATTCACCATGCGCGCCGAACAGCGCCCCCTTGTGATAATGATTTTAATGTCACGCATAACTGATCCCCATGAGCTAAAATTGAGACAACCGACTCATTGCATTTAAAAGAACAAATGACTGCTAGATGCTAACATTTTTTGATCATGATGGAGTTAGTTTGGATTTAAATGTGTAACCTATATTGGAATGTCTACATTCCTTTTTCAATGCATTGAAACATTCAGGTTCCAAAGCACTTAAGAATGGAAGCCAAAACAATGCTTGTTATAATACAGTATGTACACATACATACATTTATTTATAAAATATATTTAAATAAAATATTTAGTACATTTCATTTTTCATAGTGGAATCAATAAAAGATGAGCACATGCGTGTAGCCTAACCTTAATAATTATCATATATAACAGTCTACAAAAAAACTATTGTATTTGGATTTTCTTCACCATCAGGATTTAAGATCACAACTTCTATTATAGTAGTACTTTCAACTGTAGTTGTAGCTGCAGTAGGTGTTGTAATGGTTGTAGGAATAGTTGTAGATGGTGTTGTAGTAGTTGTAGGTATAGTTGTAGTTGAAGTTGTAGTAGTTGGAGTAGTTGTAGATGTAGTTGTAGATGGTGTTGTAGTAGTTGTAGGTATAGTTGTAGTTGAAGTTGGAGTAGTTGGAGTAGTTGTAGATGTAGTTGTAGATGGTGTTGTAGTAGTTGTAGGTACAGTTGTAGTTGTAGATGGTGTTGTAGTAGTTATAGGTACAGTTGTAGTTGATGTTGTAGTAGTTGTAGGAATAGTTGTAGATGTAGTTGTAGATGGTATTGTAGTAGTTGTAGGTGATGTTGTAGTAGTTGTAGATGTAGTTGGTATTGTAGATGTAGTTGTAGATGGTGTTGTAGTAGTTGTAGGTATAGTTGTAGTTGATGTTGTAGTAGTTGTAGATGTAGCTGTAGTTGGTGTTGTGGTAGTTGTAGGTGTAGTTGTAGAAGCAGTTGTAGCTGGTGTTGTGGTACTTGTAGAAACTGTTGTAGATGTAGTTGTAGTGGGTGGTGTTGTAGTAGTTGCAGTAGTTTGAGACACTATAGAAGTAGTTGAAGTACTTGCTGTAACTGGTGCCATTGTTGTCCACTGTCCAATAAGCTGAGCCAGAATGTCCACTATAGCATTGAATAAAGAGTTCAGGAAAAGTGTTTCCAGCTGTCAAAATACATTTGGAAAAAAAAGATAAATCATTTTTGAAACTGTTGCCTATCTTTAAAACATAGCTTATTAGAAAAATAAGATTTGCTTTAGATTGTCAAGGCAGCCATTCTAAGCAACACCTTCAAGATTACATTTGTCAGTTCTTAACCTCAATTCAACTTATACACTCTAATCACTTCTCTATCACAGATAATTACTTTTCCTCTGGCTAAAAACTGCTTCTTATGGTGTTTGCAAGTTTCTATTCTTGCTCTCCACTCCTTTTTTCTATCTATATTCCTACATCTCTTCATCCTCATGTATAACCTAAACCACCATTATGGCAACAGCCAGCTATAAATTCTAACACTTGGTGCAATCCCTCTGTTCAATGAAATGAAAAGATCAAATATGCAAACCACCTATTTATTGTACATGTAATTAATATTAAATTGCATAAAATTGGATACAAAAATATAAAACACTATAAAAGGTATCTAGGTTATTTCAAAACCTATACCATTATACAAATATTTTCTAAGCCCTCAGTTTGTGTTTGTGTTTAGATTTCCATGTTCTACATTTTGTGTAAAATGGACCATGTTTTCCACATGTGTATTATTAATAAATGAGAATGTCTGTGTAAAATTTCCTGATGATTCAGTTTTGTACCATGTGCTTTGGGCTATTGTCCTTTTCCTTATATAATATTTTCCTGCTTTGATCTGTTTTTCCCTTTATGACTTCCTCTGCACTGTATGAACTTGAGGATCGGAACTGAGGTCCAGGAATCATATCAACTCATGGTTCCTCCGCCATTTCTTGCAACAGCATTTGTTGAAAACAAAAGAAATGTTTCTAGCTGGGTGAAGAAAATGAATGCAAACCTGTAGTACTTTCTCTTCCATGTCTCCCTTTGACTATGATCTCACAAGCATGCGATGTGACAGCTTGTGGAAGAAGGCATTTGGCCAACTCCTGGCCTCCTGACTTCCCCTCCTGATGTGCTGTAGCATTTTATGGAATTGACTACAAATGAAACAAGCAGGACTACAACTAGAGCCTTGCAGTGGGATGGTTGTTCAAAACCAGGACTAGCCAAAAGTCTCCATCCAAAATCCTTGCCATATCCCTGACCTTCATAAGCATGGCATCCTGCTGATTGCTGAACAGTAGTCCTGCCAATTAGTAAGTAGTAGACAACTGAGGGTAGACTTTAATCACAATTCTTTGTTTTCTCAAGTCAAAACAAGAGGATTTCAAAATCCTTTTTACTAGAGTAGGTAAAAGTTGTACATCAAAGTAAAACATCTTTTAAATTAAATTATGATATAACCAATTGTCTGGTCATTATTAATCAATGCAAGCAATATGGAACTAATGTGAGAACTATTAAAAAATTGTGTTTCTCTTCTGGCAACTTTTTTTCAATGTATCTGCCAATGCAGTAAGTGAATGGTACTGACTGTAAATTTCAATGAAGTTTTTAATCTGCATGACTCATGTATGAGAGTAAAATGTCTGTTATCAAATATCAGTGCTGTCATCATAAACTCCTCTAAAGCAAACACCCAAAACTGAAACAGCAATTTCTGTTAAATACATGAATATATTACAATATATATATATATATGTCCTATTGACAAACAATAATGATCAGAAATTCTCTGAGCTTACCTCCTCCAGAATAATTTAATCATATATGATCCTTCTATTTTAATAACCACTTATTCTCACCTTGCCACAAGTGCTGTAGGCTATAATCATAACCAAATCTTCATTACAAGTGCTCTTGATATAATGCAGGGTTCCAGTTGGGAAGAAGAAGACATCTCCAGCACCAATATTAAAGTCAGTAGCTACACAACCAACAGCTCCCACCTGGATAAATAATGCATCAAAATAATTAATAACTGGTGCTTCAAAATATGGCCAAAAGTTATGGTGCAGAGGTGTACCTAGTGGATACAGCTGTTTCTTCCACAATGCAATAACTATACAAATGTAGGTATAAAAGAACAGAACAGACATCACTGTCACAAAACACAGGAAATTCCACAACAGTATCTGAAACTTAGACATAAGAAAAGTCACTGGTTATGGTATATAGAATTAGGAATTATCACTGAAAGCAAAAGGCCTAGATCATGCTGGATATCAGAGGTATCACTATCAAAATAAATCGCAGAAGACTGAACGGATACATTGTACAGGATACGGTATATCACTAAGAGGTTAAGTCACAGGGACCGCTGAATGACTATTTATTTATTTATTTATAACTTTTATATACCGAGGTTCAATTAACAAGATTAATTATCACTTCGGTTTATATTACAACCAGTAAAAACAGAGACAAAGTCTTGTTTTACAATGAACAGGGTAGAAAATAACCTGGATAACATGAAATGGGTGAAAGCAGGTATAGAGACATGGGTCAATATAACTTGGGTGAAAGCAGGGCAATTACATTAGGGAGGACTATGATGGACTTTATTTAAGTCACAGATTCTGCTGAAATGCAACACACTGGGTTTTGACCTCTATGTTTCCAAATCCAACTTCACTCACAGTTAATAACATAAAAAACATAGGAAGAATCAGATTATTCAGTAGCAAGGGAAATGGTTACATTGTGCAATATTTGCATACGCAAACTTGTAATATATGTATGTGCAGGTCTCATCCTAGCAGAAATCCTTGCCCTCGTCCACATACTAATAGGTGGAAGGTGGAAGGAGGCATTCCTCTGGGCCTTTTCATACTTACCACTCCTTGAAAGAAGAAGGTGAGATTTAAGATCAAAGGAAAAACAAACTGATTCACAATAGTCACTGACAGTTCACATTTCTTCCAATACCACTACCCTTTCCCCGCCACATACACACCATCATCATCATCATACTCATATCATACTTTTTTGATTACCTTTGGTTCAGGGTGGATTGCGTATCACTTACCTACTAGCACCCCCTTTCCCTTCCATAGCAATAGAGTTGCACTGTTGTACATGCAAGAGCCCAGTAGCAGATTTAATGGAGAGGCAACTGGGTCCAGGAGCAGGGTGGCACACTATAACATGGGTTATCCAACCCACACAGCCTTCTGTGCTGTATTCTCCTCCTCATCCTGCATCTCAAGTCCATTGGGCATGGGAGGGAGGAGGGGAAGTGAATGATAGGTGAGGAGAAAGCCCTTTATCTTCATTCATTTTGAACCATGCAGGTGGAACTTACTTGATGGTTGGCTCTTGGATACGGGGAAGCAAGGAAGTGGGTGGCTATAAAGGAGGGAAGACAACTACATCCCTCCTCTTTTTGCCAGTTTGAGGGTTGCGTCCTCCCCCCCCCCCCCGCCATCTTTTTGGCAATATTTTATTTCATTGCTTGTTGTTCACATTGATTGCTTCTTGGTTTGTTGAAGCTTATGTGGGGTGGGGTATCCAAGCATTTGGGGGTCACTGGATTGATGTTGGAGCTATCCGCACTGGGATGACAGAGGATTTGATTAAGTGTAGTCAAACCTGTGTGGGTGCCTTGTTGGGGGTTGTGGTGGAAGTCCTATATGGGGTGATGGGCTGTCCTACGCCTACAGATCTGGTGGTCTGGGAGTAGAATATATTCTGGAGCCTGGTGGATATACTACCAAGGTGAATCTTCCCTTTAAGGGAATCATTTTCAAAAGGATTTATGCACATAAATGGCCTTTTGAAAATTGCCATTTTGTGCATATGTTTCCATGCAATATAAAGAGGCATTCCAGGGGGCAGGGTTGGTAGTGGGGAGAAAACATCCACCCTTACTTACATATATATATGTGTGTGTGTGTGTGTGTGTGTGTGTGTACAGTATTCTGTGAGCATATTGCTGCTGGTTATGCATATCCTGCAAATTTTCAAAGCATATTTATGCACAGAACTCCACTTTCAAAATTCTGGCTAAAGTCTGTGCAGGAAAAGTAACCGCAGACTTTAAACTATCTGGGTTGTTTGAAAATTGCCCCTCCATATCTTCAATTTAAAATAAATAAGGATTGTTAACAAAAATGCCTTGAAAGGCATTGAGAAGGAACTGTCTGGAAGCACATAAATGAATATTCAAAGATAGATTACCTGTCCACAGCCACTAAGGACATATCCCATTTCATTAGCGTTGAAGTAATAATGAGGCAGCTGAACAGCAGAAGGATATATTCTAAGCAATCCAAGACTCATGGCATTTGGATGCTGAAAACAAACAAATTCATGATCACATATCATGGTACAAAACATCAGGAAGTCAATATTCGAAGCAGGTGTAGCACCATTTTGCTGGATAAGTGGGCTGATGCAGCTAAGTCCCTTATATGGCTAAAACGTTAAGCCACATAAGTTGTGGGCGGGCAGTGGCAGCTCAGAGTAAAGCGAGTTAGCCATACAACTTATGAGGCTTACTGCCGATATTCAGACTTAGGAAATATAAAAGGAATAGATGCCTCGGTCTTTTTCAATTCCTTTATTGAAGTGGAGGCATATGTAAAATAATACAGCCTGACTCTGGCCGAGTTTCGCTGTTCTTACAATGGCTGCCTCAGGGTCTTAGATGTACATTTATGGACTCGAGATGGTTGAACAAGATGGTTGTATTTGTGCATATGTAATCCGCAAAAGTATTAAATCTTGTCACGTATAAAGTGAAACATAATCTTGTGAATACGATGCGTCTATTGGCTGTTTAAGTTGCACATCCGGATTCCAGTCTCCACTTGTAACAGCAAGTTAACCACCTTGTTCTCAGCTGGTTTCTAGTAAAATGCTAAATATTTATCCAATCCCTTATACTGATAGCTGCGTGAGTGTCTCTCTCTCTCGCTCTGTATGTGTTTGGCTTGCACTACCCCCTGTTACCACCGGATTTTCTAAGTTCTGCGAACTTAGAAAATCCACCCCTTAGTCAGTGCTACACAATAAAACATTTAATATCACTTACACCAGATAATTAACAGGTGCAAGAACATGTGAGTAAGATGGCAAACCTGCACCCATGTCTTTTAAAATAGTAACTTACATGCCCCAGAACACTCCTAGACTGCCCCTTTTTTACACACATATATGAGTGCGCAAAAGTGAAAATATGTGCATAATTTCAACTTTTCTAAAAGGATTATACGAATAGATGCTACTTAATGCATGTATATGCTAATTTTTACGTGTCACATTATGAAAATGTACCCCTATGATTGTTAACAATTTTTTGGATGTTCTAACCTAGCAAGTTGAAAAAAAGATTTATTCATGCTTGTTTTTCTACTTTACCCCAAGCTTCAAGAAGTTTTAAAAGTATAGCAAAATAATAGGCATAAGAACATAAGAACATAAAGAAATTGCCATGCTGGGTCAGACCAAGGGTCCATCAAGCCCAGCATCCTGTTTCCAACAGAGGCCAAACCAGGCCACAAGAACCTGGCAATTACCCAAACACTAAGAAGATCCCATGCTACTGATGCAATCAATAGCAGTGGCTATTCCCTAAGTAAAATTGAGGCATGTGCTTTCAATTCTTTTGGTACTTTTGTTTCTGGATGTTATGCACTGAAATTATTTCAAGTGTATAAAAATGAAAATATGCACATAACTCCATATTTTAGGCACGTAACTTTGGAATTCTGCCCTGTGAGTCAGGCCTACAAGGGATAACATGCGGCTGCCAATCTGCTACAACTATAGCAGCCACTGACAACCAACAAGCAGCAATGAGAGTACCCATGGGAGGAGCTTTCCCCTAGCCCTTGGGCTAGTCAGCATTCCATAAACTGCCTGGGCTTGCAATCTGGGAGGAGGTTCATGTATGGAAATGCCAAAATTGCTCTCATAGGAAGAAAAGGGAGCTGTTCAGCTGTAGCAGCATGTTGCAGGCTTTACATCACCCTCATTATTATTATTATTATTATTATTATTAATATTCATTTGATTTACATTCTGTTTTTTCAGGCAGTTCACGCAGGAATACTGAAAATATCTCAAGGTCCTGCATGATTTCCTTGAATTTTAAAATAGCAAGATTGGATATCTAATTTTAAATTAAATACCCGTTTATAGGCTTGATTTATTAGGCATTTATTTCACATGCAAAGAATAGAAGTCCCATGAAAAATTAGAACCTAAAAGGCCACATCCAATGTGGTAAATGAGTTTCAGTTATTATTAATTCACTGAAAAAGCCCAACTTAGTCAATAAAATTGACTGATTTAGCCATTTCCATAAAATGAACATATTCTATATAGCTTGATATTCACCATATGAAATATTTGTATCGACCCAAGAGAAATAATCACAACTGACAGACTTGTAAACGTGATGTGGTATGTAGCAGACACATTTGCAGAAAGGCTGTTGCTTGTTGCATGTAGTATTTCCAGTGCACTGTTTAAATGAATTCAAAACATTCTTACCGAGCACAGTGCTGCACCATAAATGTTCACGTTCTCAGTCCTGCTGCTAATGTAAGACCGGGCCCATTGTGCTATTCCTCCTTCATATACAAGCTGTGGTGAACCTACAACAAAAACAGTTATTTCAGCCTGATAATTAATATTTAAAACATCCCAAATATGTAAGTGTTCGTCTGTCATTTGCACTAGCTTTAAACATGACTTTTGGCCTGGTTGTGAGCCGATGTCTTAGATGTTGCCATTTGCATTAGGAAGATAACAAAGAGAGGAAAAAATGCAGAAGTGCAGGAGTATGTATTTACTGTCGTTGCCGTGCTGAAAAGTATGCACATATGAAAAGGGTGTTCCGGGCCGGGGATTGGAAGTACATTTACATATTTTATAAACAGAGTATGCACACGTCATCAAACATGCATGCAACCTTTTACATTTGC
Source organism: Rhinatrema bivittatum (assembly GCF_901001135.1). Lineage (NCBI taxonomy): Eukaryota > Metazoa > Chordata > Amphibia > Gymnophiona > Rhinatrematidae > Rhinatrema > Rhinatrema bivittatum. Next base: position 772,350,459 of record NC_042615.1, read on the forward strand.
GGATCAAGCTGTGAAAATCAAATCTGGCTTCCATTTTATCTGCACTTCTTGGATGGGAGGTCTGGAGCAAGTGGTGAAGAGTGCAGGTGAACTAATGGAGGTTCCGAGTCAAATGATGGAGGTCTGGAGTCAACTGGTGGAAGGTTTGGTGAACCCAAGCTTGGAAGTATGCCCACAAATTATTTTCATAAGTGACTGATTCCGGAATAGAGCACTTTTAAGCCTTGAAAATCAGTCATCTCTGCCGAACAGGACTCTCAATAAATAATTTGCTCAGATTTACTGTTAGCAAGAAAGAAGCAAAAAGTTTCCTGTTAACTTTTTATTGTTCCTAACTGTATTTGGCTTGGAGATATAGAAAGAAAATTCAAGACACTCATATCTTTTATGGCATAAAGACGCCACTTTAATAAAATAACAGGTATTGAAATAATTGCTGAATCAATGACATCGGTGCCTTATTATGTGGTATTCCCCCTAAAATTAGAAATATTTTTCTGCTGGTTTTCTTCTCTTTTACAAGTTCATAAATTTCCAGTAAATTTGTTTGAAATTAAATGAAAATACCATTTGATTGCTAAGAATAAGGGATGTAATATTCTAAATTGTTAAATATGATTTTAGAAAATATCTTTTAACATCGATCTTTTTTTTAATAAAATATTACATGTTCTTTGAATAACTTTTATTACTATGTATTCAGGCTGTGACATACCATCAGAGTAGGGGTTTTTTTTGCAAGTAGTCCCACTACTGGAAAAAGTATTCACATTTTTCTCAGAACATATATCTGGTTAATCCTCCCCTTTTCCTTTTTCAAAAGGATCTATCCACTCGACTGGGAGCTGGGCGACTCAATCCAATATTTGAATTTTTCACCTGCCAAAATGTAGGCGCATTTCATTTTGCACTAATTTTTCCCCACATAACTAATGGGCATTCCCAGAGACATGTTTGCCACTTGTGTATATTGAGGTTTCAGATATGTTATGAACCTCTCCATCTGCAGAAGCAACTGGTGCAGGACAATTTGGTGTTTTTTGTACCTGAATTAACTTTAGAGAAGCTTCAAAGAGAAATGCCTTCAGCATTATTAGAATTTGTTTCAGTACAAGACTTGAAATCTCTAGTAAATATGACTGCCAGGGCAATTATGAAACTTATTCCTGCTCTTGTAGACTTGTAGGAGGAGGACTGGCTTTAAGGACACTGAACAGACACTAGGGATGTGCAATCGTTTTTTGACAATTAGGAAATTCGTATGATATTTCCTAAATCATCATGGATCGGGAGACCGATAAAACGATTTTCCCTGAATTTTTGTAAAAAATCGTTTTTCAGCTTGGTGCGCACTAACAAAAAACAGTTACTTTTTGTTACTTTTTGTTAGTGCGCACTAACTCCCGTTAGTGCACACTAAGCCGAAAAATGATTTTTTACAAAAAAAAAAAAAATGCCAATCCACGGGAATACGAGATTTTCCCATGGCCACACGAACCCGAAAGAGCAAACGATCGGTAACCCAATGCACATCTCTAACAGATACTAGACAGCAACATAAAAAGTAGCAAGGTAGCCCTAGCCCCAGGAAAGGCTATGCAGGAAGAAAGAGATACTTCAAAAATAAAAATCTGAGGTACAGTAAGGTAGAAAATGGTTAATGAGAACATTTTGAATACATTTGAAGAAATGTCTTTCTGTGACCTTTCTGCTTTAATTACCTATTTGCTAATGAAAAATGTTGCACTTGTATTGTAATGTATGTGTTATACAACATTTTAAGATATTCTTGTAAGGATGAAACTATCTGTAGCAAAGTTAGAGGTTATCAAATAACTTCAAAACCTCAGAATTTTAAAAGGGCAGAACAGTATCTCATAGTGAGACATTATTTTAGAAGAATTCAAGAAAGAAGCGGGCTCAGTGGCTGAGAAACCGTGCTATGTGCTGACAGGTGGAAGACCTGGGCTAAGTTCCCAAGCGTCTGCTGCTTGGGCCAGCGAGGACAGGGAAGGCTGCAGATACAAAGATGCAGTGCCGGAGCATGCGCGGATACCTCCGAAAACCCAGTGCCGCACACCGCGAATGCCAGGGAGGGGGGCAGGGAGACATGGCCCGTGCACTGACGTTGATCCCGTCTCCCCACTGACGCGAGCATGCCCAGTCCCAGCCGCTAGACCCTCAGCCTACAGGCAGGAGGAGAGAAGGGGGTCTCATAGGAGGGCTTGTCGAGGGGGAGCTATTATGGGATGGCTCATTGGCCAGTTCTGGCCCTGGTCCATCCCATGGGGCGGGGGCAGTCGCACGGAGAAGAGTCATTTGGCCTGGTCCCTTTTGCTTCCTGTCCTCTGCGTGGCTACCTCACTGGGGAAAACCCACCCACCCTACCCTTTTTCATGTGGTACAAGAGTCAGCAGGATTAGATTTTATGTTAGCAAGAGGTTTCTATATATTTTTCGCCAAGGGGGAGGGAGGTTTTCATTTGTGTTTTCATGTGCACAACACATGATAGATAACATCAATGCGAGAGGGGCTGTCTTTTGCCTGGGCCCGCTGGCCTCAGTGCGGCGACAGACCGGATGCCCTCACCCTCCGTTGGGGCAGTCACCTTTCTTGGATGTGGCAGGTGACAGGAGCGCCTTGTGATTTTCTCCCAGGTGGTGAAGGGCCTTGCTTGTTTGCGGTGGGCTCTGGGCCGGAGGCGACATGCTGCCTGCACAGAGGAGGACCCTCGCAAAGGTTACCTATGGTATGGCTCAGGTACGAAGCTTGTAAGACTGTTTATTATAATAAAGCTGCAGCCAATTTCATTCCACATCTGGTTTACTGAGTATTTTGTATGTGAATGTGTGTTACCACATCCTACACACACCCCACCCCCACCCCCCTCTTTTTTTAACCTTCCTGTCAACAGACGGTCGGGGCTGCCTGGGTTATATTCACAGACCCCAATCATTATGTAACGTTGGCACCTATTGGCCAAACTCAGGGTCCACGTGCGCCCAGTTCTGAATGGAGCCACCGTCTGCTGTCCTGACTGAGTATTGTCACGGTGATAGCTGGGCTAGATGGGGGGGGGGGGTTGGGGGGGTAATATAGTGTAGCAGGGTATGGGGGGAGGGGGGAACCTCAGGTCACCAGGAGCAAAGGCTCACAGTGCCATAAGCCCCAATGCAGGCCAGTTCTGATTGAGCTGGAAATACCAAGGACCAGGAGACAGTGCCAGGCTAAAAACAAAAAACAAAGGGTGCAGGGAGAGTGTGAGGTAGCTAAACTGTGTTTACTTTCTGTCTTGTTTCCTGTTTGCTCATTTCTCTTATTGTCTCACAATTCCACCATTTTTACCTTATATGAAACATTTCTTTCCTTACCTATCAGATTAAAAAAATACTGCCACACATTTGTGTTTGCAGACTGTTTGAAGGTCATGTTCTGTGCAGACTGTGGGAGAATTAAACGCCCACTCCCAACTGGTCTCCTGAGGATGTTAATAAAATCAGTTCCACCTGCAGACTAAAAAAAAATGTATATGATATATATACATATATATATATATATATAAGAACAAAATTTTGAAACAAGACTGAGCTATATAGGACCTAAGATACAATACAATATCTTTGTGCCAATGTAGCCAGTTTTTAAAATGGGCCATCCAGCCACAGGCATTTCTTTGGGGCTCAGTAGAAAAGCTTTCTCTGCTCTCATTGAAGTTCTGCAAGATAATACTAACTTTTGGAAGGAATACAAAGGTAAAAGATTTACAAAACTGCTTGTAATGGATCCAAGCTTCAAAATAGTTCTTTACATAGGCAAATGCTTATATTTCTCAATACATTTTACCAGTCAATTAAATGGCCATTTTAAGAGTCTATATTTCCACAGCAACACTAGCCTTGATTCACTCAAAATCGGGACTTAGAAGAATATATGGTCTAAATATATTTGATGAATTTTCATGAAAAAAATATTTGCACGCTTTGTTAAAAAAAAAAAAACATGGCTCAGAGTGCCTGTGTATTATTTGTAAGAAAAATATATGCAGAATTAACTCTCTGATATCTCCAACAACTGGAACTGGATGGAATAAACAAAATGAACCTAGCATGCTCCAGCGTTGGCTTTCTATAACTCCCTTATGAGCAGCACTTCACATCAATATGAATCCGTGCCTTATCACAGAATACATCTTAATATTCCACAAGCATGATACTTCACTAAATTCATTCACACATAACATTCACTTTGATTTCCCTACTGGGCTGTCTCATATTGTAATTGATCTATTGTCATTGACTTCATTCCCCCTGCCATTGAGGTCTGTTTGTGTCTTCCCTAAACATGATTGAATCTTGTTACTGTTTTGGTTCCTATCACCTCTGCAGAAGTCTGTTACAGGTGTCCACTCCCGTCTCATTGCTAACCTATTTTCTCTATTCATCTTTCAGCCACTCTCTCTTTAACTTCATATGATGATCCCTTGCCCTTGAGTTTCTCATTCCATGGAAAATACTATCTTCTGGTACTTCATTGAAGCCTTTTAGATATCTGAATATTTTTATCATATCTTCACTCCCCCTTATTGTTTCTAGAGAGTACATTTTTAGCTCCTTTAGTGACTTTATGTATGGCTTATAGTACTGAACATTTTTGTGGCCCTCCTTTGAATTACCTCCATGTTAACAATGTCCTTTTGTAGATGTAGTCTCCAGAATTTCACACAGTACTTAAAGTGTGTGGGGAGGGTTTCACCAGAAACCAGTAGAAAGGTAATATTATTTCCCACGACCTACTAGAGTTCATCGCAATTTTTATTGTATTTGTATTGTAGCCTTAATATGTCATTATTTCTACGTTAAATAGTTTAACTGTATATATATATAATATTTATTTAACACTATGTTAAATGTCTTTGTCAATTGTCATTGGTTATACTGTTCCAACGGTTCTATGGTTCCATGTAAAGCCCCTTTCTCTTTTGGGCAGTTCATCGTTTTATGTAAACCGGAGTGATTTGTAGTTCTTACAAGAACTTCGGTCTATAAAAATTATAAATAAATAAATAAAATAGAGAGCCTTTCTTTACACATTCAAGCATACTTTTAGCTTTCCCACCTTCTTTGTCATGCTGACTGGCCTCCTTGAGTTCACCAAGAGATGATGCCCCCCCCAGATCTCTTTCCTGTTCTGTGATTGCTAGTTCTTCCCTTTCAAAATGGTTTTACTTTCTTCTGTTGTTCATGACAGTTACATAAAAAAAACACTAGGCATCATGAGCATGGTTTTACAATTTTCCAAATATAATATAGAATAGGATGTACAAACCATTATTGTTCCTCCTACTATATCTTCAGAAGTAGAGATAAGAACATCACCGATACTCCGAGTTGAAAACTCCTCATGCGTACCAATGAACATCACGATGAAGGAATCTTCATTTCCCTGGTTGCTTATCCAGAAGAAGTAACCTTCTGGGATTAAAATTGCACGACCAGATGTAGCACTGAATGTCACAGGTGAATTGTTGGAAGCATTAAATATACTAAACCACACAGTACCCTTGTAAGAGAAAAAAAAAAAAATATATATATATATATATATAATTCATTATCTCATCCTGCAAGCGTTCCAATTTTTCACAGAAGTCACATATTTTACACCTTAGGATTCATCTATTGTAGCCAGGTTTCTAGCAAAGCAGACAGATTCCAGTAAAATTCCTTAAAAACTTACAGCACAGATTGGAGATCCCTTATAGAATGTACAATATTAGGGTTGGGGGTTTTTTGTTTTGTTTTTTGTTGGGTTTTTTTTTAGAATTCTATACCAGAACTAAGAATATGCAAAAAGAAAATTTTTTAAGTTAGTCCCTTCCTTCCCTAATGATGAACTTCCATGTCTAATAGCATGAACATATAATGAAACTTGCATTCATTGTACATTTCTCCTGTAAAGGACAATTGGATAAATTGGTCAATCTGAAAATAGCTCTGCTTTGCCCAGCTAAAAGTCCATGCAGGCTTCCACAGCACATCCTCATTTAGCCAGTTTTAAGAAAGGAATGCCAGGGGTGTGCCATTTTGTTTAGGTCAGTGGAGTGTAGAGATCTTAATGGATCAGAGTAGGCAGTGCGGTTTGTAGCTCCCTCATAGGGAACATGGTGTGCCACCATTTTACTGTGTGGAAGTTTGACTTGACCTGTCCAGGGACAACCCCTGATTTTGTTTTATTTTTAAGGAGGAAGGCCTCTGGGTTCTCTAGGTTTGAAATGTGGGTTCAGAGAGAGAAGTCAGAGAGCCTTTCCCCATTTAAGGATCATGTTTTGGAAACTTCTCTTTTCTCTTGAAAGGGGAGTTTTCCACCCTGGTCATCTCGTTTTTTTTTTCTGAGTGCATGTAAGTTCCCTTTTGATTATACTGAGTGACCTATTACTCAGGGACTCAGGTTTTTTGTTTAATATCCAATGGAGGGGAACCTTTCCCTGAGAGAGGACCAAAGGATCATCAGTATCCTCGTGGAGAGATGAACTGGAGTCATCTACAGGGAGAAGGAGTGAGGTGGGGAAGAAGGATATTTTGTGGCCCCACTTGAAGGTTCACTTTCATCTCAAATGAAATAATAGAAGAAGAGGCGTAAACCTTGGTACTGCTCAGGTACCACCAGCAAAATTGATGAGAGGAGAAGAACTTTAGGAGAGGTAGGAGAATTGGAATTTTGTCTTGAAAATCAACTAAATTGACTAAAGAGCAATCTCTTCATTTGGGAAGGAGAGAATCACCACTTGACTGGACAAAATAATTACTAAATCTGGACAATTAGCATTCAATGAACACCAGAGCAAATTGAAGTAAACCTAAGGGTTGCATATTTATCACAAGAGAATTTTTGGAATATGTACATCATGTTCTGAGAATGTGAATTGTAAAGAACTTTCATCAATTGCATCATTCATCAGTAAAAAAGTTATATTGGAAACCCTATCATCTGTCAGCGTGATTATTGCTGCTGTCTACACATAAACGGTCATCAGTGCTGTCTGCAATGAGCTATAAACTGGGATTTTCATGTAATGCAATTCACAGGGTCTAAAAGATTAGTCTTTCCCCACTCAGGGAATCTTGAACAGTCAGAATTAACAGCAGGGTTGGGGGGGGGGGGCGGAGTGGAACTAGGACATTAGAGACTGAATTTGAGTTATGATTCCTGGGACTGAGATTATCAGCCCAGGAGTGGCAGTAACAAAACAACTGCATACATGGAATATGCAAAGAGTACTTGTGCTAATTTACCCCACTGCAGGTGCAAAGTGTGAGGACCATCATCAATCAGAAAATCTTTTGTGTGTACTACATGAATGGATTGAGATGCATTGATTTCATAACTCTTCCTACTGCTCTCTCTTGCTCTCTCCTCTTTTTTTCCCTAGCTCTATGGATGTACCTTGAAAACAATAGAATGTACAATATTAGGGTTGGGGGTTTTTGGGTTTTTTTTTGAGAATTCTATACCAGAACTAAGAATATGCGAAAAGAAATGGCGGGGACTATTTCCTCAAGAGGTGAAGATTGTATCATGCATATCTAGTCAGTATAGTGTTTGAGATGTAGTTTGGCACTTTTTAAAGCCCTCATACATTGCAACTAATTTGAAAATCACAGTCCACAAATCACAGGTACTAAAATCATCCTCGTACTGTTTACCTACTCTTTGTGCACTGAATGGTGAATTTTAAAAGCTGGGTGTGTGCTAAAATTAGGTGATATGTGTTATAAAATTCACCCATAGGTGGCTCTGTGCACCCATTTGCAAAATTGGGCGCATGTATACAAGCACGGGGGTTATTTTATAACATACAAATGCATGTGCACACATGTTATAAAATGGCTGCGTATCTGGGCATGTGCCCATACGCGCGGGTTCATTTCATATATGCGGACGACACCCAGATTCTCATCCCTATTAATGATACTCTCTCCAATGCCTTCAAGACCTGGGAATCTGCCCTTCCTGCCATTAACTCCTTGCTCACCAACAACTTTCTCGCCCTCAACACAACAAAAACAGAGCTACTTGTCATCACCCCTAACACCCTCACCCACAACTTCCTACCGATCAGCCACACTTCTCCACCCAATCCATTCTCTTCTCACATCCGCAGCCTCGGTGTTATCCTGGACACTCAGTTTAACATAAAAAAGTTCATAAATGCTACCTTAAAAGAAGGCTTCTTCAAACTACACACTCTAAAAAAAAAACTCAAACCCCTTCTACACCTCAGTGACTTTCGCACCATTCTGCAAGCCATCATCCTAACCAAACTTGACTACTGCAATGCCATCCTCCTAGGGCTACCAAAAGGCACGATTCAACCATTACAAATCCTTCAAAACGCTACTGCCTGTATTCTTACTAATGTACACAAGAATGATCATATTACCCCCATTCTCAAGCATTTGCACTGGTTACCCATCTCCACACGGATACATTATAAAACTCTCACTCTCATCCATAAATCACTCTACAACAATGACATGTCATGGTTCGAGGAACACCTGCACTTTCACATCTCCAAGAGACCCTCCAGAAAACAACATGCAGCCACACACCACACCCCGTCCCACAAAGCAACAAGACTGAGGTCCACCGCGAACCGAGCTCTTTCCATCGCTGGCCCATCATTATGGAATAACATGCCATCACACTAAGACAAGAATCAGGTTATAAAAAATTTAAACAAAACCTCAAAACTAGGCTCTTCAAGCAAGCCTTTACATAGCTCCCCTGCTCCCCCGTCCTCCTCTCACCGCCCCAAGACTGTTTTACAACACCTTACCATTTGCCAGCTGTAATTATTATTTGTATATAGTTACTATAGCTTTTATTTAACTGATCCCAGATATTGTATCTCCTTCTCGCTATTGTTTACTTACACCTGTTATTCTTCATACCATCCCCTAATGTCTATTATCTGGTTAAACACTTGTTCCATGTAAAGCCTGTTGCTGAATTTGATGTTTGCTGTAAACCATTCAGATGTTCCAAACAATGAACAGTATATAAAAACCCATTAATAATAATAATAATAATAATTTGAAAATTACCGTTTAAGGTGGGCAGCAGGCAATTTTTTTATTATGTGCTTTAATGCACATACTTTGCAACTACTTCAAAGCAGGCACAAAAATAGTCATGTTCCCTTGCAGGCCTGCATTTTCAAAGGGAAACGGGAAACGAATTTGCATGCCTTCGGTATTTTGGAAATTGCCTTCTTTAAAATTCTAATGTTAAAAACACCTCTCCTTCAGTAACTGAAAACCTCCCAGGTATCAGTCTTGTCTGAACAACTAGCAAATTAAATCCTAAGATGAATTTAAACATCATGCAGTTTACCTTTACTACATATGCATTTATGGTGCCCTGTAGGTTCCAGGAAGGCGTATGTAATCCTCCACTCTTGATTTCCAGCGTGCACACTGACATTTTGGATTGATAGCTATTGATGCTGGTTCCAAAAGCCCTTGCTTCTGCACTGGAGTACTGCGAGGGATCTCCCCAATATCTTGCACAATGGATTGAACCTCCTTGGTACACATCAGCCTGCAAAAGATCAAACATGAAGAAACTTTCTTTCACGTAGCACTATATACTATTTAGGAAGAACATCAAATTGCTCAGCAATTAGTTTGGTTGCTTAACCATGTATTAAAGCATTTTCTAAAATTCAAAAGCAAGAAATCTCAACTGAAAGATGCCTTCTTTATAAACTAATATTACATCTCCTTTTACATAGAACTATTTTGTCATAAGCTATACACACTGCAGCTTAGTTTTGCATGCATATGGAAGATACACATATTGGGGTAGATTTTTAAGGAAGCGTGCACGTCCTACATGTGTGAGCGCTACCTGGCACGCGCACATGTACGCCCAATTTTATAACATTGTAAACCGCCTAGACGGACAGACACATGTCTTATTGCACCGGTATATAAAAACTTTCAAATAAATAAATACATAAATAACACTGCACTATAAATCTTAAATTTCAATTAATCTTTCATGGCAGAAACTTATAAGAAATATGTATTTACTATTGATTTCTATTATTTAAGCTTTTTGACATTTATTTTCTTTAGATTACTTTGACAAGCAAATTAACTTGTTTCAGCTGGAGAATGTATGAAAATGGCATTGTCAATTGACAACTAATAACTTCTTAATATACTCAGTAAACCGGAAGTATATAGCTAAAGAACACAGTCCAGCTGTAACATGACCCCCGCCCCCTTAGATTCCCAGGATTAAACACCAGTCTCCACCACCCACAACTGCCTGATGTGCGAAAGCGGTTTTTCCCAGTCTATGGATATGGATAACATTTTAGTAATAGTAAATCTGGCCCTTACAGTGAGAAAACTGCAGCGTTACTTAAATATTTCTGTAAGGGCGGTTCGGCCAGAGTGCCGGGCTGCCTGATGCTAACGGGCATGCCAGACAAGCCCCGGCAGCTTGACGCCAGAAAGGGTGGGCGTGGAGGGTGGGGGGGGAGGTCGAGTCCCCAGATGAAAATTTTAAATACTCCCTCGCGGCGCGATCACACTGTAGAGCGCCGCAGGGAGTATCGGGAGTGAAAAGCCCTATTTAAGGGGCTGGTTTCCCGGCTGTGCTCCCCTTCTCCACGGGACTCCAGGCTGAGCAGCGACCCTCCCTCCCGCCCTTGTGGTTGGTACATCCTTGTAGCTAGTTGGTTGGTTGCTGTCGCAGCTTTGGTTGGCAGTTTCCCCGGGCCTCTTTAGTGCCAGGTGGTGGCTCGATGGGTAGCCAGTTTGGGGCACATACTGGCTGGAGCGTTACCAGTCGGTCAACTGGCTAATCTGGGCTTAGCTCCTTGCTGGCCGGTGGCGGGGACTAGAGTTAGATGACAGGTGCTGTCTAACTGGGACCAGGCCGGGTGGCCTGTGGTTGGTTATCTTGCTGGCTGGTGGCAGATAACTGGAGTTCTATGTTGTATAAGGGCTCGGGCTAGTTATATTGTTAATAAAGCTGAGACCTTGATGTTTCCCATACCAGTGTGTTGTATCCTTATTGAATATGATGTGAAAGGGCGGTGAAAGAAGGTGGAGTGAAGTTCTGGCTGTGTCTGTTATATCTGGGCAGTTCTTAAGCATTCTATATTTATATAAAAAGATTTTTTAAGTTTTGATTGTCCGTTTGTTCTGACTGTATGCAGCTTACTACATTAATACTTTATAACGTAAATCACTCTTTTTTTTTTTTTTAAATGAAAACTTATACCTGGGAAGCACTCAAATGATTGAGGAACAGATATTTGGTTTCAACATTTGAAGGGGCTTCTTTTAAACAAACTCCAACTCCTGATGTGGGATAATTCACAGGAATAGCTTCGGGAGTCTTGTGGTGGTTGGTGTAGACCAAGGACAGGATCAAAACTCCTATAGCTGTGGTAATTAAAGAGGCCAAGAGACAAAGCAGGAAAATTTTGCACCACTCCCATCTTCTTCTCTAAAGAGACACAACAAACAAATATGAAAAACATGCAGCAAATAAATGAAATAGTCTTAAAGAATGGTTTGCTTTTATGACCTTTGGAGTAGACATCCATAATCATTTATGCAAGTGTAAAATGCTGCTCCCTTTCAGCACCGAGTTAATTGTCATTCTTGCTGTACCATGTGTCACCATTCTTGTCAATGCCATGGTACGGTAATTTTTCCATGGCGTATTCCAGCTGACTCGCCAAACATTTCTGATAATGACTATGGTTGAGTCATCGGATATAGAGAACAGAGCCAAGAAGTATGATGAGGTGCCACTATAGTTATGCTACAATCAAATCACCCCGTGTGTGCTATTGAAGATTAAAGTAATAATCTTTCTGTTTACATATTGCACAAATATAATTCCTTAACAACTAGAGTTTGTTTGGGATTTTTAACATTTTTTGTTTGTTTGCTTGTTTTTGCTTGCTTTTCATTTTGGTAGGCAGGACATGTGACATTAAATTATGAAATAGGAAAAAACTATCAAAACTACATTTTTTATTTAATTGATTTATAGTTTCAAACTTCTCTGGAGTTAATTAATGGGTAAGTCAGGTCCTGCCAAATCAGAATCAATCAATATGTATACATTCCTTCTCCTGGAATGTACCTCCTTTTACTTTTCTAGTTAAGCTGTGAGCAGCTTCAGTGACCGCTTAGGAATCTGTACACAATTAGCCCACTATTTTATTTTTAAAACTGCTGAATAAATCTAATGGAGCTGTTTCTAATGTGTGCATTTTACATTGATGGTACTACTGTTTGGCACGAGAATGCCTTCATTGGTGATCCAGGGCCTACCAATCACCCTTACCTGGTGGGCATACTTATCTGGATAAAATGGCTCAGCTAAAAATCATCCTCCCCTGTCAGGATAAAAGCACACTGAACAATCCTTCAGCCGGGTCAAAAAAAAAACATTTCCAGGAAGAATGCCACATGCATACTTGGCATTTTCAAAAGCTTGCATGCTGTTTTGTCCCCCTTGGCCAGCCATACTAAAAGCAGGTGCAAATTACATAGATAATTTAGCAATGCTTACTTTGTGGCTGCTAATTTTCAAATAGAAACAACATGCAGGTTTTCCTTTTGAAAATTGACTGCAATGTACACAGTCTAAAACTGCCTGCATCTTTTGCAGAAAGCATGGGCTACTCAGAATTGCCCACTTGAAGGTTACAGCAAAGTAGAGTTGGTCAATCCAAAATTTGGGAGCTGCATGTCTTGCTTTGTAATACTATCTTCTGGAATCTGTGTTTTGTTGGGGTTTCTGTGATCCTACCCTGTGAGTAGCAAAACATGGTTCATGATACATGGATTTTGGTTCATCAGTGGTAGTTTTCTAACTAAAATGTGTACCAGCTCGGGTCCAGCAGCTGCCTCAACCTTCCTCTTTTTCCCAATGGAGTAAAGGAAGCAAGTTCAAAAAGGTTTCGAGTGGGTGACATGACATGACCTAGCAGAAAATCGCCACTATGGTTCATGTTTTATAAATCATTTTTGGGTGGTGTCATTTCTAGCCTACTATCCAATGGCAAAGAAAGCTTATGAAATAAAAGTTTGTGCGTGTCCCATCCACAGCAAATTTTCAGGACCTGTCAGACAGTATCTGAAGACTCTTGACAGGTGTGCAGTTTTTTTCAGACCCATACATATGTGCAGACTCCTGATGCGCGCAGTTCACAGAATTAGGATTTAGAGCAGGCAGGGGATTACCATCTCTACAGCACATAGTACAAGTTTGCAATGGAGGAAATCAAAGCACTGATTTAGTACACATTATCAAAAAACTTGAACACCTTAGAATTTACTGAAATAGCATCCTGTGCATTAAGAAGACGACTGCAGGTTCCAATACTATTTGTACTGTTTCGGTATTCTTACTTCCCTAGTCAGGGTTTCCTTTTCTTAGGAATGAAACAGATAACCCAGTTATTGTCCATAGGCTGCGCCATGCTAACCAGCAGTAGATTATGAATTAAATAGAATCAAATTCTTTGTTCTGATTTTGACCCACTGACCTTAGAAAGCTCATCCATCAAACTCTCCTTTATGCAAATAACTTTGTTATTTACCGTATGGGCCTGACTACTCCCGAGTTTCGTTTATACTTGTTGGACTTGTTTTATTACATACTAGTATGTGGTTGCCCTTCAACTAAAGAATAATTGAAACTGTATCTCAGCTTATAAAATCCTATCAAAAGGATTTCCCAAGTTGGATTTAACAGCTGTGATATTCAAAGCTGTTTATGCTCATATCGGGAGAAAGACGTTTTCCTTTTGGTGCTTGTTTTCTTACTGAGAGAAATAGCAATGAAAGATTGCTAAATGTTCATCCCAAAGACTAATTTCAAGAATACCTTTTCACTTGTCCTTAATCTTACTAAATTTACAGAAAGGAAAATAATTTACATCAAATACATCATCACTTTTTCTCTGCTGAGGATATCAATGTAAAATCAAGGTACCATTAATATCAATTAGAGAGTTAACATTTGTATTCTATAATTAATAAATATGTGTATATTTATTGGAAATACTATAAGGTTTATCTGAATAATTTGTTAATCCAGATAATAATTTAGTTAAAAATAAATCAATTACTTTTCTTAAATAATTTTTCTTACATGTGGGCTAGATATGCAAACTATATTTACTACAGTCATAAAATGGGAAAAAAAATAGAATATTTAACTCATAATTAAGTAGATATATTAGAAAAATGTGCTTTCTCTCTTATGATTGCCCATCCTGTTACTCTCAACAAATTATTTTTTTAATTGTTTAGTTTAGCACATCCAATTCAGCCTGCAATCACTTTTCTTATATCAGTAATTAAGAATTTAACATACCAGCATTGAAATGTAAAATAAATACTTTTAACATATCAATGTTGGTATATGTCTTCAAATTGTTAACTGTATATGCTGTAAATGGGAGAAGTACTTCCTTCCGTACTACATTAAAGATACAGTACAGTATTCAAGATTGTCAGTACCAACGTTTATACACAACACGTTATACGGAATATGCTGTTGTTATTGTACTCACCCTGGGTTGTCTGCACACATCATAGCTTGTTACATTCTGTGGTTCAATCATTTTAAAAAAGTAATATCTTTATGCCAGCTTAAAGAATATACTGCATATCCAGTGAATGCCATTTCATTTATGATCCCTGCCTTTATATGACTTCTCAACAAGGAAATAATGGTTTGATTTAATTATTAAGCACCTAAGTTAGAATAATGAGGTATCCGTGAATCAACTGGAATGAGGCATAGCCTTTCATCTGACTAAGCTACACCTGTTCAAATGCTACCTGGTGTAAATATTGCTTGAGTGCCCACTCAGTTACCTCGCATGTGATAAAATACTAAATAGAAAGTTAAAGGTCAAGCAATGGCATAAACTATAGCTAAAGTATAATCATTTTTATCAGTTATTAATGTTTTCAGGTTGTGATAACTGATATGACTGACAAGAAAGATGTTATAGTATGCGAGATTCTGAAACCTGACAGGACGGAAGAACTGGAATCACAACTTATCAAGATCTAGCAATGCGCTTTTGTTTAATATGAAACCTGAAATTTCAACTTTCTTTCAATCCGTTGTGTAAACAGCAACAACAAAAGAAAAAAAAAAAACAATGGATGAAATTCTGCTCATTTATTTGTTTCATTTTTAAAAAAAATAAAACAAAAAACAGCCACCAGCCCCAGCCTGGCTGCTCTTGCCAAAGAAGAAAAAAAAACCCTGGCACCTCAAAAAATGAATAATTAAAGTCCCCACGCCACCCATGGGCACATCTTGCTCCATTGATGGAGTTTCCAGATGTCCATATGAGGCAGGAGTGATCTCAAAATTCCTGCACCCCTGGGTCCCTATTTAAAATTGGCACAGATGTCTCCAAAGCCATTTTGAAATAGGGACCCAGCAGGGCAGGATCAACTAGACATCACTCGTGACCCTTTTGAGCTTCTGAGACCTCACAGATGGAGTAAGATAAATCCAGTGATAGCAGATGAGCATCCCACAGTTAAAATCAATCCTATTGCCTCCACCCCTCCCAGAAATGGACTGCACTCTTACAATTTGTAGGATGCACTGAATCACACCCCCATGCATTCAGGCTGACCACTTGCTATACACATTTTTCTCTTCTCACTGATAACATCAGTTCCTTCTCTTATGAGGAGGAGATGGACCAGGCCCTCCTGCTAATACAGCTGCAGTGCAAGCTGCAGGTGGCTATCTGTCACCTACAGCAAAAAAAACTAGCCAGATCCTCACACACGATGGCCCTAGGCAGGAGATCTACCTCCCCTGCATACTCCCCTTTTATCTGCCTCTCACCACCAGCCTTCACTTCCTAACCTCCATCCCCACTCCATAGGGTCTCCTTCCTATTTTCCCCTGAACCCTCAAAATGCCAATCCTGAAGGTACCCAGCCAATAATGCAGGAGAAAGTCAAGCATGTAGGTGGGCTGTTTCCACTTGAATCAGGATAATACCCAGTGACTGCAAAGGCTGACTGTGAGAAAATCCCTGCTCCTAGCCCAGAGATCAAGTCTCTGGCAGCTACTGGTGCTGCTGTTCAGAGAATGGGGAAAGTGGTCAACAGCATGCGAGCTAACCTCGGGAGGCTGGTGGAAGTCATGGAGCACCTTCTCCGTGTTCAAAAGGTCCTCATAGCTGCTCTTGGGCTGGTTGGCATGCACCAACCATCATTATTCCCAGCCCCATAAGTCTATCAGGACCTGCCCTTCTGAGGTTCCTACTAGGACTTTTGTTTGTTTTGTAGGTAGTTATGTCCCTAGATTTCCTTTCTTTCCCCTTTTGTTTGAACTTTTTTAAATATGTTAATACTTTTCTAAAATAAAGTTTTTAAATTTGTAACCTCTTGTGTGTGGAGTCTTCTAAAAGCAGGGAGTAGCTTGCTTGTTACGACGTTTACTACCCCAAACTAAATAAGCCTGATACTTCACTTTTAATGCATATCCAGCATAGCTCTCTGCTTCAACGGCAAGGGAGAAAGACTGATACTTCACACACATCCAGCATAGCTCTCTGCTTCAACGGCAGGGGAGAAAGTCTGATGCTTCACTTTAAATGCATGTCCAGCATAACTCTCTGCTTCAACGGCTGGGGGAATGAAGAAAAGAGGATCTATATACAGACAACAACCAAAAAGGACTGAATTACATAGTCTGGGAAAACAAATAGCATAGGTGTAGCTTGCTTATTGCGGCGGTTACTACCCCTAACTAATAAAGCTAAATATTTCACATAGATGCAGCTCCAACACTGCTCTCTGCATTAATGGTGGGGGTGGAAGGGAAATAGAACCAAAAGGTTACTAAGAGCCAAGAGTAACAGATAAGTATGAGAAAAAATTATGTGCAAAGCTTGCTGGGCAGACTGGATGGGCCGTTTGGTCTTCTTCTGCCGTCATTTCTATGTTTCTATGTTTCTGCTAGGTACCATGTTATCCTTGAGTCAAGCTCTTTTCAGGACAGCCTACTGCACTCACTCTCACACTCGCACATTGGCTTGCATGTAGCTGTGCGTCAGGCTCATTCCAATAGCTTTTATCCTCCATGCTCCAATCCTATCAGCAGCCTCAGTTCAGCTCCTGACTATTAAGGTGACAATTCTAGAAAAAAAACCTCCCCTGGGTGTCCATGCTGTAATAGTCATAGCACTATACGTCATCATGTAGGTCTTATCTAAGTGCCAGAGATATATGTGAAGCAAAGCCGCATACAGAGGCCTAACCTTTAGAAGGTTATTTCTTGGCAACATCAGCCAACTACCATCATACAATAAGGAGATAAGGTGCTGAGAAATA
The DNA here is from genome assembly GCF_901001135.1 of Rhinatrema bivittatum. NCBI lineage: Eukaryota > Metazoa > Chordata > Amphibia > Gymnophiona > Rhinatrematidae > Rhinatrema > Rhinatrema bivittatum. Next base: position 772,367,876 of record NC_042615.1, read on the forward strand.
GCGATCCTTTCATCAACAGAAAACTTTCCAGCAGAGAAGAGTTGTCATATAGAAATGCAGGTAGGAGCTCTTTTCAACAGAAGTTGCCTACAACAATTTCTAATCATCTATCTCTATCTCCTACATGCTAGTAATTTCAATGAAATTAATAGAGCCCAAATGCAGTCTTATCCATAGTGGATAATTTGAAGCTAAACAGATGGCTGAAGTTACTAAAGTCCCAAACCTCATCTTCTCTTTGCATGCACTGGCTCATCTCCCAGGTAAGGTCCAGCTTTCACCATAAGGGTGTCAGCTCACAGTGAGGAATCCGCCATTGCCTTTATGACACAATATCTCTAGGAAGCTCCACATGCCTGTAGAAGTCTGCTAGTCCTTACAGCATTTTCCTAGAGCTCCTGTCTTCTACCTGACTTGTAGCAAAAGAAGTATTTGATGGCTTTCTCATAAAAGCATACAGCTATATGCTATCAGTCATTCCTAAATGTAGCCATTTCCTCTTTACTCCTCCCAACTTCCCCTCTTATAATGGAGAAGAACCCACAAAAAGAAACTCTTTAGAGTCTGAATGAAATCACCTGAAGCAAGGTGAGAAGAGGCTGTATCCCTAGCAAATTCCCATTCAGACATGTACATTAACAAAAATGGTGTATGTTGGTAACTTAGGACAAAGGTAACCCTCAGGTGGGCATTAGGATTAATCAGATGAGTGCATAGTGGTGAATCTCTTTCTAAAATGCTAGTTATAGGGGTAAAGAACTAGATCTAACATAATTTAGGAAAAGGCTTCAGATAATGAAGTCATCATTCACACATGACAGAATCCTAGCACCAAATATTAAGGGTTAGATTTTAAAAGCAGCGCGCGGGGTGTACATGTGCATGCGCTACCCAGCATGCACACATGTATGCCCGATTTTATAACATGCGCGGACCACTCCTTTTGTAAAGCCCCAGGATTTACACGCATCCCGGGGCTTTACGCTCGTCGATGAGCCTTTTTAAAATAGGCCCGACGCGCGTAACCTTTTGAAAATCCGGCCCTTAATATATTGGCCAATTCTACACACACATATAAGAGAGTATTATGTGTATACCACAAAAAAAGAGGTACCCTGTATGCGTGTATATCTGATAATAGCACATGCTATTTTATATACATACACACATTAATTTTCTATACATAAAAACAGCCCCATCTACTTGTAATTACAATCCCAATAATAATGTATGACTGTATCTAAGTTCATGTTTCACTGCCTGTCTTCCTAACAGTAGCATATCTAGAGACAACGTACCCCTGCTTAGCAAGCCTAACTTCCAACCACAGGAGGTTGACCTTCTTCTTAGGGAGGTGATGAATTTTCAGAACATCCTTTATGGCAGAGGTTCCCAAACCTATCCTGAGGGGCCCTGGCCAGTTGAGTTTCCATGAAATGGAGGCAATGTATACAAATTTATCTCATACATATTCATTGTGAATTTCCTGAAAATCCAACTGCCAAGGGTTCCCAATGACAGGTTGAGGAAACACTACTTTATAGGAAAGAAGTCAAGGAAAGTTGGATAGAAACATAGAAACATAGAAATGATGGCAGAAAAGGACCAAGTGGTCCATCCAGTCTGCCCAGCAAGCTTATGGTAGTATCTGTTGCACCGTGTAGGTTACCCCCATGCTTATCAGTGTTCCAGACCATAAAAGTTGGGGCTCTTCCCCAACTTTTATGGTCTGGAACACCCCATTATGCCTTACCGTTGAAGCAGAGAGCAATGTTGGAGTTGCATCAAAGTATCAGGCTTATTGGGTCAGGTTAGTAACTGCTGCATCAGCAAGTTATCCCCATTCTTATTTGTTTCCCCAGACCATAAACGTCAGAGCCCTCATTGGTTGCTGTTCAAATCTAATTCCCCTTTTCCACCTGACATTGAAGCAGAGAGCCACGATGGAGTTGCATCAAGAGAATGGAGCCTTATTCATTAAGGGTAGTAATTGCTGAACCAGCAAGTTACCCCCATACCCCACCCTTTAGGGATCCACACCGTTTATCCCATGCCCCTCTGAAATCTTTCACAGTTTTCATCTTCACTACCTCCTCCAGAAAGGCATTCCAGGCATCCACCACCCTCTCCGTGAAGAAATATTTCCTGACATTGGTTCTGAGTCATCCTCCCTAGAGTTTCATTTTGTAATCCCTAGTTCTACTGATTTCTTTCCAACAGACAAGATTTGTTGTTGATTGTGCATCATTAAAATTTTTCAGGTATCTGAAGATCTGTATCATATCTCCCCTGCACCTCCTTTCCTCCAGCGTACACATATTTAGGTCCTTCAATCTCTTGTAATAAGTCATTTGATGGAGAACCCCCACCATTTTGGTCCCCCTTCTTTGGACCGCCTCCATCCTGTCTCTGTCCCTTTTGAGATATGGTCTCCAAACTAAACACAGTATTCCAGGTGAGGCCTCACCAAGGACCTGTATAAGGGGATTATCACCTCCTTTTTCTTACTAGTTATTCCTCTCTCTATGCAGCCCAGCATTCTTCTGGCTTTAGCTATTGCCTTGTCACACTGCTTCGCCATCTTCAGATCGCTAGACACTATCACTGCAGGTCCCTTCACCCCTCAGCACATTCAGCTCTTTTGGATTACCATACCCCAGATGCATGATTCTGCACTTCTTGGCATTGAATCCCAGCTGCCATATCTTCGACCACTATTCCAGCTTCCTAAATCTTATCTTATTCTTTCTACTCCTTCCAGTATGTCTACTCTGATGCAGATCTTAGCATCATCCACAAATAGACAAACTTTACCTTCTATCTCTTCTGCAATGTCAATCGCAAAGATATTGAACAGAACAGGTCCCAACACCGATCCTTGTAGCACTCTGCTTAACACCGCTCTCTCTTCAGAGTAGGTTCCATTTACCATCACATGCTGCCTTCTGTCCATCAACACTTTGAAATCCATGCCACCATCTTGGCACCCACTCCCAATCTTCTCATTTTATTCACAAGCCTCCTATGCTAGATCGTATCAAAAGCATTGCTAAAATCCAAGTAGATCACATTGCGCGCTCTTCCTCAAACCAATTTTTTAGTTGCCCAATAAAAAACATCAATCAGATTTGTCTGATAGGATCTTTCCCTAGTGAATCCATGTTGCCTTGGGTCTAGCAATCCTCCTGACTGTGATAGTTCACTATCCTTTCTTTCAGCAGAGTCTCCATTAATTTCTCCACCACCAAGGTGAGGCAAACTGGCCAGTAGTTTCCAGCTTCCTCTCTGCTATCACTTGGTACCCATGGGAAGAATGATTACTAAATAGGGTCCTAAGTATCACACAGCTTTCAATGAGCACCAGGGAATCATCTAGTTAACTTAGCCCACAAATCCTTTACCACATTTACAAGATATATACTTATTAATGCACTCAATTTCCCCTTGAAATACAGAAAAAGATAACATATAAGTTGTATCTTGCAATGTGCCTCTTCCCATGAAAAAAGACCCTGATGAGGGACATTGAGAGACTCACACTCTGGCTTGCTGGATCTGGGGATTCCCCCAATGGGAGCAACACAGGACTTTCTAGTAGTGCAGGGCACAGTCTTCCACCTGTCCAGCCATCTCCCCCTGGGGTTGAGCCTGCAGGTTCTGGTGTCCAGCAGGAATTCATTGGCAGGGTGAATGGCAGGCAGCATTCAGACAAAATCAGTGTCTAGGCCAGGGGTTGAGGCAGAGAGCGAACAAGCAAGATCAGGTTCCAAGCAGGAGGTCAAGGCAGGTAACAAACAAGCGAGGTCAAGGCCAGAGACAGTCCAAGTCAACAACAAGATTAGTCTGAGCAAGACTGACTTGGAAGGTAAGACAAAGGCAGGACAGGGGAACCAGGTGGGAGGGAGATGCAACACCAGATAGGACAGGAGCAAGGTAAGACAGGAACTGGTAAAACACTAAGGGGTAGATTTTCAAACGAGCGCGAACAGCCTACTTTTGTTTGCGCTCCAGGCGCAAACAAAAGTACGCTGGATTTTAGTAGATACGCGCATAGTCGCGCGTATCGGCTAAAATCCTGGATCGGCGCGCGCAAGGCTATCGATTTCGTATAGCCTGCGCGCGCCGAGCCGCGCAGCCTACCCCCGTTCCCTCCTAGGCCGCTCCGAAATCGGAGCGGCTTAGAAGGGAACTTTCCTTTGCCCTCCCCTCACCTTCCCCTCCCTTCCCCTACCTAACCCACCCGCCCGGCCCTGTCTAAACCCGATCCTACCTTTGTCGGGGGATTTACGCCTCCCAGAGGGAGGCGTAAATCCCCGCGCGCGAGCGGGACCCCTGCGCGCCGGGCCGCGACCTGGGGGCGGGTACGGAGGGCGAGGCCACGCCCCCGGACCGCCCCGGGGCGTAGCCACGCCCCCGTACCCGCCCCCAAAACGCTGCCAGCACGCCCCCGAAACGCCGCGCAATCCGGCCCCGCCCCCCGACACGCCTCCCGACACGCCCACTCCGAAAACCCCGGGACTTACGCGAGTCCCGGGGTTGTGCGCGCGCCGGTGAGCCTATGTAAAATAGGCTCACCGGCGCGCAGGGCCCTGCTCGCGTAAATCCGCCCGGTTTTGGGCGGATTTAGGCGAGCAGGGCTCTGAAAATCTACCCCTAAGGCAGTAACAAGGTGAGCAGGAGTAGAACTGGACCAGGTGAGCAAGGCAGGGTACAGACAGGCTAGGCCACCAGGAGATCTAACCTACTGGAAAGGAGGGCCACCGGGAGACTCAAAGGAAGCAGTAGGGCCAGGGGAGGCCCAGAGGAGTAGGGCCAGGGGTAGGCCCAAAGGGGACAAGATAACACAGGGAAAAGACAAGGGACACAGGGACATGGGAACTCAGGAAACAAGGATGAAATGAAAAACACAAGTCAAGGCAAGAGAGACAAGGAGTTAAGGAAGTTAGCTTAGCTGGATTTATAAAATGTTTGGACAAGTTTCTGGAGAAGAAGTCCATAAACTGCTATTAGTCAAGTTGATTTATAGGTGAAATTTAAAAGCCCTACATGCACCAAAGCTGGGAGATAAGCGAACAAGTGGGGCCGTCGCGCGTTGCACAGATTTTAAAAGATGCCCATTATATGTATAGCTCCCACTATGCGCACCAGTCAAAAGTTCAGAAAAAGGGGTGGAGTGTGGGCGAGCTGGCAAATTTGCATACATGTGCGCCTACTCAGCTTTCAAAGTTAATGTCACTGGGAACAGCCACTGCTTATTACTGGCATTAGTAGCAAGGAATTTATTTAATGTTTTGGTTCTTGCAAGATACTTGTATTCTGGATTGGAAACAGGATGCTGGTCTTGATGGACCCTTGGTCTAACCTAGTATGGCATGTTCTTATGTTCTTATGCTCTTAAGGAGGCCCACATTCCCCCTTTCCAGCAGCGGTCTCACACATACTCACTTTTCACTACCCCTATCAAAAGCAGCAGTCACACACTCATCCCTCTGCCCATATCCCCAGAACTCAGCTTCCATGCACTCCCCATGCAGTATCAGACTAATCCTCTACACCCCTTCTCCCACAAGCAAATTCCAAACAGCAAAGGCACTGCTCAGATAAGCAACCTCAGGCAATCTGTGTTGCATTGGAGGTGGACCCTTGGGCTGAGTTGGGGTTGACGCAACCCGTAGGCGAGGACCTATGGGTCCCCACCATCAGCAGGTGGAGTGGGCTGAAGCGAGAGGACACTGGAGCTTCACCTATACCAGCCCTCATTCCCCTCGGGTTGAGCCTTTGTGTGCCGGGGCCGGCAGGACTTAGGTGGGCCTCGAGGTTAGCTACGCCATCTACAGACAGCAAAGGGTGTAACTCATCTAAACTTGTATTGCTAAATATCATTTTGTTTACACTGATTTATAGGGTGATTGTCTTCAGGGCTAGTGTTAGGTCTTTTTGCTGCCCTGTGTGAAAAATGACTCTGCTGCCCCTCCCCCCCCCCCCCTCTCAATTCATGCAGTGCCTATCCCGGGCCTATCAAATAAAGCCCAGCTCCTTCCTGCAATCTATATTTAAAAAAAACTGACAAGCCCTTTCCCCCAGAAACCAAGGATAAGGAAGTGTATTAGGTACCCTAGGCAAACCTTACAGCCTTGCACACAAGCTCCCCTCCCCCCCCCCCCCCAGCACACACACACACTCATACACCCTTTATAGGCACACACAATTAAATTATGCATTTATAACAAATTTTTCATGAAAAAGAATATTCAAGAGTACAGTCTTCTGAGGCAAAACTATCACTTACAACATGCATACTATATTTACATGCACTCCTATGGTGCCAACAAGAAAACTCTGCAAAAAAGACACTTGGAGCTCCTACGAAATTAGACTATTTGTATTGCGTATTGGATGTGAGCTTGGCCCTCAGAAAGCCATGAACAAATAGAATTGCCATTACAATATAGTAAACCTTCCATACCAAAACAACCCTAACACCCTTATCTATGAAAAGGCAACACTGCACATATTACACCAGGGCCTAGAACACCAATAGGAAACCAGGCTGCTATAGATCCGTACACAGGAATTACATGCTAGCAAAATACCTCACCTTGGACTCATATGCAGAACACAGAGAGACCCTGAGCAAATACAGAATAAAGAGATCAGAAAGTATAAACAGAAACGTGCTGAGAAGAACTGAACTGGAACCAACAACAAGCCAGCCTCTATATGCAGAGCAACAGTCGAAAAATAGAACATTACCATTCTTTATAAAACATTTAATAAAATCAAGAAATATAAAACATTAATCATAATAGTAAAGTCATAATCATAAAAATAATATTTCAAACCACTTAATGAATTGAATATAAAAAATTTCCATTACACCCAAAAAATATTTAAAAAATCTGATGAATAAAGAATCCAATTAAAAAATGCTTTATTTCCCCCCGCCACTTTCATAACATGGGCAGGTTATTTCATCCACATTTTTATATTTGTCATTCTGACTTCACATTATAGCCCCATCACTCTTATCTTCTCCACTTCTGTACCTATGACAATGTTGTTTATAGCAGGAATTGAGCAAGCAGCATGAGACTTTACCTGTAAGCTGCTAAGCTTTTAATGTGCATCACTAATGACCTACAGTTAAATGCATGTATGCAGTGTGGAGATTTATCTGCTACTTTCACTCATTACTTCAGGTTAACTATCATGTGCATTGTACTGACTAATGAGCTTCCTTGTTTAACTACTGTTAGGTCAAACCTATGCTCATTCACAGTGTATGTGCAAACCCTGACAGTTATAAGACTGGGTACATATTGAGGGGGGTTCCTGTAATTGTCTTTCCTCATATGGCTATTGGCTAATATGTTAGAAGACCTTATGTGTGTGTATAGATTCTAATGACATGTGTAGTCTTGATCTTATGTTTAGTCTGTGCAAGGGACTATAATATATATATATTTTTTTTTTTATGGGGAGGGTTCCACATTTTTTCAGGAAATGGCACACCAGCCCAGGAAGAGGGAGGGAGAGCGAGGCAGCCATCATGCCAGAAAAAGGAAAGGTGAAAAGAAGGGCACGGTGACCAGCCCCCTCAAGAGGGCCATCCCCATCAAAGTCCCCATCCTCCACCAAGAAGACCCTGGTCACCCAGAGAACAGGCCCTGGAGGAACTCCAGCATCAGCAGCGTCCAAATTCCATGCTTATGCATGAACACATGGGCTGGAGACGCCAACACAGATCCCTACCCAGAGATGTGTGGGCTTTGAGGGCTGAGATATGGGCCTCAGCAGTTCTGTGCAGCAACTGGTGGCCCATCTCTCTGCCCTCTAAGAGCCACTCGTTGCTAAATGGTGTACATGTGGTATTATAATAGAAATATTCTTGTTAACAAAATACCTTGTGTTACCTCTTCATTTGCCATTGTTTTACTGACCCTCATTCACATATACAGCCTTGTTAAAGGTCATACATTTGAGGATGATGCAGGTGTCCAGTATTTAGATCTGTGTTCCATCCTCCTGAAACCTTGTAATAAGACAGAAAAAAAGGGATGATCACTATGAAAGAAGTTTGGAACCAGCTTGCAGCAGAGATGAGGTGAAGAGATTTTCTATGGGAGAATAGAGAAGACATGCTAATGAGACTCCAAAAACACCACTACACGTACACTTGGCTAATAGGAAGTGGAGATAATAAGCGGTATACAATTAGGTGTGAACCATAGAAGATAGTATTGCACTATAAAAGTTCATGGAACCTTATCTTGAATCATTCACAAATTGAGACTTGAGAAATAATTAAATCAACATATCCTTTGCTTTTATTTAACAATTGCTTGCAGACAAATCTTTTGGTCCCCCCGACATGGACTGTATTTCGCCACAAGGGCTGTGTCGGGAGGGACAAAAGCTCAAAACATAGATAAGTACATGTAGATATGATTACATAAAAATTAGTTAACTAAAAATTGGATGACTGACATAATAGTAAATAATAAAAAATTATAAAGACAATATTAGAAAAGTTGGTATTAAAATATAAGAAAACATTTAATGCGATGCCAGGTATTTCAGGAAATAGTTTGAGAATCCAAGAAAAGGGGAACAGCATAATGCAGAGGAGAAACAGGGAAACACAAGAACCCAGATAAGCCAAAAAAAACAAAAGAGAAAGGAAAGGGGAAGGGAAAAAGGGGGACAAAAGAAGGGAGGGGGAGGGAGGGGGGAAAGGGGGAAGGAGAGAAAAGAGAGAAAGGGGGAAAAGGGGAGAAAGGGGGAAGGAGAGAAAAGGAGGGGGGGAGGGGAAAAGGTGGGGAGGGGGAATGGAGAACAAGGAAAGGAGGGGGAGGGGGAAAGGGAAGGGGGAGTGGAGGCCAAGGAAGTTAAAACAAGGAGAGAGAAGAGGGAAACAGAGAAAAGCATGACAAAAACAAGAGCTCACAAAACACACAAAAACAGTACCAATATAACCATATCCTGTCTTTCCCAGCTCAAATCATTTTTTCAAATATGTTTTGCCCTTTAATTTCTGCGCGTCTTCTCGCCTGATTTTGATCCTCCTTCCCCCTTTAAAATCTCCGCGTGCCGATGCGGCAGTCGCCCTGCGGAGTCACCATACTTTCGTTTTCATTCGGTAAGTTTTCCTTTCGTTTTCTTGTTTTTGTTTTGCTCCTTCTTAAGTAGTCCTGTTACACGCGCCTTTCACTTTGGGTGAACTTTAGAAATCCTCCCTTTAGGAGACGCCGTTGTATTTCGAAGTAATTGTTATAAGGTACTTCCTCTTAGTTTCCAAACCGTTACTTGTTCATCTTTTTTCAGTTGTTTTCAGTATTTTTCGAGTCTCTTAACATGTTCCTCTGTTTTGCTTTTGTTTTAGTTGATTTGAATTCCCTCCGCAGGGCTCCACTACATATCCAACATATTCAGGTCACAGGTACTGTTTTTGTGTGTTTTTTTAGCTCTTGTTTTTGTTATGCTTCTCTCTGTTTCCCTCTTCTCTCTCCTTGTTTTAACCTCCTTGTCCTCCATTCCCCCTCCCCCTTCCCCCCTCATTTCCCCTTCCCCTCCTTTTCTCTCCTTCCTCCCTTTTTTTCCCCCTTTCTCTCTTTTCTCCCCCTTCTCCCTTCCCCCCTCACCCCTCCCTTCTTTTGTCCCCCTTTTTCCCTTCCCCATTCCTTTCTCTTTTGGTTTTTTCAGCTTATCTATGCTCTTGTGTTTCTCCTCTGCATTACGCTGTTCCCCTTTTCTTGGATTCTCAAACTATTTCCTGAAATACCTGGCATCGCATTAAATGTTTTCTTATACTTTAATACCAAATTTTCTATTATTGTCTTTATAATATTTTATTATTTACTATTATGTCAGTCATCCAAGTTTTATGTAACTGATTTTTATGTAATCATATCTACATGTACTTATCTATGTTTTGATGCCATTGTTATTCTTGTACTGTTGGTGTCTTTGTTATTCTTTGGTTCCTCATTATAGTACTGTTTTGACTCCTCCTAGTTTCACTTTTGGGCTTTTGTCCCTCCCGACGCAGCCCTTGTGGCGAAACACGAAGCGTGTCGGGAGACCGAGAGATTTGTCTGCAAGCAATTGTTAAATAAAAACAAAGGATATGTTGATTTAATTATTTCTCAATTTGTGAATGATTCAAGATAAGGTTCCATGAACTTTTATAGTGCTATACTATCTTCTATGGTTCACATACTACCTTGGTACATCTCACCAGACTTAAAGCTAGTACAACAATTCCCTACATGTGTATCAGTGTGGAACATATCTACCCCACATTCACAATGTTTCAACTCCTGGCAGTGATGATATCATTCCATGCTATAGTGCTACATGCAGACACTTTTACTGCCACTGTCATCCATAAAGCATTTTTCTTCTATCATGGATGAGGTATTTTTCTCATCCATGCAGTACCTACCTCCTGAGTGTGCACAGGACATACATAAATCTGTAAGTGTACTAAGTGAGAGAGAGTTTACATGAGAGGACTTTTTTTAAAACACTCTCTCACCATATGACCAAGAAGATACCCATCTCAGCTTTACAAAATGCATGGCAAGCAGCTAAACACTTTCCCTGCAGTCGGGATCTGTGTCCACTCAGTAGACATAAATAATATAGGGCTTTGTACATCTCCACAGAGTCACACAATATAGAACAAAAACACCCAGTTATAACTATTTGAGACATATTAGATATCCGCTACCTTTTAGGTGAGCACTCTGTAAAGCACAGGTTACTTGTACTGCAAGTAGGCTTTGGCAAACCTGTATAACATTACACAGTTAGCTGGGGGCTTCATAATAATAAGTGAAAACCATGAATGTTATCTATCACTGCCACTCACTGCCAGAGTTGGGGCCCTGAGTAGCTACATTCCGAGTGGCTCTAAATAACACAAGCAAAGACAAGACAACCTTTTTATGTAAGGGCCCTTTACATATCAGAATCTTGTGAGCTGCAGTCCTCGCGTGCTGCCTACAAGTCTCTCTGGCACCTCATATGTGATATTTGCATGAAGCTGGGTACAGAGCCATAAAGGAGGAGTATATGCCAATGGTGACAGACTTTAAAATCTGCTTGCTAGCCTAGGGGATGCACTGAGTTGAAAGATACAGAAGTATAAACAACCTGATGGAATGGAAAAATGTATGTATGCCAAGAATGAAGAGCATAGTCTTACCAGCACTACATGGTCATTGCTCACAAGAAAACGATCAGCTGTTAGGACTAAGTAAGGCATTAATATCTATCTTTCAAAGATACTTTGCTGAGGAGAGGTAGCTATCATTATGTTACTTATTGTTCAGTTGCCTTCTACATCTCTACCTCCTTTAGGACCACATACGTCACCTGCTATCCAATAAAGTATTCTTGCAGCAATGCTTTGGAAACTTTGTATTGTGTTCAGCGAGCATTTATCTGCAGCAAGGTATGCAACAAGATGCTGAAAGAGACTGCCCCTCACATTTTATCTATTTTCAAATTTTCATCCCTAAAGATGACAAAGGAACTAAGGCTGTGGCATCAATAAGCAATGAGATGCTGCGTTACCCTGTCTCACCTGTGTAGCTCTGCTTTTCTTCCAGTGCCATGGCAATGAAATATGAGCGCTTCCTTTCTTCTGACTTTCGTACAAGGCAGCCCATACTGGTTTCACCTGTGCTATCACATAGTCCAGAAATATTCCGATTGCTTGACCAAGTATAGATCGTTCCGCAGCCAGCATAATACCTTCTAACTGTTGCCTGTCTGGTACCTGGACCTCAAAGTGCTAGATCACATCTTTGGTATGGATGCTGTATGAAGCTTGTGCCAAACCTCTTGCTGAGAATGTAAAATAGTGCCTAAGGGTCTTTCTGGTCATTACCAGCTGAACAGCTATGCAAATTTCATAAAATGGCTGCTCTATATACTTATCCGGATAGATTTTCAATATAGCCGGATAGGTAGTTTATCCAGGTAAACAATTTCAGTTTATACCCGGATAAAATCTATCTGCCTATGTTGCACAGGTTTATCTTGGCTATCATCTCATTAAGTGTTAGATAGCCATCCATTTTTATTTGTTAACCGGTTGTATTCCTACCTGCTTCCAAGAGGTTGTCAGCATTGCAGCATGGCCTGCAAATCATCAAGGGTTACTTTTCACTAAACTTATAGCATGCTTGTGTTAATTATATGCTGTTTTAACCCAATTTGACTCCCATGTGGAATGGGGAGTGGGGGGGAAATCACATTAATATCATATCTACATTTATGCCTATGTACCTTTTACATAGCCTTACACAGTCATCATAGAATTAGGTTTTTCCTAGAAGTGTTCTTCTATCAAGCTTTGTCTTAGAGATTGGGCTGCAGGAGCTGCCGGAATTGGTATGTCTGGTATATCAGATTCCGAGTCATCTTCAGTGTCAAATTGTTCTCCATTCTCCTTGTCTGGTGCAGGGATCCCTCTTTGAGTAGCTATGTTGTGGAGAATACAACATGGCACAAAGATGTGACAGACCTTGGCTGGGCTCTATAAGAGGATTCCTCCCGTCTTATCCAGACATCTGAAACATGTCTTCAGAATGCCAATGGTTCACTCAATAATCAATCTGGTGCATTTGTGAGACCTTTCTTGTGCTGGGGTCTGTGAATTTCTAAGGCGGTTGAACAGCCACATTGTTTTGTGAGAAGCCTTTATCACCTATATGATGGAGAAAAAGATAGGTAGATCTCAGCATCTAATCTTTTATAGAGACCAGCAAAGTGTAACGTTTAGAGGCTGAAGGGAGGACCCCCAATATCATGTATGTCTGTATGGCATGGTACACCAGTATAAACAGCAGGAAGCTGCTTAATAGCTCAAAGATGACTATGGGCCAGAAGCTAACAGTATTTCTTGGTTGTGCACAAGCCCAAAGAAGCAACTGGGGGTATGTGATAAGAAGAGAGTTATTTTTCTTGGATTTCAGGCATTATTCCCAGTGCCACATGCCAGACTTGTACATACTACTTCATATAATAATATTTGGAATATTTATATTTGTAAGCTCTGATTTACCTAGGAGCCAAGCTCTTGTTATTTCTCCTGTCTCAAAGGCCTCTGCCATTCCAGTTTTGTGCAAGAATGAAAGCATAATGGCAGGATCCTGGATACTTAGCCAAGACGTCTATGATTATGCCCCTGGCATTACAAATGACCTGCATATTCATGAGTGAAAACCTTTCCTGTTCCAATAGGATCTTCCCAGCTTCATTGGCGGCCTTAATGCCACATCTGTGCATTGTGAAATCAACAATATGAGTCACTGATGGAAAATCTGCTGTCATAAAAGTTCCTCATATTTTCTTCTCTCTGTTGCCTTACATTTGGAAAGGATATGTAGTCATTCATTCTTTGGCACAGAGCATGAATAAATTGGTATATACAATTAGAGGTACCTGACTGAGTTATGCCAGTAGTATCATCTACAGTGGTCTGGAAACTGCCAGTCACTAAAAAGGCCAAGGCATTAGTGACTTTTATGTGTACTGGCTTGACATAGCTTCTCTGTGTGGCATTCTCAAGATCATCTTTGAGCAAACTACAAATATCCAAACGTTTGCTTGTTAAAACAATGTCTAGTGAATACTTGCTCTTCTATTAGTCATGTACATGCTTGTATAGTCTAAGAACATAAAGACATGGCATACTGGGTCAGACCAAGAGTCCATCAAGCCCAGCATCCTGTTTCCAACAGTGGCCAATCCAGGCCATAAGAACTTGGCAAGTACCCAAAAACTAAGTTTATCCCATACAACAAATAAATCTATATATATTTGTAAATACTGCCAACCTTGTTTACAGCCCATTTGTTTCCTGGGGTGAAGGGAGGGAAATCCCACCCACTAACAACTTCTTCCCCAGGTGGAGGCACCATGTTTCAAGAACATGGATGACACGGGAGCAGCTGCGAGACCTGGGCTCCAGCCTAAGCTGAGGCCACGGCTTCCTGACCCAGCCCTCAGCCAGGCACTGGCTTCAGGCCTGGGACCAAGCCAAGGCCCCGGCATCAGGACCTAGCCTCCAGGCTGGGTTGCGGCATCGAGGCTGAATCATGGCACCAGACCTGACTCCACCTTCTGGACTGCTGCTGGGTTCACGCCCTCCTGGGGGACTCTACCTCCCATACTTCCACTGGAGTCCCCTTGCTCAAGAGGGACCCCTCTACACCTCCAGATCTACTTCTGGGGTCCATGCCCTCCTGGGGGACCTGACTATGCCTCCCAGTCTGTTGCTGAGATCCATGCCTTCCTGGTAGACCCGACTCCACCTCCCAGAGCGCCGCTGGGGTCAATGTCCTCCTGGGGGACATGATTCTGCCTTCCAGACTGCTGCTGGGGACCTCTTGCTCAAGGTAGGAGACCACTCCACCTCCAGGCTTGCTTCTGTCCTTCAGTTCTCCTCTCTCAGTAGAAAGGTTTTTCCTGGCTGGGGTTTACAGTTCTACTAGGCTCATGGCTGTTTTAGCGTTCTATGGTTCTGGCCCTCCGTAATCTCAGCTTTCAGTTTTTTTAGCTCCACTAAGCTCAGGGCCAGCCATGTGCTGTTACCCAGTCTGGATTAGTCAACTTCTCTCAGCCTGGCTCTTGCTTTATCTGTTTTCAGACCCTTTATGGGTCACTTCTCAACCAAAAAGGCAAGACCCTGGCAGGACCACAGAGTGAGACCATATGCATACCCTTCTATCCTTCCTGGCCATCCCCCTGTTGTTTCGGAACTCGGTACTCACGTGTCTGAATACCCTTGTTAGTCAGGGTGAAAATCTGTTTGTTCCCCAGGACTGTTTTTCAGTACATTTCCCTCATAAATCCCTTTCCCAGTCATAGGTCTGTAATTTAGGAGTTTGAATCATCTGATTTTTTAAATATATTTCCTACAAAATTACCAGCAGACGTTAGGAGACTCTGACATGCAAATCACCTACCTGAATCTGTGACTCATCTATTCAATGGTCATTTAAGTACCTTCACAGTAAGGGGTCTAATGATCTTTTCAATTTCCTGGGTTGGCGGCTCAAGTTACATAGGTGCATTATCCTCCTTTTTTTACTGTGCTGCAGTTCACTTAAATGATAGCATGCTCAAACATCTGTCTCTTGTGAGCGTGGGTTTCATGTGTGAGAGTGACCAGCAACTTGCTTGCATGTGTGTGTGTGTGAAAGAGAGAAGCAGCTGGCTTCTGTGTGTATGAGAGAAAGAAGCAGCTTGCTTGTGTGTGTGTGAGAGAGAGGCAGTTTGCTTGTGTATGATGAGAGAGAGGCAGCTCATTTATGTGTGAGAAAGGCAGCTTGTGTGTGTGTAAGAGAGGCAGCTCAGGCATGCGTGTGAGAGAGGCATCTTGTAAATTGGCAAGAGAGAGGCAGCTTGTGTATGTTTGTATAATATGTGAGAGAAAGACACCGTGTGTATGTTTGTGACAGAGGTAGCTTGTGTGTGTGTGTGTGTCTTTGCACCCCTTTTTCCTCGCTAATCTATGACAATCTCAAGATGATTGGAAATCAAAAGTTCCCAGGCATGGAAAGCATGGTATTTTTTATCCTTGTTAGTTTTAATTATTGGGTATTATTTAACATTTACTCTTTAAAAATATGTTATTGATGTTTGGGAAATTTTTAAAAATGTTATGTTTTGAAATATGTGTTCTTTTTACTAGGATTTATTTATTGATTTGGTTTACTATTATGTTTTATATTTATTAGTTATTTTTTGTTTGATGTTTTATGTTTTATGTTTTATGATGTTATTATGTTTTTCTATTGATGCTCTGCATATAGAGTTTGGCTTCTTGCATTTTCCAGTTTAGTTTTTGTCTGCACATTTCTGTTTATTCCTATGGTCTTCTTATTCTGCATTTAATGAGGGTCTGCCTCTGTTTTGCATGTGTGACTGAAGTGAGGTATTCTGTTAGCGTGTAGTTTCTTTGTAGGGATCTATAGCAGCCTGGCTTGTTCTATTTTCCTAATAAGAGATATATTGGGGTTTGGGGGTTTTGCAGTGTTAGCTTTATATCACACTGTTTGAGTGATGGTAGAGTTAGTGCTGTTTTGGTATGGAGGTTTACTATATAGTAATTTAGTTTACTCATGGCTTTCTGAGGTCTAAGCCTGTACCTAACATGTATTAGAATAGACCTAATACCGTATGACTTGTCTTGTTTACTTTTTTGCATGGTTTTCTTGTTAGTACCACAACAGTATATTTAAATATAATATAAATGTTGTGATATTTTTACCTCAGAAGATTGTCCATTTTCATGTAAAACCTTAATTTAATTGCATAACTTTTCACTGTGTGTGGAGGATTTAGGGCTGGGTGTGTATGTGTGCAAGGCTATAAGATTCACCTAGGATGCCTAATACCCTTGCACTAGTCTAGCTCTGGCTGCACTGACTCCATGTGGGAAAGCATGATTCTATCTGGAGATGTGCTGATGGCTCTCCCCAGCCTCATTCTTGGCCAGGATTTAATTATCTTTTTCTTAAGCCCTGGAGGAAGCTGGCAGCATGGATCACTTCTGGCCCCCTTCCCCTGGAGTATGCTGACAGCAGAGGCTAGGGAACCATAAAAGCAATATTCGGCATAGCACACAGTCAATATGAATGTACTGGGGTGTGGCCATGAGAAATGGAGGCAAGCTACTATCATAGAAAGGGAGGGATAAGCCAGAAGGAAATGCCTGTGCAGTGTGAGTGAGGCTTCTGTTAGAGTTGGCTGGGATTTGACAGGTGCAGCTATGGAATCAGTGAGTCTCCTGGAAAGAGAGTGTGCTGAGAAGGGTGAGAATGGGAAAGAGAGGAGGCTGCTACAGGCTGAAGAAAGGCTGGCAACTAGCAAGAAATTTTACATAATGATGTGGCAGTGCTGGGGCAGGGTAGCACTTGCTGAGTGAGCACATGAGCAACAGCACAACAGCAAATGTCTTTGTGTGTGTGAACGAGCCACTGGTTTGCAGTGTTGTTGACTTATTACTTGGCAACTGGTTCAACATCTGATTGATTGGCAACAGATTGCATGGATGGAAGGGGGACTGTGTGCTATAGTTAATGTTAAGAAAAATATGAAATTTGTTGGAGTTTGTTTTGTCTCAATTCTGCCAGGCTCCAGATAACATGATGTACCTCTCAAGGATCTACTTGGTTTGCTTTGGGAGCTGTTGAATCACATGCTGCACAGAAAGCACGAGTGAGTCAAAGTCATGATTGGGAAATGGCAATACCGGGCTGTAACTTGTTAAGGAAGAACAGAGAGGACAGGAAAGGGGGAGGAGTGGCACTTTATGTCAAAAACAATATCCAAGCATCTGAGCTGCAAGGAAGATGGGGCAAAGAAGCTCTATGGGCAGACCTAAAAAAAGATGATGGGGCTTCCATTTCTATTGGAGTGATTTACAGGCCTCCAAATCTAATAGAAGAGCTTGACAAAGCTCTAGTTGAAGACATACAAAAGATGGGAAAGAAGGGAGAAGTGCTGATTGTTGGAGATTTTAATATGCCGGATGTAGAATGGAGAATCCCTTCTGCAGAATCTAACAGTAGTAGAGAGATAGTGGATGCCCTACAAGGGGCTCTGTTCAAAAAAATGGTAATGGAACCCATGAGGGAGGGAGCTATACTCGATTTAGTGCTCACTAATGGAGATAACATCTCTAATGTCCAGGTGGGTGCCCACCTCAGCACCAGTGATCATCATACTGTATGGTTTCATATCACAAATAGGATACGGAGAAGTAGCACGAAGACTCGAGTTTTGCAGTTCAAAAACACGGACTTTGATGAAATGGGGAAATACCTGGAGGAAGAACTAGAAGGCTGGGAGAACAAGAGAGATGTGGAACAACAGTGGAACAAACTAAAAGGAGCAATTACCAAGGCAACTAATCTATATGTTAGAAAAGTAAAGAAAAGCAAGAGAAAAATGAGACCTATCTGGTTCTCAAAGGAGGTGGCTGACAAAATAAAAGCTAAAAGAACAGTGTTCAAGAAATATAAAGATTCCCAAAGAGAAGAACAGAAGGAAGAATATCTAGTGGAACTGAGAGAGACAAAGAAAGCAATCAAGAAAGTGAAAATTCAAGCGGAAGAAAGGATCGCCAAAGAGGTAAAGCAAGGTGACAAAACATTTTTCAGATACATCAGTGAAAGGAGAAAAGTCCAAAGTGGTATACTGAAACTGAAAGGTGAAAAGGATCAATGGGTGGAGACAGATGAAGAAATGGCAGAATTATTAAATGAATACTTCAGTTCTGTGTTCACTAAAGAAGACCCTGGAGAAGGACCGTCGCTAGTTAACAAGAAAATGGAGGGGAATGGAACATAAGAACATGCCATACTGGGTCAGACCAAGGGTCCATCAAGCCCAGCATCCTGTTTCCAACAGTGGCCAATCCAGGCCATAAGAACCTGGCAAGTACCCAAAAAAAGTCTATTCCATGTTACCATTGCTAATGGCAGTGGCTATTCTCTAAGTGAACTTAATAGCAGGTAATGGACTTCTCTTCCAAGAACTTATCCAATCCTTTTTTAAAACACAGCTTACTAACTGCACTAACCACATCCTCTGGCAACAAATTCCAGAGTTTAATTGTGCGTTGAGTAAAAAAGAACTTTCTCCGATTAGTTTTAAATGTGCCCCATGCTAACTTCATGGAGTGCCCCCTAGTCTTTCTACTATCCGAAAGAGTAAATAACTGATTCACTTCTACCCGTTCTAGACCTCTCATGATTTTAAACACCTCTATCATATCCCCCCTCAGTCGTCTCTTCTCCAAGCTGAAAAGTCCTAACCTCTTTAGTCTTTCCTCAAAGGGGAGTTGTTCCATTCCCCTTATTTTGGTAGCCCTTCTCTGTACCTTCTCCATCGCAATTATATCTTTTTTGAGATGTGGCGACCAGAATTGTACGCAGTATTCAAGGTGCGGTCTCACCATGGAGCGATACAGAGGCATTATGACATTTTCCGTTTTATTCACCATTCCCTTTCTAATAATTCCCAACATTCTGTTTGCTTTTTTGACTGCCGCAGCACACTGTACCGACGATTCCAATGTGTTATCCACTATGACACCTAGATCTCTTTCTTGGGTTGTAGCACCTAATATGGAACCCAACATTGTGTAATTATAGCATGGGTTATTTTTCCCTATATGCATCACCTTGCACTTATCCACATTAAATTTCATCTGCCATTTGGATGCCCAATTTTCCAGTCTCACAAGGTCTTCCTGCAATTTATCACAATCTGCTTGTGATTTAACTACTCTGAACAATTTTGTGTCATCTGCAAATTTGATTATCTCACTCGTCGTATTTCTTTCCAGATCATTTATAAATATATTGAAAAGTAAGGGTCCCAATACAGATCCCTGAGGCACTCCACTGTCCACTCCCTTCCACTGAGAAAATTGCCCATTTAATCCTACTCTCTGTTTCCTGTCTTTTAGCCAGTTTGCAATCCACGAAAGGAGTAGATGTAACTCCATTTACAGTAGAGAATGTATGGGAAGAGCTGGGGAAACTGAAATGAGGCCTGATGAGGTTCATCCCAGGATACTGAGGGAGCTCAGAAATGTGCTGGCGGGTCCGCTGTGTGACCTGTTCAATAGATCCCTAGAAACAGGAGTGGTGCCGAGTGATTGGAGAAGAGCAGTGGTGATCCCGCTTCACAAGAGTGGAAACAGAGAGGAGGCTGAAAACTACAGACCGGTTAGTCTCACCTCGGTGGTGGGAAAAGTAATGGAGTCGCTGTTAAAAGAAGGAATAGTGAACTATCTACAGTCGGAAGAATTGCTGGACCAGAGGCAGCATGGATTCACCAGGGAAGAATTGTCAGACAAATCTGATTGACTTTTTTGACTGGGTAACCAAGGAATTGGATCAAGGAAGATCACTCGATGTCATCTACTTGGACGTCAGCAAGGCTTTTGATACGGTCCTGCACATGAGACTGCTGAATAAAATAAGAAGCTTAAGAGTGAGTGCAAAGGTGGTGGCCTGGATTGCAAACTGGTTGACGGACAGAAGACAATGTGTGATGGTAAATGGAACTTACTCTGAAGAGAGAGCGGTGTTGAGCGGAGTGCCACAGGGGTCAGTGTTGGGACCGGTCCTGTTCAATATCTTTGTGAGCGACATTGCGGATGGGATAGAAGATAAGGTTTGTCTTTTTCTGGATGACACTAAGATCTGCAATAGAGTGGACACGCCGGAAGGAGTGGAGAGAATGAGATGGGATCTAAGAAAGCTGGAAGAGTGGTCAAAGATATAGCAGCTGTTGTGGAGCGCTAGGAGAGTGATCCCACTTCCTGGGAGATGTGTGTCCTTGGGCCATGGCTCGACCCCAGAGGAACTTTGAAGAGGTGCCGTGGGAGGCGTGGCATGCCCGAACATGGGCTGGACGGGAGCAAGGCTGGAGTGATGACTGGGAAGACAGGCACTCCTCCGGACCTGCATGCTTCGGAAGACCCAACTACGCAATGTTGGTCTTGTGAACAGTCCTCCAACCGTTCCCAGCCCTTTCGGACCTGCCGCAAGGTACGGCACGAAGCGGCAGGCCGGATGGAGGCCAGGGCAGCGAAGACTGGAACATAGAGGTACTGACGAGACTTCAGGAATGACATAGACTCAGGCATAGACGTGGACTCAGGAATGAGGTGCTGGATGCATAGACGTGGACTCAGGCACAGACGTGGACTCAGGACGAGGTACTGGATGCACAGAGGTGGACTCAGGCACAGACGTGGACTCAGGATGAGGTACTGGATGCACAGAGGTGGAGTCAGCAATGAGGGCTGAAGGAAGACATGGGCACTGTCCCTCAGGGTGCCCTACTCAAGCCACCCGCGGGACTGAGTCGTGGACCACCCTGTCCCATGTGCGCCCTACACAGCCCTGGAAGGCTGGTCGCGGACCACGCTGAGAACGGGAGAGCACAGGGAAGAGCAAGCGGTGGTTTACTGCACTCCTGGCAGTCGAGGCAAGTTGCTGCACTCCTGGCAGCCGAAAGCTGGTGCTGCACTCCTGGCAGCCGAAGGCAAGTTTGCTGCACACTGGCAGCCTAAGGCAGGTTAAAGCATCAGGGTCAGAAACAAACATTAAGGATACTGGAACAAGAGACAGACCTCGGGGCTGGAATATGGACATCTGGAACAGCAGGTAACATCAGGACTGGAACACGGATACTGGATCAGGAGACACACCTCAAGGCTGGAACATGGACAGCAGGTAACATCAGGACTGGAACATGGATACTGGATCAAGAGACAGACCTTGGGACTGGAACAGCAGGCGGACATCAGGACTGGAACAGCAGGCAGACATCAGGACTGGACGAGGAGCTCCAACAAGTAACAGGAAACACAGGACCTTGCAGAAGTGCTGGAACACTGACACCTCCTGGAGCGAAGGATCTCAGGAGTGACCAACTCCTTGCGAAGGCAAAGACGGAATGGACGTTGAGCCCTTTTGTAGGGCTGAAGTGGACAACGCCCAGGGAAGGGTCAGCAGGGGGCCACACCTGGCTGGCCCTTGAAGAGAAGCAGAGAGGCGTGTGCCCGCGCCCTAGGAAGCTGGAGAGAAGAGCTGGAAGCTGGTGGCAT
The DNA here is from genome assembly GCF_901001135.1 of Rhinatrema bivittatum. Taxonomy (NCBI): domain Eukaryota; kingdom Metazoa; phylum Chordata; class Amphibia; order Gymnophiona; family Rhinatrematidae; genus Rhinatrema; species Rhinatrema bivittatum. Next base: position 772,389,525 of record NC_042615.1, read on the forward strand.
CCTCAGCCACGTGGAGGGCCCAGGGAAGCAGCGGAGCAGCCCTGGGCTGGAGCTGGGTGAAGGCAGGTCGCTGGAGCAGCTCCCAGCCGCAAGGACTGAAGCAGGAAGCAGGAGAAGGGCTGACTGCAGGACGAACAGGGAGCTGTAGCAGGCTGCAGGCACCGCTCCACGCTGCAAGGCTGAAGAGAGAAGTGCTGGCTGCAGGAACGGCTCCATGCCGTGAAGACAGCCCCAGGAAGAGAGGTAAGATTGCAGGTAGAGTAGAGAGCTGTAGCAGGCTGCAGGCACTGGCAGGGACGGCTTCCCTGCCGGGCGAAGACCCGGGATGAAGCAGGCACCAGCAGGGACGGCTACCCTGCTGGCTGAAGGTCCCGGGATCGTAGCAGCATGTCGGGGGAAGGCAGAAACAGCAGCAGAGGAGCCGGCCGCATGGCAACAGCTGCGGGGATGGCCCCAGCTGATTCAGGGAGAGAGAAGCAGCAGCATCAGCGGCCCGACTGGCCGCGAAGGTAAGAGCCTGCCCGCGCTCCTCGCAGGCAGGATCGCAACATCAGCTGAGATTCAATGCCAAGAAGTGCAGAGTCATGCATATGGGGTGTGGAAATCCGAATGAACTGTATTCGATGGGGGGAGAAGGGCTGATGTGCACGGGGCAAGAGAGGGACCTTGGGGTGATAGTGTCTAATGATCTGAAGTCGGCGAAACAATGTGACAAGGCTATAGCTAAAGCCAGAAGAATGCTGGGCTGCATAGAGAGAGGAATATCAAGTAAGAAAAGGGAAGTGATTATCCTCTTGTACAGGTCCTTGGTAAGGCCTCACCTGGAGTACTGTGTTCAGTTCTGGAGACCGTATCTCCAAAGAGATAGAGACAAGATGGTGGCAGTCCAGAGAAGGGCGACCAAAAAGGTGGAAGGTCTTCATCGAATGACTTATGAGGAGAGATTGAAGAATCTAAATATGTACACCCTGAAGGAAAGGAGGAGCAGAGGTGATATGATACAGACTTTCAGATACTTGAAATGTTTTAACGATCCAAAGTCAATGACAAACCTTTTCCGTCCGAAAAAAATCAGCAGAACCAGGAGTCATGATTTGAAGCTCCAGGGAGGAAGACTCAGAACCAATGTCAGGAAGTATTTCTTCACGGAGAGGGTGGTAGATGCCTGGAATGCCCTTCCGGAGGAAGTGGTGAAGACCAGAACTGTGAAGGACTTCAAAGGGGCGTGGGATAAACACTATGGATCCATAAAGTCTAGAGGACGTGAATGAAGAGTGGATGGCTCGCGGGAATGACGGCTACTACCTGGAGATAATACCCTTATTCAATAAACATACACACGGTTATTGTGACTCCAACATTGCTCTAAGCTTCAACGGCAAGAGGAAATGTGGAAAAAGATTTGCATTCACAAAAAGCTGGAAGTAGCTTGCTTGTTACGGCGGTTACTACCCCAAACCAAATAAGCCTGATACTTTACTTTCAATGCATAACCAGCATAGCTCTCTGCTTCAACGCAGGGGAGAAAGTCTGATACTTCGTGCATATCCAGCCTAGCTCTCTGCTTCAACGGCAAGGGGAATGAAGAAAAGTGGATATATATACAGATCTCAACCAGCAAGGATTAAATCACATAGTCTGGGTAAACAAATAAGCATGGGTGTAGCTTGCTTATTGCGGCGGTTACTACCCCTAACTAATTAAGCTAGATATTTCACTTAGATGCAGCCCCAACACTGCTCTTTGCATTAATGGTGGGGGTGGAAGGGAAATAGAACCAAAGGGTTACTAAGAGCCAAGAGTAACAGATAAGTATGAGAAAAAAAAAGTGCGAAGCTTGCTGGGCAGACTGGATGGGCCGTTTGGACTTCTTCTGCCGTCATTTCTATGTTTCTATCTATATCCCAAGAGGCTGGTTTTCAAACATATCCCCGGGCAAATATTTTCATGCAATCTGCCCCTGGTTAAAATTTTTGAGAGCTCTATAATCCCTGGCAATGGAAATTCCTTCTAACAAGGAAGAAGTATTGTGATTTTGGCACAGCAGTAGAGGTTTGGTTCCCCGGGAAAGGTGAATCCAATGATTAATTGGAGGTGGAGTATGGTCCATCCAGGAGAGATATGAGCCCAATAGCTGTCTCCTAATGCTTTTCCTTTTTTCATGGATTTTAAACTGCAATGAGATGTAAATTCCATTAAATACATCACTCCCATCTTTCAGATAGAAACAAGTGTCTCTTCTCTTATCTCCCTCAAAAAGTAATCAGTATTTTAATGATGTTTCCTATCCCAGTGGACTACTACAAATCAATGTTTGGAGAAAATGATGCCATCTAATAAGCCTTGCACTGGGATTCAATGGTGCAATGTACTGCTAAACAATCTATCTCAGTGAAGGTCTAGTTCTTTTCTCTAGGCAATAGCTTATGGCTCAGGTACAACACCGGATGTTTCTCCCTGATACGTCCTAAAGCAATACAGCTCCCAATCCTACTGGAAAGGCATCTGTTTGAAGTACACATTTTTTATTAAACTTTACACTAGTGCTTTCTTTATTGCCAGGAAAACTCCTTCACAGCTTGCCCACCAGTTTACTTTTGTTTGAGCTATCTTTTTGGTTAATTCAGTCAAGGCATGTGCTATTGTGGCAAAAGGACCAAAAAGGATCGCAGCTGCTTTTTTGTCTCCAGCTGAGGACTCTGCTCAATGGCCTCCACTTTCAAACTTACTGGTTGTACTTATTCTCCCCCTGTGATATTAGATCTCCCTTTCTCCTTTGGAACACTTCAAGGGTTTTGCTATTCGACCCACCTTACTCACTGATAATAATACAACTGATACTTTATTTAGATGTGACTCCCCAGTCCCAAATGAAAATCATCATGACATCTAAATGTGTTTTATGTTTGACTGGCCACAGTCAGCTGTACTCATCCCCAGGGATGCTGCCAGAAATACCATCTCTTCACTGCAGCCATGACCTCCTATGCAAGCACATTCTCACTGCGTTCATTTCTAGGCCCTGGAGCAGGAATCTCACTGAAGGTGTGAAGTGATGAAATCACCCTACTGGGGGATAGAGATGTGCAGGGAAAAAAATTAATTTTCATTTTTCGGTTCATTTTCAGGAGGGTTTTGTCCTACAAATTTTGGTTCATGGGTTGCTTAATTCATTTCATTTGTGTGAAAAAAATGAATCAAGAAATGAAAAAATAAAAACAAAACAGCCAAAAAATGAAAATGAGCCCTCCTTTCTATCCTCCCGGTCCAGTGAGGATCTGCTGACTTGGACTAGGCCGAAGCCTCAGACTTGCATAGGCCAAGGACATGATAGATCGCTGCAGCCTCAACCTATGCAAGGCTGAGGCTTCAGCCTAATCCTAGGCCCAATGCCTAGGCCTCAGCCTAAGCCAGAGCCCAGACCTTGGCCCAACACCGTGGCCTGGCCCAGAGGCCGGTTCTTGATGTCTAGGCCTCAGCCTAGGCCAGGGCCCGGGCCCAAGCCTGATGCCATAATTTGATGAAGGAGGCTGGTCCTGATGCTGGGGCTTTGGCCTAGGCCAAGCCCAGTCCCTCTGCTGCGACCCAACCCAGAGGACAGGTCGTGACGTTAAGGCCTCGGCCATGAAGCTGGATCCTGACTCCTGAGCCTTGGCCATTTGTCAGGCACTGGCCTTGGTTCCCAGGCCTGGGAGCTCCTCCTCTTCACTCGCAAGCACAATAACGCATCTACTGGGGTCATGCTAGATTAATTAACTCCAGCACATTCACCCCAGTGGACGGCACCATTTTGATGTATGGGTTGCAGCATCTGGACCTGGCCTCTGAATCTAGTCATGGCATTGGGCCTGGGTCCAGGCCGAGGCCCCAGCATCAGGACTTGGCCTTCGACAGATACCCAGCAAATCAGGCATGGTTTGGTTTTATTAATTTTTAGGGTTCTCAGCATCATGCTCAGGCATAGTCTGTGGTCCTTGCTTTGGGCCTCGACCTATATTCGACTGCGATAAAGGCACTTTGGCCTTGGCTCAACACTGGACCTCGCCTAGGTCATAAACCTTGGCCCCTGCTTTGGGCCTCAGCCAATGCCATAGGCAAGGCCTAGGCTTTGGGCCTAGACCTACATCTGTTGCATTTGTTTAAAATGAAAGAAACAAATAAGGTTTGTTTCATTTGTGGGGTCCCTAATTCAGTTCAGGGCCCCCCAGATTAAATGAATTAGCTTTATTCATAGTGTTTTGCACTTTCGTTTTAAACAAATGCACATCCCTACAGTGGGGGATTTAAATCCCCACAGCACTGTTCTCCTTGCCTTGCAACAGGTTTCTTGCATTCTCCAGTGCTAGTTGTTCATCATTCCTATATTCCTACATTGCCGCTTGTCTCTGTGGTTCTCCTGATTCCATTTGTCTTCCCTTGTTCCTGTACTGTTCCTGGTTCCATTCTGTGAGCCCTTATTTTTTCTGGTATCTGCTCCCTAACCCATCTTGTGTTGTCTTGGTTCAAGTTTTGTTTCCTTGTTGCTCTGACCTTAGATTGGATCTTGATTCTGCTTTGCTCTCAGCCTGCCCTGATATCAGATTGGATCCTGACGCTGCTTCACCCTCAGCCTGCTCAGACCTCGGTTTGGACCTTGACTTTTGCTACTCTCTCAGCCTGCCCTGATCTCAGAATGGACCTCAATTCTGCTTCACTTTTAGATAGACTGAGTCAATTTAGCAGCAGTCCAAGGGCTTACTAACCACTCAGCGTGACAGTATGCTGAAGCATAGACCCGATGGGGTGTGATACCATTGCTCCATGAACTCCAAAAGGAAGCACTTTAAATTGGTACAGGCCAAAGGCATAGAAAAGGTCGTTTTCTTTTGTGATTCCCTATTCATTGATTTCTATCAGTAACTTTGATCTAAATTTCTTATATATTGGATTTCCCCAGCCAGTCTAATAATTCATTGACCCAGGGCATAGGGCATACGACAAATCTAGAGACTACTTTAACTCACCTGAAGTCCATATGAAAAAGCTTAAGTTCTACCTGCTTTAGGTACTAACTTGATAGGGGCTGAACTAAGCTCTTTGGGATTCTTCTATCACCCTCATCTCTGACATGTCTTTTACTTGCTGCTTCACCACCTTTCTTTTTGCTTCAGGAAACCTATAGGGCTATTGGCATAACCCTTGGCTGCACTAGTAATTATTTCATTTTCTAACAATTAGATCCATCCTGGGCATTTATCAAATATCCATAAGAACCTTCTTATGGCTTTTGTTTAGGGCTAAGCTACTTATCGTTAACCGAGCCTCATCTTTTCCTTTGAATTCCTGGGGTCCAAGATCCTCCTCTTCCTGAGGATTCCCACTTGTTTTGAGGCCTTGGGAATCCAAGGCCTCAAAAGATTAACCTAATTAACCTATAAACTCCCCATTTCCCCTTGCATGACCTCAAAATCCACAGGACCTAATTTCTTATTAATATTAAAATGCCCCCCACCTCTTACTTAGCAAATAATTCATTCTGAGAGCTGGGTAACTGTACTAAGACTAGGTCCCCCATTTTATATTTTCTACTTCAAGCCCTTTAATTATGGATGGTTATCTGAAGCTCCTGGACTTTCAGTAAATTAGCCCAAGCAAAACAAGCCGTGTAACTCAGCCATTTCTGTATCTGGAGTACATAGTCCAATACCCCTTATTTTTCTGGCTCCATCTCTTCCCATCCCTTCTTCACTACATCTAGAAGGCCATAGGATTGCCTGCCATACATTATGTCAAAAGAAGAAAATTCTAAGGCTTTTTGGGATTTCTCCTTAATAGCAAACAATAGGGGCATCATCTGGTCCAATTCTATATTCTGTAAATTTACATATTTTCTCATCATCATTTTCAATATGCAGCTGAACGTTTCTACTAAACAATCTATTTGAGAGTAGTTAAGTTGCAATCTTCAAGGATTTAATACTAAATACATTTGGTCAAGAAGTTGAGTTATGAAGTTTGCCCCTCTGTCAGTCAAGATCTTCCATGGTTTTACTTACAGTCAAAATAATCAACTCCTGTACTATAGACTGTGTAGATACAGTTGAATAGGATTTGTCATGGGTACCAAGTGGGGTAATCCATCACTACGATGATATACTGGTGGCTGCTAACCATATCCATGGCTAACCTTGTTTATGGGGTCTCAGTATTGAACATGGGAATTAAAGGGGTCCATGATCTCATCTTGGAGGAAATAAATTGGCATGTGGGGCAGATGCATGGAAATTTTCCATTCTTTTATGAGTACCCGGCCAATAGTAAATTAATAACAAATAAGGGAATTAGCTGCTCCGAGATATCCAGCCATCTCTAGCACTTCCTATTGAAACATTTGGGATATCAGTAATTTTCTCTTTTCTTCCCCATTTCTGTTCATTTTTGGACATTCAGTACAGTAGATCATTTTGCAATTTAATGTAAGGGAAGGAGGAGTTTGTCTTTATTAATTTGTTCTTCATTCTGTATAGACACTCCTCAATACAGGGTCCTTTCTTTGCTCCTTCCCTGATAAAATGAATTTGTCCATCAACTTATCTTGGAACTCTTCATCCCCAACTCATGCCTTCCCATATGGAATTCGGGGTGGCTTCCTCCCTCACTTCATCTCTCTCTGATCAATTCTCTTCATTGCCACCTCTGGCATGTGTTCCTCCTCTTTTCTATGCCCATCTCTGTCTCCAGGCATTTCTAGACTTTCCTGGCTCACAATATACTTTGGGATCAGAAAAAAAGAATACCTTCCCCAAATACCTCTGTTGTCTCTGGGCTTTGTTTTGCTTGGGCCCAGGTAGTTATTAGTGCCTCAGAGGTCCTAACATTCTCTGGGAAACCCTCCTAATCATGCACCAAAATCCCAGGATAAGAGAATCTGGATACTATTGCTACCCTTAAGAACATAAGACATGCCAAACTAGGTTAGACCAATGGTTCATCAAGCCCCGCATCTTGTTACCAACAGTGGCCAATCCAAGTCACGAGTACTTGGCAAGAAGCCAAGCATTAAATACATTCCAAGCTATTATTCCTTATTGATTAATAGCAGTTTATGGACTTCTCCTCTAGGAACGTACCCCAAACCTTTCTAAACTCAGTTACACTATCTTCCCTAATCACATCCTCTGGCAATGAATTACAGAACTTATACATTGAGTGAAAAATAATTTTCTCTGATTTGTTTTAAATGAGCTACTTGCTCACTTCATGGAGTGCCCCCTAATATTTTTATTGTCTGAGAGAGTAAATAACTGATTTCTTTTACCTATTAAAGACCGTTCATGATTTTGCAAACCTCTTTCATTTCCCCCCTCAGCCATCTCTTCTCCAAGCTCAACAGCCTTTCTTCATAGAGGAGCTATTCTTTGCCCTTTATCATGTTGATTGCCCTTCTCTGTACTTTATCCAGTGCAACAATAACTTTTTTGAGTTATATTTTAACCAGTTTGCAATCCACAAAAGGACATCGCCTCCTAACCCATGACTTTTTAATTTTCTTAGAAGCCTCTCATGAGAGACTTTGTCGAACACCTTCTGAAAATCAAAATACACCACATCTACCAGTTCACCTTTATTTATATGCTTATTCACCTCTTCAAAAGGTTTTTGCAGATTTGTGAGGCAAGACATTCAGAGAATGCTACCCTGGAGTTTCTAGATTTCAGCTTTCTACCTAAGAGCCTAAATTTGGCTTCAAGAAGCACCCTCCCACATCTTCCTATGTCATTGGTGCCCACATGTACCAGACAGCCAGCTCCTCCCCAGCACTGTCTAAAATTCTATCAAGATGATGTGTGAGGTCACCACCTTCACACCAGGTAGGCATTTTGTGATCCTCATGCCCACCAGCCACCCAGCTATCTACTTTCCTAATAATCAAATTACCAACAATGATGGCCGACCTAACCCTTCCCTCCTGGGCAGTAGCCCTAGCAGACACATCTTTAGTGCAAGAGGACATTGTATCACCTGGAGAGCAGGTCCTTCCTCCAGGATCATTTCCTGTTGAACCAAATTGATGATTTCTATCCAAGAGACTTTCCTCCTTCAAGGCAGCACCAGAGCTGCCAGTCTGGAGATAGGACATGGCTACTATGTCCCTGAAAGTCTCATCTATATATCTCTCTGTCTGCCTCAGCTCCTCCAGGTCTGCCACTCTAGCCTCCTGAGACCGGGCTCATTCTCTGTGAGACAGGAGTTCTTTGTACCAGGTGCACACATACTACTTGTCACTGGCGGGTAAAAAATTATACATGTGCACGTGATACAAAAGACTGGCAGCCCCATCTCATGCTACTGGACTACTGCCTTTTATCTTAATTTTGTTCATTTCCTAGTTAGGTTGTTATGGGTGTAGGAATGCATACAATTAGAGTCCTTTAAATATATTAGTGTTGTTCCGGCTCACATAAAACATCCATGTTTTATTACCCAGGCAGCTAAACTTTCCCCCAATCAGTCCTCATGGAGAAGAGACGGCTGAGGGGGGATATGATAGAGGTGTTTAAAATCATGAGAGGTCTAGAACAGGTAGATGTGAATCGTTTTTTTACTCTTTCGGATAATAGAAAGACTAGGGGGCACTCCATGAAGTTAGCATATGGCACATTTAAAACTAATTGGAGAAAGTTCTTTTTCACTCAATGCACAATTAAACTCTGGAATTTGTTGCCAGAGGATGTGGTTAGTGCAGTTAGTATAGCTGTGTTTAAAAAAGGATTGGATAAGTTCTTGGACGAGAAGTCTATTACCTGCTATTAATTAAGTTGACTTAGATAATAACCACCACTATTACTAGCAACTAGGGATGTGAATCGTTTTTTGACGATTTAAAATATCGTCCGATATATTTTAAATCGTCAAAAAATCGTTAGGGCCATGATACAATACCAATTCCCCTGATTTATCGTTAAAAAATCTTAAATCGGGGGAAGGGGGAGGGCAGGAAAACCGGCACACTAAAACCCCCTAAAACCCACCCCCAACCCTTTAAAATTAAATCCCCCACCCCCCCGAACCCCCCCCCCCCCAATGCTTTAAATTACCTGGGGATCCGTCGGTGGTCCAGAACGGCGGCGGTCCGGAACGGCCCCCTCAATAGAATCGTGTTGTCTTCAGCCGGCGCCATTTTTCAAAATGGCCGCCGCAAAATGGCTGCGGCCATAGACAAAACGATTCGACGCAGGAGGTCGTTCTGGACCCCGGCTGGACTTTTGGCAAGTCTTGTGGGGGTCAGGAGGCCCCCCCAAGCTGGCCAAAATTTTCCTGGGAGTCCAGCGGGGTTCCGGGAGCGATTTCTTGCCGCGAATCGTTTTCGTACGGAAAATGGCGCCGGCAGGAGATCGACTGCAGGAGGTCGTTCAGTGGGGGTTCCGGACCGCCGCTGAACGACCTCCTGCAGTCGATCTCCTGCCGGCGCTATTTTCCGTACGAAAACGATTTGCGGCAAGAAATCGCTCCCGGAACCCCGCTGGACTCCCAGGAAAATTTTGGCCAGCTTGGGGGGGCCTCCTGACCCCCACAAGACTTGCCAAAAGTCCAGCCGGGGTCCAGAACGACCTCCTGCGTCGAATCGTTTTGTCTATGGCCGCAGCCATTTTGCGGCGGCCATTTTGAAAAATGGCGCCGGCTGAAGACAACACGATTCTATTGAGGGGGCCGTTCCGGACCGCCGCTGTTCTGGACCACCGCCGGATCCCCAGGTAATTTAAAGCATTGGGGGGGGGGTTCGGGAGGGTGGGGGATTTAATTTAAAGGGTCGGGGTGGGTTTTAGGGGGGTTTAGTGTGCCGGCTCACGATTTTAACGATTTTTCACGATAGTTTACACACCCAAACGGCAACAATACGATTCCCTCCCCCTCCCAGCCGAAATCGATCGTTAAGACGATCGAGGACACGATTCACATCTCTACTAGCAACGGTAACATGGAATAGACTTAGTTTTTGGGTACTTGCCAGGTTCTTATGTACTGGATTGGCCACTGTTGAAACAGGATGCTGGGCTTGATGGACCCTTGGTCTGATCCAATACGGCATGTTCTTATTATGTAAAGTCTGAAATTGTTTATTGCACAAGTAAACTTTACTTACAATTGTTGCACTTCAGACACAAGCCACAGACAAGAGTCTTTGGTAACTGGAACTATGGCAGGATAAAGTAGAATGGAGTTTCTTGTGTTGTAGGAGCTAGTTATTGTAGAGGTGGGAAGGATGAGAGGAATATAAGGCTGATTTAGTCCATAGAAGAAGGCAATAAGAGGGAAAGTGAAACCCAATCCATTTCAGGGGGTAACACAGAGCACAAAGATACTCAGAGGCAAGCATGGAGCAACTGCCTCTTGGCTGAGAGCTGCCAAAAGAAATGCCTCCACACAGCTAGAGGCAGAGGACAGAGTCCAATGGCAGTGAGCCTAAGAACCATGTAACACAGGGGGAGCATGAAGGGCAGTCCTTTGAACATATAAGGCACCCTGGAAAACTTAAGTTAGGTTGAATAGGATTCAAGCTCTCCCGATGGTGAGAGAAAGTGGAGGGGGGGGGGGGGCTCTTAAAGACAAAGGCTCACAGATTTTTATCATATGTTACAAACAGTGCTTCATTATTAAGAATCCTCAGAAGTGAAGACTGCACTAAACACAGTTAAACTACAATACAGACAGATACAAACATGTACCCACTGCTGGGGACAGAACAAGTGTATTCACTATTTATCTGGTAGTGACCTAAAAAGGGATGATTAAACTCTTGATAAGGCCTGGGGCAATCCTGAGTTTAAGTTAAAAGGCTGATTTTTTTTTTTTAATAGAAAGTGTCTCCTGCCTATAAATCAAAGGTTGAGTTAGAGGTGGATGTTAGAGGAGTGGGAGGGAGGGAAATACAAACAACTCCTGGATTTTGCCTGCTTCTGAATAGTTATTTAATACAGACACACAAACATACTAAAGAATATAACCCAATAGTTCATTATTTCCAAAACTTTTAAGTTCTAAAATTTCCCAAAGCAGTACTTACTGATTCTCTTCAGCCACCAGCAAAGCAATCCTCTCCTCTCTGTGCTCCCACTGGATTGTATGTTACTGTGCTCTTCCTCTGCAATATATCTTGTGCTTCTAAGGCAAGTTAGTACAAAACAGTTTCTTTGGAAATTTACACTTCAGTTAGCTTGAGTGTCTCACTGATTAACAAATGTTGCCTGCTTCTGACTATTTAATACAAATACACAGAGGCAAGATGGCCACCAGATAGGACATTCGGGAAGTGAGCTCCTGCGCGGCGTGTTTCTTCCTTTGAACTTACCTATTGAAAATGCCCCATACCAAGAGAAAGGGGAAAATCTAGCTCCCCGGTGTTGGACCCTTCCCAGCGCGTAGAGGGTTTCCTGATGGGAGTTACTGGAATGCCATTGGTGCTGGTTTCTGGGGGGATGCTGGAAGAGTGAGCACATTCCCCCTTGACCCTAGACGTCACCCTGAGCCCTGGCAAGCCGATCTGGCTGGTGCCTCCAGCACAGAGCGATGCATCCCCGCCTGAACCAACTCGAAGTGGTTTACACCTGGAGCCTTCGAGGGTGGAGCAGGAGAGCTCTAGGAAGGGTGAGCATGGAGTCGCCGCCCCGAGTGGAGGAGGAACTCGTGGTTTATTTATTTATTTATTTATTTTTGGTTTTTATATACCGGAAGTTCCTGTATAATATACATATCACTCCGGTTCACAGATAACAGAGATAACTATCGCCAGGATGGCGGTTTACATGGAACATATCGAACAGTTAATCTATTATAAAGTAATAATTTTATTTTATTATCTCCAGGTTTGCTGGAGATGAGACCTGGAGGAGAAGTCCTGACCCAGACGGGTAAAATTAGCCCAGGTAATATGCAGCGTGCGGCAACACTTGGAGAACAGGGTGAGACCCAACAGGAACCCATACAGGTTAATGTAAGTCTTGGACAACCTGAAGACATAACGCTGGGGAAGCTATGGTATGTCTTAAAAGCCATTGATTTGGCTCTGAAATCAATTGCGCAATCAATAACTGAAGTTAAAAATCAAACTAGGGAAAATAATAATACCTTTGGAGCTTTTGAGGTGAAATTACAAGGCCATGAGGAGCGTTTACAAAAAATGGAGACTTTTCAGCAAAACTTTATAAAGTCAGAATCCATTATGGAAAGAAAAAAAGAGAAACGAGAATAATTTAAGGATGTTGAACCTACGAGTGTTAAACTTTCCTGTGGTTAGGATGATTTCACCTGCTGAACTGTTTAAAACATATATGAAATAAATTCTGAAGATACCAGAGGCGGCCTTGTCGGTGTGTATTAGATCGTACTACCTGCCACAGACGGATCCTCAGGCTGAGAGAGAGAACATACCCTCAATGGACATATCCAAAATACTAGAATTATCGTTAGAAATGGAAAGAAAGGAAAGAAAAGCCATGCTAATATCTTTTGCGTTCATATCTGATCGAAATTATATACTAAAATTGTTATTGAGAAATAGACAAGCCCTATTTTATGGGGCAAAGCTTTGGATATATCCCGATGTTACTAAAATGACACAGCTATGCAGGAAGGAATTCCTTGATATGAAAGAAAGGGTTATCAGTTTGGGAGCACGATTCCTCTTAAAGTTTCCCTGTAAAGGTTGTGTTAGATATCAGGGAAATAATTACAGTACGTGTTTTTTGATCCTAAGCAATTGAAGGATTTCTTGTTGGGTCACCCTAATGTAACTCCTGAAGTGTGATCGACTTAATTAAGAAATAGATTAACTCTCCTATCTAATTTGAGTATAAAAGTGTTTGTTATTCGCTCTTATTTTTCCCTTGCCTCCAATAATGCCTATATTAAGGTACATATTTACTAGTGCTTTTCTTCCTAGAGATGTTAATTTGGGTTTTCTGATGTATCTGTACCGTTTTTATTTTGCTATATTTCATGTAATAAATATGACAATTTTGAAAATAAAAAAATGTAAAAAATAAATAAATACAAATATACAAAATCCTGGCTTTTGCCTTTGACTAGCTATTTAATATAAACACAGAACCTTCTGGCTTTTTGCCTGTTTCTGACTAGTTATGTATTGCAAACACAGAAACTCCTGGCTTTTGCCTGCTTCTGATTAGTTATTTAATACAAACACACAGACTCCTGGCTTTTTGCCTGCTTCTGACTAGCTATTTAATATAGATAAACAAACACACTAAAGAATATATCCCAATAGTTAATTCTCTCCAAATCTTTTAAGTTCTAAAATTTCCCAAAGCAGTACTTACTGATTCTCTTCAGATTCCAGCAAGGTGATCCTCTCCTCTCAGTGCTCCCACCTTAATTCTGTGAGACTTTCCTCCAGTCACATACTGATCAAAGCAGTAGGACAGACCCTCACTTTCCTGTATACACACCTGATTCTTATGGAGTCATAATCATCCACAAGTGTGGTTTTACTAACACAGGCCTCACTAGGGTCTGGGAACTCCCTGAGTCTATTATTGCTCTTTCTTTATTTTTCCCAATTCCAATTTCACATCCAAAGGCAGGGTCTCATTCCCTGTTTTTGGGGTCTTTGCTAGGTTTAACATATATGGCCACTCTCTTTTATAATGTACTATTTCCCTGCAAGTAAAAGGCCTCCGGGGTTCTGCGCCTCCCTGCATCTCCTTCTGAACCCCATTGCCTCCTAGTGTATGAGCCATATTTCTGGCTCTGGGGATCTCCTACACACAGCAATTAATATAACGAGCCATAGTCCTAAGTCCTGGGTCTCTTTTTACTCCCTCTATCCCATTCATCCTTTCAGCTAGCAGTCTGGACATTCAGCTTCCAAATAATCTTTCTGGTAAAGAGACCACCTTTGTCAAGGATGTTCCTGCCGGCTTCTGAACCCATTCTTACATCTTAGGGAGGAAAACAGATTACAAACTGCTTCACCAAAATGATTCAGCCACCTCTGGCCTTGATTTGCTGTTAGGTTTTAACCACTGCCAATACCTATCCTTTGGGATAGGATACATGACCTCTCCCCTAGGGTGAGGGTAGGCTCATAAACCTTTTTCTATACTATTTAGACAACTGCAGTCAGTTAAGTATGGCTGCCTTACCCCTTCTATAGACCTGGACCTACCAGTTGTTATGGGATCGATATGCTGCTTGGGCCTGACCAGTAAAGCTCTAGGCTAGGCCACGGTCTCTGCCACCCTATAAAATATTACCAAAATGTCCTTAGTGCTTTTGTTAGCTCCCATCTTGATCAACAGAATTTCAGGTTTCAATGGGACAACCCTTCCTTGGTCCCAATTTCTGACCCCACTGATCTTACTGTCTGCTGTTGCTGCAATATTTGGCAGGTATCCTATGTTTGAGCTTCAAACTATTTTATTTATTTATTTATTTATGAACGTTTAATATACCGACATTCGTATAATACATCACGCCAGTTTACAGTTAACTATTAGAAAGGAAAATTTCATCGAAACAGGGGAGGGGGCAGGGGGAGCAGGCAGGAAAAGGGAGAGAGAAGAGGGCAGGGAGTGAGCAAGGATAGAGGGAAGAGTAAAGGAAAGAAGAGAGGAAGGAGAGAAGAGAGTAACCATAATAACTTATAAACATTACATCAACGGATGTGAATATACAATGATTAGACTAGCTATACACATAGATATACAAGCAAGGTACTTTCTGCAAGGCAGGGGGGGAGGGGTACTGTCTATGTTTGATTGGCATCCGGGTAGGCCTGCTTGAAAAGCCATGTCTTGATGCCTTTTTTGAAAGTGTATTACTATTGCTGTAATCGTAATCGCTGCTGTTAAGAACATAAGAAATTACCATGCTAGGTCAGACCAAGGGTCCATCAAGCCCAGCATCCTGTTTCCTGCAGAGACCAAACCAGGCCACAAGAACCTGGCAATTACCCAAACACTAAGAAGATCCCATGCTACTGATGCAATTAATAGCAGTGGCTATTCCCTATGTAAACTTAATTAATAGCAGTTAATGGACTTCTCTTCCAAGAACTTATCCAAACCTTGTTTGAACCCAGCTACACTAACTGCAGTAACCACATCCTCTGTCAACAAATTCCAGAGCTTTATTGTGCGTTGAGTAAAAAAGAATTTTCTCCGATTAGTCTTGATTGTGCTACTTGCTAATTTCATGGAATGCCCCCTAGTCCTTCTATTATTCGAAAGTGTAAATAACCGATTCACATCTACTCGTTCAAGACCTCTCATGATCTTAAAGACCTCTATCATATCCCCCCTAAGCTTTCTTCTCCAAGATGAATAGCCCTAACCTCTTCAGCCTTTCCTCATAGAGGAGCTGTTCCATCCCCTTTATCATTTTGGTTGTTCTTCTTTGTACCTTCTGCATCGCAACTATATCTTTTTTTAGGTGCGACGACCAGAATTGTACACAGTATTCAAGGTGTGGTCTCACCATGGAGCGATACAGAGGCATTATGACATTTTCCGTTTTATTCACCATTCCCTTCCTAATAATTCCTAACATTCTGTTTGCTTTTTTGTCTGCTGCAGCACACTGAGCCGATGATTTTAAAGTATTATCCACTATGATGCCTAGATCTTTTTACTGGGTGGTAGCTCCTAATATGGAACCTAACATCGTGTAACTACAGCAAGGGTTATTTTTCCCTATATGCAACATCTTGCACTTGTCCACATTAAATTTCATCTGCCATTTGGATGCCCAATCTTCCAGTCTTGCAAGGTCCTCCTGTAATGTATCACAGTCTGCTTGTGATTTAACTACTCTGAATAATTTTGTATCATCCGCAAATTTGATAACCTCACTTGTCATATTCCTTTCCAGATCATTTATATATATATTGAAAAGCACCCATCCAAGTACAGATCCCTGAGGCACTCCACTGTTTACCCTTTTCCACTGAGAAAATTGACAATTTAATCCTACTCTCTGTTTCCTGTCTTTTAACCAGTTTGTAATCCATGAAAGGACATCGCCTCTTATCCCATGACTTTTTAGTTCTCTTAGAATCCTCTCATGAGGGACTTTGTCAAACGCCTTCTGAAAATCCAAATACTCTACATCTACCGGTTCACCTTTATCCACATGTTTATTAACCCTTCAAAAAAATGAAGCAGATTTGTTAGGCAAGACTTCCCTTGGGTAAATCCATGTTGACTGTGTTCTTTTAAACCATGTCTTTCTATATGCTCTACAATTTTGATCTTGAGAATAGTATGGACTATTTTTACCAGCACTGAAGTCAGGCTCACTGGTCTATCTGTTCCATCTGGCGCATGGATTCCTAGTAAAGCTGGTGCAGCTACTCCTGAGGTCAGCCATCCATACCATAAGCCATCTCGGTCATCCTTTCCTTATATTAATAGCAGAAGCATAAAAAAACCATGCAGTTTCTAAACCTTTTCCCTTTTCAAATGCCTTTCTGGAGAGGTTTCCTCCTTCCCAATCACAAGTTGTGTGGTCATAGGTATAGCTCCTCCAGTCTTGCTAGCAGCATTTCATCCCACCACTACCACCATATGTAGGATGAAGGACTTTCTGGGTTGGTGAGGAGTTACAATCCTTCTGGGCCAACTTGCTTTATATTATGGAAGTTCAAGCAGTGTTCCTCAAGTAGGGAAAATATTAAAGCCTGACTTCAAACCACTACCCGGTCCTTTGTAGCCCTCTCCAAAAGTCCACTTTCTGCTACTAAGTATCACCAGAAAAAAGGCAGTTTAAATGTCCAAGGTCAGAATAGAGGAAAGCAAATCAAAGTCTGACTTTCCTCTGCCAATTTTATTGCTCCCTCTCAGAGGAAAATACTCTTCCCTCTCAGTTATCCATCCAAGCAAAAAAAACCTTTTCCTTTCAGCAGGCTTTCCTCTATAAATGCTGAGTACTGCCATGCCCTCAGGTGCTCAGCTCAGTGCAGTGAAGCAAGAAAAGTAAACAGCAATGATTAGTGTTTCCTCCTACATAAGCTTTTAAACATGCACTAAGAATAATGCTGCATTGTAAAGTGATCTACTTAATTCAATAAGATGTAGGGCAAAACAGTTCTTTGCTTACCGCAATCAGTTTTTCTAGTTCTAAGAACAAAATACACAAGCTTCTATTTGCTCCAATAGTGAGCTTTTACTAGAAGCTGGGTTCTTCATTTGTTCACCTAATGTACTCCATCCCCAAGGCCTTTTGTTCTTTTCCCCACCTGTTTCTGTACTGTGGGGGTGGGGGGGGGGGAACAGGGGAACAAACTCTATTTGCTTCCAGTCATTAGAGGAACTAAACTGGGATCTCATTTTGAGAGAGGCACAATAGTTAAATGCCTTCCTGGATCCTCAGCTGGTAGAAATGCAGACCAGGTAGTCAATGCAATTATAGAAGAAAGTAAGGACTCTTATCATCAATGTTATCATCCATCTGGGCCCATTGACCTCGCTAGAAACTGTATTCAAGCAGTACCGAATGATTTCCAGAACCTGGGGAAGGAGATTAGACATGTGCAAAGACAGAAAATTTCAATTCCTTGCTCAAAACATGGTGTAAAGAAAGTGGATTTGGATACACTGGAGGCTGGGGCCATGTACGGAGCGATAAAAGACAATACCATAAGAATGGCTTACATTTGTAAGAGGCAGGAAAGAAGACCCTAAGTGAGAAATTCAGGCCTTACAGCATCAGACATTTAAAAAAGAGGATGGGTGTGACAGAAGTAGGCCAATGAAACTGGAATATCGCTCCCAAGCAATACAGTAAATGAAAAATCAATTCAATATTATTTAGTTAAGCAAAGGAGCAGAAAAGAAAAGATGACTAAGAATAAGAAGAGCAGCAAGCCAAGGGAGAAAAGTTGGAAAGCTGCGATGACAAATGCTTATAGTCTGGGCAATAAAATTCCAGACCTGCAGGCCCTAATGGTGGAGGTGGACTTGGAAATTGTTGCTGTTAAAGAGACATGGATCAATGAGTCTTATGACTGGGATACGGCCATCCCAGGCTATAACTTGTGAAGAAAGGATGGAGAGGACAGAAAATGGGGAGCAGTAGTTTTTTATGTCAAAAACAATATCCATCAATAAACGTCAATAAACTGTGTAATATGATGTACTCAAAAAAGTCATAACCCAGAAAACATCATATATGGAAACTGATTTTATATTCTTATTCTTTTGTGAGTGGAAACCTCATAAACATTGAGAGATTTCTCCGTTTTTTGTTTTGTTTTTTTTTAAACTCTCGTACTGCTTCTTTGCAGTTTTAATTTGCCCTCAAGCGCTGAAGAAGGGGTAACAAATGTTCCCAATGCATACCTGGCTTGTCATCCATGTCACGACCAGCCCATGAGGTGCCAAATCCAGGTGTGGTCCATGGGCCAATCGCGTGCTCTCCTAGTGGCCCAATGCACATAAGAGTGTCCAATAATCCAAGCCATACATTAAGCATGGCGCAGATCTGCAAAATACAATTAAGAATTATGAGTAGGTGTGCTCACTTGGTCTGTCCTTCCATATGAATTGACTGCTGCTGTTCTCCATCTTCTTATCTGCTGTTTGGTGTCAGTCTGAAGACCTGATTGTGTGGCACTTGTGGCCACTCCAATCCTAAAGTGTGTGATAAATTTCTTGGTGTCTAGCCCTATTCTTGTTACTACCATTCTGAGCACAGCAGAGAACTGATATCTGGTCAATGGAACTTGGTCAGCATGCACCAACAGGTATAACCCCCAGAGGGTCGAATAGCTAGTTACTTCTCCATGTTGCGGACCAGACAACTGCTGCATTCTCAATCCGCTTCAAAGAAAGAATTGCCCCTTTTCCCTCCTGATTGGTTTTTGACCTGTGTATTTTGATGCGGAGTGCTAAAGGTGTAGATGTCACATTATGCAAAAGTATGCCACAGGTACCCGGATCATCCTTGTTAGATGTGACCAACTCACTCACGTATAAAGCTCCAAAAAAGGCCAGCAAGAAGGCAAGGTGAAACAGGTTGATTTTGAAGTCAGAGGCACATATGAAAGCCAAAAGGATGCATAGGTGTTCTTCCCCCACTTTTCTCTCTACTTTTATATTCTGTTAATGTCCCCCCCAGTATCTTTTATCTCTACCCTGGTTCCACCCACCCCACACTCTCAATTCTGCTATGTCTCACGCAGTATTCTACTGTATCTGCTATGTCTCACGCAGATACAGTATTCTACTGTATCTGCTATGTCTCACGCAGTATTCTACTGTATCTGTTTCCGATATCATATGATTTGTGTCATGAATGTCGGTATAGAAAAGAAATAAATAAATAAATAGGTCATGCGTTATTGGAAATCATCTATCGATGGGAAGCCCAACATTTCTTGACCAACCCGCCAACATCTTCGTCAACAGAAAGGACTTGGCCCATCCATGAACTTTCATGAAGAAGGCCAGACCTGCTAGATGTCTAACCACAGAGCCTCTGGATGTCCCCACTTCCTTGGCTGAAGAGACATACTTTACCAACAGGTCCTCAGGCATTGGTCCCTGCCTCCACTCGTATTGTGTTAGGAATCTTGTCATGTGGTCATAAATTCGACAATATGCCTACCATATGGCCAGAGCCAAGGATCCCCGTACTAAGTCCCTGGTGAAGACCAATCATCCACAGGTGCACTGGCATTGGCATTCCCTATTCATCCACTGTGGCTAGCTACTTGTGAAACAAATCCCACTTAGCATGAGATAAGGAATCAACAATACCATTACAAACACCTGAAACATACCTTTCCCTCACTGTAGTATTGATGCTTCCTGTTCCATGCGCAGGTCCCCAGAGACAGGCAGAGCTCCGGAATCTCAAAGCGTGGATGAGACGATGGTGCAAGGAAGATGATTTCAGTTTTGTAAGGAACTGGGGAACCTTTTGGGGAAGGAGGAGTCTTTTCCAAAAGGATAGACTCCACCTTAAACAGGGTGGAACCAGGCTGCTGGCACTAACCTTTAAAAAGGAGATAGAGCAGCTTTTAAACTAGATCAAAAGCGAAAGCCGACAGTCGCTCAGCAGCACATGGTTTGGAGGGATGTATCTCCAAAGAATACTAATGACACAGAATTAGGGCATCCCAACAGTGAGGTTCCAATAATAAGAAAAGTAGTCCAAGTACTTGTAATTAAAAACTCAACTGAGCTAAAAGATTCCAATTTATCCCTATCAAGCAGAATGAAAATACAAACAAAAATCACACTTTGAAACGTTTGTATGTTAATGCCAGAAATCTAAGAAGTAATATGGGAGAATTAGAATGTATAGCAGTGAATGATAGCAACAAAAAGATGATCGGTAAAAACAAGGATTCTTTATTATTACAATGAGTGATAACCAGTAATGCCTGACTCTGGCCGAATTTCACTCATGTGACCAAACTGCTTCTGGGGCTACAACAATCATAAAACATATATTAAAAAATATAAAAACATGAATAAATACTTGCAGAATGTAAAATCATAAGAAATGATAAATCTGACTTAAAATTCAAAACAATAATAGAAAACAATTTTCAAAGACAAGATGAACATATATACACACACATAAAGGTGTACCCACAAATCAGTTGTATTTAAACAATGATGTCACATGTATTCTTGTGATGAAATGGACAAGCTATCATTATTTAGAAAAGTTTAAAACTTGGGCAATATGAATGGCTTTGTTGAGATCATGTTTCCATTTATTTTTATTGCAACAATGTAGAAGTCTTATTTGAACAATGTGTCTAGTAGAGAAAGAAAACTGAATGTGATCTTTAAAACATCACTGAGGGAGATCACGTGAATCCCTTATTTCTTTCTTTGTCTCCTTCAGTTTCATCCTTTGAGAAACAGATCTTTTTCTTTTTCCTCTTACTTTTGTTTCCTTTTCTAACTTACAAATTTGTTGCCTCTGTAATAACTCCTTTTAGATTGTGTAAAAAGGCTGACACCCCCCCCCCCCCCCCCGACTAATTGACCCCATAAAGACCAACTCTAAAAGGTCATAAAAGTAAGAGGTTTATTTAAGGAGGAAGACAGGGTTCCTCCAGGAGCAGAAGCAACACCAAACAAGTGGTATATCTGAGCCTGCTCAAAGATCTGACGTGTGTGCTCAGCAATTTAAGGGTTTCGTCCAGCCAATTAACAGATGTCTCCAAAAGCCCACCCATTACCTTATAGCCAATCAATACATTTTAGCATGTGTGTGTGCCCTGTTACTATGGGCAGGAGCCTCTTGTTATCATTAGCAAAGAATAAGACCAAGTTATCTTTCATTTTCCCAAGAATGATGTCATCTGTGCTGGCTGGTTCTCTGGTAAGTTTAGTTTTCATAGTGCTTCATAGTGCTAGCGTCACGTGTGCAGGATATATCAATCTACTATTATTACAATTGCCCCACTGTTGTCCCACTGCACCCACTTTCTCCTAGTCTTCTAGTTCTTCCTCCAGGAACATCCCCATTTTGACAAAGTCCCTGTTTCTGAAATTCATGTGACTTCTCTATATCTTGTTTGCAATCACTTGTTTGATTATCACTTGCGCTCAGACATTAGAGACATTAACCCCCTCTTTGTGAGTACTAGGTCAAGAAGAAAAGGGTAATCCATGTTGACTAAGGTAATCTACAGGGAGCAACAATAACCCTAAGAAGAAATAAACAAGGGAAAAAATACTTGCTGGGCAGATGTTTACTATGTTACTATATATGTATGGCATTATACAAGAATACAGACATAATACACATTTCAGAGAAGTGGTGTAAGGAGGATTGCCAATGGGACACTATAATAGCAGGGTATAAATTATATTGACATGACAGGATAGATCAAATTAGTGGAGGGGTGGCACTATATGTAAAGATGGCATAGAATCAAGCAGGATAAAATTCCTGCAAGAGACAAAGTACACTGTAGAACCCTAATGGATAGAAATTCCATGTATAATGTATACAGTTCTGCAATGGGTGCATATTACCACCTACCTGACCATGATGAACAAACGGACTCTAAAATGCTAGGAGAAATAAAAACACCATCATAATGAGACATATTCACTTATCCCAACTGAGTGAGTCAGTACCTCATCACTACATTCTAGATGAGTTACGTTTCTAGTTATAAATGACTGTTTCATGGAGCAGCTGGTCCTACCACTGATGAGAGGGAAAGCTACTTTAGATCTAGTCCTCAGTGGAATGCACAACCCGTTGAAAGAGGTTACTGTGGTGAGGCAGCTTAGCAATAGCAATGATAATGCAATCAAATTTAACATAATCACTGGAGGGAGGACATTAAGCAAAACTACTGCAGTAGCATATAACTTTAAAAACTGACGATATGACAGAATTAAGAAATTCATTGGAAAAACTAAAAGGAACAGTTAGATTTAAAGTTTGTATGAAATATGGAGATTGTTTAAAACTCCTGAAAAACACTGCAGCAAGCCACCTCCAATATCAATACAAACAAATAAAAAGAGGTGAAACATCACATAAAAATCATTATACAAAAAAAATTTTCAACAAAGTTGGCATCAGAACTAGCAAAGTGCTCAAATGTATCTGTTGTCTCTTGCCACGCAGTGTGCTTCAGGCATTTTCAAATAAAGCACTCATTTATCTATCATCTGCCACTTCACTGAGATCTATTATACATCTCTCAATTATATTAATTATTCCACAAAACAATCCCCATGTGAAAAAGAAAAACACTTAGCTTTCCATGAATTCACTGCTCAACATCAATATTCAAACACATTTCTAACTTGCCAGATATAGGTCCACGTTTCGATGGGAAAACTCATCTTCCTCAGGACTAGCCAGGCTGCATCACTGGGCCTGGGTCCAGGTTAGGCCTAGGCTGAGGCCCAGTCTTCAGATCTGGTCTCCGGGCCAGGCCCCAGCAACATGACCCAGCCTCAGGGACCCAGTATCTGGGCCCAGGGTGCAATGTTGAGCCTGGGTCCAGGCCTTGGCCTAGGCTAAGACCCAGGCATCAGTTCCAGGCTTCCAAGCCTGGGCCTTGCATAGGGACTAGTCTGAGGTCATGGCTTAACTATTGCAGCCTAGGCCTATGCAAGGCCCAGCCTTCCAAGCCTGGGCCTTGCACAGGGACTAGTCTGAGGTCATGGCTTAACTATTGCAGCCTAGGCCTATGCAAGGCCCAGCCTTCCAAGCCTGGGCCTTGCACAGGGACTAGTCTGAGGTCATGGCTTAACTATTGCAGCCTAGGCCTATGCAAGGCCCAGGCTTCGGGATCAGCTGGCCCCAACGCCTAGGCCCAGGTTGAAGCCTAAGCTTTTCATAAGCTTAGGCTGTGGTAGGTTGCCATGACCTCACCCTAGGACCCATGCAAAACCCTGAATTCTAGACCTCATTTGAGGATCCCCCTCCTCCCAGACTAGGTAATTGGGGGCTGGGGAGGATCCTGACCCTAGCATTTTTCTGGGTGGGAGGGATGCGGCGAGTGGCACAGGATGCCCTGGGAGGTCCCATTTCTTTTTTTTTAATGATTTTTTTGTGTGGGGGGGGGGATTTCCCTGTTGTGAGTATCTGCATGTAAAAGCCACTAAAGCTCTGGAGGGCTATTTGCACAGGACATTTACTCAAGCCACCTTTTAAGATCACGCACACATATACGCACAGAAGGGGTATTTTAAACAATGCGCGTAACCGCGTTCTTTTAAAAATTAGTCAGAAAATGTCCTTCTCAACTCAAGGAAAAATCCTTCTGGTGCAGCATCGGGGTCCTCTGAGCCCTAAAACAAGTTCCCTCTGGCCCAAATTGACTTCCTGGTCCAGAAAAGTTCCTGCAGAACCTTATCTTTTAAATTTAAAATTCCAGGCTGTATTGCACTCTCTACTTCTCCTTTGCTCTCAAGCCTCTGGGGATTTTTTAGGGAAAATCTGTGAACTCCTGCTGCTCCCTTCTGAGATGCTGTGTGAAGATCACAGATCCATTCAACTCTCTTTCCTTGCAATCTGGAACAGCCCCAGACTCAGGAGAGTCAGGGTCTTTTATCACTTCCGCTCCATAACTGAGCCCCTCAGGGGATGAGCACCCTTGCCTATCAGAAAGGCAGGTCACGTCTCCTGACACATAGCTGACCCAGAGCGCTGGGATATTCCTACACTGCTTCCAGATTAGCCTTTTGTCCCATTCACATCCTGTGCACTTCCAGCAGATGTTACCTCACTGCTTACAACCCCTCAAGGCTCCTATAAAGAGGAAACCTGCATTTTTACCATTAAACCTTTCAGCACCTTTAACGTATATGCACTTTCTGTGGCATAGGTGGCAAGCATTATTAGCCATGTAGACTATAGAAAGTCATCGTTATCCTTGGGAGTGAGTAACAAGAAATAAATCTACTTTTTAGGATTGGCTGAGTACTTGTGAGTGACTCAGATTTGCCACTATTGGAGACAGGATACTGGGCTCAGTGGACCTTTGTCTATTCCAGCATAACATAATTAATGTTACTATGTTCTTATCTTTGTCTGGGAAACAGCAAGATCCTGATGTTGTAACAAGTGCAGCTAAGAAAGACAATTAAAGGATACATTGGAAAAAGTAGAAGTAGCAAATTAATCTCATTTTTCATCTTGCTTTTATGGTGATAATGATGGAGTTGCTGGCTATAACACAGCTAATACAACTGGTAGTGATACTAAGTCCTGAAATAAGGAGGTATAGCTAAAACAGACCCATCTAGCAATACCAGGGGAAAAATGAGATGTTTTCTGTGATGGTTAGAATCTTTGCAAGTTGTGATGCTACTGAAACAATCAACAAACAAAGATGAAGGAGAATATGAGCTTTCAAGACAAAACAGGTTCCTTATTTACATATCATCTTTCTGCATTGATTGTAGGAGATTTTTAGGCAACATCCCAAAGGAACAGGCTTGTTTGTGATGGAGATTCTAACCAGGAATGACTTGACACTATTAATCTCCAGAAAAAAAATTAAGAAAATGTAATCTCTGTTGAAGAATATAGCCTTCAACCTCAAAAAAAATTTTTACCAGGAAGAAATGACAGTGACAGCGTCTTCCCAATAGGAACACAAACAAGTTACAACAGCAAAAAAAAAAAAAAAATCATGTATCCATTGTTACGAGCGCGCACAGTCGTCATAAGCGGGTGGTGAGCCCTTGGGCCACGGCAGGACTCAAGGAGGAGCCCCAAGCCACACCGTGGGAGGTGAGCTGAGCAGACATGGTGAGCCAGGCAGGCAGGCACAGAAGCAGGGAGTCTGACCCTCAGCCGGACCTGCACGCCCATGGTAGCCAACACGGGGAAGTTGACTAATGAACGGTCCTCCGACTGTTCCCAGCCCTTTCGGACCTGCCACTGGGAACGGCAATGGGCAGCAGGCCGGACAGAGGCGAGGGCAGACAGAGTCCTTACACTGAGGACGTGAGACGAGGGCTGAAGCAGACATCCAAGAGAGGCTGAAGCAAGACATTGGAGACATCAGGGCAAGGGCTGAAGCAAGACATAGGAAAGATCCAGGCGAGCAGGAACTCCGATGCTGGGATACTGACATCCGAAGCCCCTCGGCTGGCAGAAACAGAAGCTCAAGAGCCCGTGGGACGAATCCCTCTTGTTGGCCACTCCAGGGCCCAACAGGACAGAAGGCTCAGGAACCAGACGAGGACATAGGTCAAGGCAGAGACACGAAGACATCAGGGCACAGTCAGAAACAGACATCAAGACAAGGTACCATCTAGACATGGCAGACCACAGAGGACCTGGATCAGTCAGGGCCACAGACAACTGTGTAACCCAATCCAAAGGCAAACAGGAACTAACAAGCAAGTCCTTATATACTGGAGGTTGTAGGCAACTCCCTGGGAGGAGTTAGACAGGACCGCCCCTTGCTGGCCCTATAACTGGGGAAGAGAGCTGCGGGCCAGCCCCTAGAGAAACGGGCGTGGCTGGAAGCAGGAAGTCCAAACACAGGCACGACGCCACAGGAACAGCTAGGCCTCTCAGGCCCTGGAGCAAGTCCCGGATGGAACACAGGCGAGGCCCTGGCTTCAGAGCGGCCTCTGGAGGAAGGTAAGAGACCTCCTGTAGCGCAGCAACAGGGGGGATCGCAACATCCATTTTTCAGTATTGTGTAACATATTAATAAGAATTGCATGAGTATTTGTTTTTTAACAAAGCAACATCAAATAAAACAAAGAATTCATTCAATTTAGTTTCACTGAGCACAGTGCAGAGCAGGGCTGAGGATCTTGATAAATATATTTTATAATGCAAAAAATATTTGTGTCTCTTATGAATAAAGACTTGTTTCTTTAAGAAGACAGTCTTTCAAATGTAGAGACAACTTGAAAGATCATTGACATTCCTTAGGAGGAGGAGGGGAGAAAGGCGTTCCACCTTTTAGGCACCATCTTATACAGTAATAATAAACGTATGAACTGTATTACTATATTCAAATATATTTCTGTACATTCATACATTTTCCTTTGTTTATATTCAAGCCCATCATAGTTATGCATTACTTTAGGCTAATATTTCTGGGACTTTAACATGAAATGTGCACGTAAGTATTTACATGAACAGGCGCATGCTGGGCTCCCCTGCCACGTAACTTTACTACTGTTATGGATGGCGCGGACGTAATAAAATGAAAATAAAAACTAGGCTAGTCAGTGGGGTTTTAAGAGTTTTAACGGTTGGGGCTAACAGGGAAGCTAATAACCTAGTGGAGTTTGGAAGTGCTATCCCTTAACTGGATAAAGTGGGAACGATCTGGGAAAACTAGTAATGGTATCAGCGCATGTCCCTTATAAAATTCCCCTACTTATGCAGGAGAGGCAGCATTTGCATACACATGCACAGTCCATATAAACATGTGCACACATGTATGTGCATTCAGCCTATTTTATACCATGCATGCATATGCATGCGTATATTATAAAATGGCTGCATCTTTTAGCACAAGCCGGCTTAAGCGTGTATATGTGTGCTTGCGTGGCTGTTTAAAAGTTACTGTTTTAGTGTTTAAACTAGTTTAGTATCTGGCAATAATTTATGCTGTAATTGAATCAACCTTTCAATAAACAAGATTCCTGTCTGCTTGTAGATTTGTGTCACTAATTGATCAATAAGGGGTCGATTGTAAGACCCGTTCACATGTGCCATGTGCACGTGATTCCTGGCGCGCGCGCACATGGACACGTCGATTTTATAATATGCGTGCGCCGGTGCACGCATGTTATAAAATCTGATGGCTGTGTGCACATGCACACCGGATTGTAAAATCTGTGCATGCATGTGCGGGCAGCCCATGACTCGTGCGTGTAAGGGGGGGGGGGATTTTACAAAGCAATGCACGGGTTCCCTATACCCCTATCTAACCTTCCTACCTTTTCCCCTCTCCTCTCCTCCCCAACCCTTACCCCCTACCTATTAGGGTGTTTTTTTGTTTCCCTACTTACTTCAACTTCGGAGTTGAAGTAACCTCCGTGCTCCAGCCGGCTGCCGGCGTGCGCTTCCCCAGGACAGCGGCTAATGGAGCTGTCCCAGCCTGTCCCCCACCCAGACCATGCTCAATGGCCGGCCCCTTTGGAGAGGGCCAGCACTTCTGCCTGTACCAGGGTTTAGGCACATGGCCAGGCCCATTGTAAAATGCGTGTAGCACGCGCATGGCCCGGCCAAGCACATAAACCCTGAAATTTATACGCGTAGCCTTTCCTTACAAACAATTCTTAGCTCCTAATTTAAATGAACAACATACCAAATTAAAAACAGATACTAATAGTCCTGTGCAATAAAATTAGTTAACACAGCAAGCTAGTATTTTTTTATATATGTACACCCATATTATAGGAAAAAGTTAAACCCCAAATTAATTTTTGTGCCAAGATACACACCAAACATGGCTACATGTCACAAAATATTTAATTTTTTTCAAAATATCATTTGTATTTTATACAAGTAGATTTTATTGAACAATGCATATTATTATTCTATTTTTCTCATGTTTACTTTGTAAAGGAAAGAAAATAAATGTATTGCAGCAATAGGCAGACTGAGAAATCACGTTGACGGTCAGAAACCTGCTGAACTGGAACTACTGGAAAATTATGTGTGTTTGTCTGCAAAAAATGTATCATTGTACATTAATAATATGTTATAATGTGCCTGCATTATTTTTTGTTAATATTCTTTTTCTTAATATTCTAGGCTTTCCAGTAGCCATGTTTGGTGTGTATCTTGGCACAAAAATTAATTTGGGGTTTAACTTTTTCCTATAATATGGGTGTACTTATATAAAAAAAATACTAGCTTGCTGTGTTAACTAATTTTATTGCACAGGACTATTAGTATCTGTTTTTAATTTGGTATGTTGTTCATTTAAATTAGGAGCTAAGAATTGTTTGTAAGGAAAGGCTACGCGTATAAATTTCAGGGTTTATGTGCTTGGCCGGGCCATGCGCGTGCTACATGCATTTTACACCATTTTTGTTTTCATTTGTCATTCCTACTGTTGGCACAGGGGGAAGGGAGGTTTGCCAGCACTGACCATAGTTCACAGTACATATGAGAGATAAACAACAAGGACATAAATGAAAGTAATAGTTTCTTATCACAACAGACAGGAGAATTCTGTGAGGAGAATTTATCTCTCTGTGCAACAAGGTTTCTTCTTTCACAGAGCTGATGGGAAAAAAAAAACCAACACGGCATCTACAGACAACTGAACACAAAATTGGCCCACTCATGCATTATCCAAGAGATTAAAGCTAAGCCGTAAAGTTATGTATGACAAAACATTCCTACAAGCACTCAAAATAGACAAATCATGCACTCTCTCAAATGCAAAACATTCTGAAAGAACTGAAAAATGAAACCGCAGGCCTATTGTAAATTATTATTAAAATCAGCTACAGTACCTGAAGATTGGAGGGTGGCCAATTTAATGAAGATTTTTAAAAAGGGTTCCAGGGGTAATTCAGGAAACTACAGCCCAGTAAGCTGACATTAGTACTGGGGAAAATGGTTGAAAATAATCTGAAGAACAAAATTATTAATATGTAGGTAGACATAGATAATGAGAGAACGTCAACATGAATATAGCCAAGGGAAGTCTTACCTCACCAACTTGCTACATTTTTTTAATTCAAACTCACATATGAAAATGTCCAATATTGCTCTAAAAGATTTTTTGTTTTTTTAAGAGGAAAAAACCTCTAACTTTAAAGAAACACTGCATACACAGTAAATTTTACTGAAAAAAATTTTTAAAGGAGGAAATGGAATGTTGTGTGGGAGGTGCTGATTAGCAGCTGGCCCCGATTGAGTTGGCCTTCTCTGTAGGCTGCAGTGCTCCAAGTCTCTGCACATACTACTCGATTGCTGCGGATGGCGGATCCAGAGGGGGAAAAATGTTGGTAAGGTCGCTTTACTGCAGCGTTGGAAGGGGTCATCAGTTTTTAATCGGGGATACTTCAGTATACTGTCTGATAACTGGTCACCAGTGTTTGAGATGAAGGGGGACCTTCGCTGTCTAACATGTGTAGTCGGCTTCTCAGCAGCCTCTCGGAGGAGCAATGCACTGGCTTTGTAGCTGTCACACAAAGGGCTAGTTCATTACCCGTAATTACCTGTTGGGAGCTGCAACAGCATGCACATGTGGCATATATTGGTTAATGGCTACATGCCCAGCTCTTTCATAGGCAATTACGCCCAACTCGATTGAGGTACATAGGCGGCGCGCACATCTTAATTAAAATCGAGAGGCAGCGTGCACATCTTCATTAAAATAGATAGGCGGCGCACACATCTTCATTAAAATAGATAGGCGGCGCGCACAAGTCACCCAGCGCGCACATGTTCTGCATCAATTTTAATTATTGGCGCGCGGTATTCGCACTGATGGGATCAGCTGTGCGCGTAGGTTACGCCCCACTGGGGAGGGCCACGTGCAAATTGAGATCACTTTAAAAAGATGGGCGGTCCACTCACTGGCCATCTTCACCATGGCTCAAGCATGTCCTGTTCTCCTCAGGAAGCCTGCCAGCTGAGGTTGACATGCTGGTGCAGCATGTTATAGAGCACCGGGATCTGCTGTATGGTCCACAGTCTTGTACAGTGGGTGCATACAGGAAGGAGCAGATCTGGAGGAGGATCAGGCACGCTGTGAATTCTGTGTTCCATCACAATCGCAGTATTGGGGAACTAATGCATAAGTGGAGGGACATGAGGAAACTGGTGAAGCGCAAGCAGGCCAGGCAACTTGCAGAGGGAGAAAGGAGCCACATCACTTTCTCAGCCTCTGAGCAGCTGATACTGGGAACCATCTCGGAGGCAGCTGTGGGTGGCGTTGGCCAGCTGGACACCATGCGCCATGTAGGGCAGCAAGGTAAGCAGAACTACACCTTGGTCAATCCCCCTGTTATCCTATCCATGTACATACTCACAGTATAGCAGCATATGTCTTCATGTACCTATAACTACTGATTACTGTTAACCTGTACAGCCAACACTGTGGCCATTTCAGGTACAGCAATCAGTATCCAGGATTGCAGCCAGGGCTGCTGTACTGATGTATGTACCAAGCCAGCACAGAGCAATGCAGAGCTCCACTTTTGGGAGTACACTAGCAGGACAGTGTGCACTGCTCTGGTCGGTGTGTATGGTGATGCAGTATATATGTCGTCATACCGCAGGCAGTATAGTGTACAGACTGTCTTATAATATTAGTGCATGTTAGTTCTTATGGGCAATGTAGACTGTCTGAGTATCAGCTGGTGCACATGGGTAAGAAGGCACACAATGCTGGCTTTCAACAATAGTCGACAATGGGAGGGTGCATTTCTCTGGGAATTGATGTGAGGCATATGATCAATGTCACCTGCTCAGTATTGCAGGTTCAACATTGCAAAGGGGGCCTCTCACTCTTCCCCCCCACCCATTTCCCATTTCCTCCCTTCAGCCCCTTCCTACCCTTCCCCAATTGTTTCCCTTTCAACTTCCTGTACCAGACATGCCAACTTCACAGGTTACATAGCATATTGCACAGGTCATGTGCCCATGGAATGCATAAACAGTGGGGCTCGATTAGGTAGAGGGTTAAAGTGCAGTTCCTACGACAGGGCTCTCTGTTCTAGGTCTGGCTGGAAAGTTACCACATTCCATGCAGCACACTGACAACCCTCTGGTGTCCAGAAAGGGTTGTAGGGCAGGTGCTACATGGTGTGGTTGACAGCCACACTATGCCACACATGATACCCCAGGGGTGTCATTACAAGTCCTATGTGACTACCACTGGAGTATTAGTCAGGCCTGCAACTGTAGCATGTATCACATATGGAGCGAAGTACATCACACCCCTATTGTCAGTGTGCTAATTCCCATATGCTTTTAAATTTAGGGGAGCCAGATGATGAGCAAACCGGACCTGCACCTAGACGACACCAACGGCTGTACCGGTGTCTGCGGGTGCTCCCTGACTCTTCGGAAGAGGAGGAGGGGGAAGCCCGTGAACACATGGAACAGCCTGTGGAGGAGGAGTGGCAGGGAGAGGAGCCGGAGGACCCACTCGCTGAAATGGAACCTGATCGGCAGCAGGACAGCAGTGCGTCCGACCAGCCCGATCCCGAGCCCGAGCCCGAGCCGTATACCAGGCAGGCAGAGAGACTATTATATCAGGGTGCCGGCCTCTTGGACGCCATCTCTGGCCTGTCTGAAGTGGTGCAGTGGGAAGCCAGTTCCCTCCGTTGTACTGTCAGGAAGGGGTGTGAGGGGATTGAGGCACGCCTCGAACACCTTTGCCGGGCTACTGAGCAGCAGAAGGAGGTTTGGAGGGAGATGCTGCAGCGGATGCCTCCCGTGCAGCCGCAGCCACCAGTGGCTCCATGGCCTTTCATACCTTACCCTCCACTTATGGGCCTCCATACCCATGGATGCCACCTGCCCGTGCAGAGGCGCCTGGTGTGGTACCTCCACCTGTTCCACCTGCGCCACATGTGCCTCAGCATCTTGCAGACTATCCGTGGATGCCACCCCCACCCCCGCCTGCACCTCCTGTGAGGCTTCCACCACCAGCACCAGAAGAGCTGATGCCCCTGGCTATTCCTTCCTGTAGCCATGCCCCGGATGTGCCCCAGGCACCTCTGCCCTCTGAGGGTAGTGTAAGCAGTGGGAGGGGTCCCCTGCGCCGGAGTACGCAGGTGGGCCAGCCTAAGCTTTCTGATGGTCATAGGAGAGGACGGCCAAAGAAGTGAACTGTGACAAGTTTTCAGTTGTTCCTTGTTACTTTTATTTAATTATCACGTTTTTCACACTTGTAAATAAATGCACTTTGATCACCTACGGAAATGGCTTTCTATAAGACTGTTCCTTTCTCGTATCGCCCGCCTTTGGCTCAACCAATGTATTTCCTCCAATTCCTCCATGGACAGCTGTATGTCCTCCTCCTCCTCATTCTCTTCAGGGGCCTCCTCTGGTACAGGGATGTGTCTGTTAAGTGCCAGATTATGTAGAATACAGCAGGCTAGGAATATCTCACACACCTTAGAGGGGGAGTACAAGAGGCATCCACCGGATCTGTCCAGACAGCGGAAGCGTGATTTCAGGATGCCAAAAGTTCTCTCGATGACAGCCCTGGTCCTACGGTGTGCCCTGTTGTAGTGAGTCTCAGCTGCAGTGTTGGGGCTGGCCATGGGAATCATGAGCCAGGATTTCAAGGGATAGCCTCTGTCACCTGTAGCATAAGAGAAAACCAGAAGGTTATATTACATCTGTGCATCACTGGGGTACAGCTCACAGGGCTTACAAACCGAATGCCTACTGTGGCACCCTATATCTAGTGATTGTACTAAGATAGGTGGGTGCTGTTGTTGGTTGCTGTACTACCTAGGAGCCAGCCCCCAGTGATGTGTCGCAGCTGGAAGTCTTCATAGATCCTGGATTGGGTGAGAATGTAGGCATTGTGGGTGGATCCAGGAAAGTGAGCCACTACATTCGTGATGAGGCCCTTGGCGTTGCACACCACCTGCATGTTTAGTGAGTGGAATCCCTTGCGATTGCGGTAGATGGCCTCATCTCCTCCTGGTGCCCTTAGGGGCACATGGGTGCAATCAATAGCTCCCAAGACCGAGGGGAAGCGTGCTATTTGGTAGAAGTCTCTCATGGTTTCATGCTGTTCCTCTCTTCTGATGGGGAAGAAGATAAAGTCATGTGTGTGTTGCAGCAGGGCAGCCAGGTCCTGCTCCAGACACCTTGAGGTGGCACCCTGAGTGATTCCAGACGTCAGGCCAAGCGGTGTTTGGAAGGTGCCTGTAGCCAGAAATGCAAGGAAGGTAGTCACCTTGAGGTGTACAGGCAAGGCATGGCCCCTTTGCATGCGGGGTTGCAGGTCACCCTCTAACATTCGGCAGAGGGACAGTATGGTCTCCTTATCAAATCTGTAATGGGTCATTACTTCCTCCTCAGGCAGATCGAGAAACTGGGTGCGAGTCCTGTAGACTCTGTGTAACAGGTACCGCCTCCGTCTCAGCTGTCTTCTCCTCCTCCTCCTCTCTCTTTCCCTTCTGAGCCTTAGGGATTGCAGGAGCCATATTGCTGCTGTGAACATGTGTAGACAGGGAAGTACCAATGAATGGCTGTATTTAGACGCTCCTGAGGCTCTCTCTCCTACAGTCATACGCACATTAACGTGGGCTATGGAAAACGGTTCCACTGTCTCAGTTTGCTCCGGATACTCCCCCACGGCCTCTCCTTTCCACCTTCTGGCCTTCTGCCGGATGTCTGGCACTTTACCGATGTCAGATAGCAGCCGCAGAGCCTTCACTGATACCTTGCGCACACAAAAAGCAGAAGTAAATATACGCACGTGAACTAGGAAGCGCACACCGGTAGAGTTATGTGTGTCGCTTATAAAATACGTTTTACGCGCGTATGTTCGGTCTCCCCCGACATGCCCCCAACACGCCCCTTTTTATTTGCGTAATGTTGCGCGCACAGGGCCACTTACGCGCACAAATACCGCTATGCAAAATTCGGGTTGTGCGCGCCACTGCCGTTTACGTGCATAAGTGCCCGTTTTTGCGTGCGTACAGCTTTGAAAATCTACCCGTAGGGGTAATAATTGGCATGGAACTCAGCCTTAAACAACACATATCACTGAAAGTTAGAGAAGGCTACGCCAAACTAATGGTCCTTAGGAGACTAAAACCCTTATTAACCCAAGCACACTTTTGAACAGTTCTGCAAGCACTTATATTCGCTAGCACACACTATTGTAACACACTCTTCCTGGGATTACCACATGCAACACTAAGACCACTACAAATCCTACAGAACTCAGCTGCCAGAATACTTACTGGAAAAAGCAGAAGGAATCACATCACTCAAACACTTGCGGAATTACACTGGCTGCCAATAGAACAAAGAGTGCAATTTAAAACGCTATGCATTATTTACAAACTAATCAATGATGAAAATGCTGATTGGCTAAACACTGCACTGTGATTGCATGTCCCCCAGAGAAATCTCAGATCAGCCAATAAAGCTCTACTAACCATTCCCTCGGTCAAAACAACAAAATTGAGCCAAGTTAGAGAGAGAGCACTATCATTAGTGGGTCCAATATTATGGAAGACAATGCAACTCGAAATAAGATTAATGAGAGATTTAAAACTCTTCAAAAAAAGTTTAAAAACATGGCTCTTCAAAAAAGCTTTTCACAGTGAGATCGGTGAGTAAGAAACGCAAAAGAACACAACACACAGCTGAAAGTCACCTAACAGCGTAATTGCCTACTTTATTATTTTTTCTCATAATTATTAATTGAAAAGAAGTACAGTATAAAACATATAAGATTTTCCTATTAATCATATAAATGGAAATACCAATCTACTTTCCATATAGATTATAATTTTTGAAACATGTAACTGAAAATTTATTGGCACCTACTAGATAATTTACAAACCAAACCAAACTTCTTTACGCGCCTATCTGTAAACCGTTGTGATGGTGCGTTACTAAACGACGGTAGAGAAAAGTTTTTAAATAAATAAATACATAGTTGATATTAGTCATTAAAATAAAAAGAAATCCTTCTGTTTTCTTTTGCTATAACTCATATGTTTTTTTGTATCAGTGTTTTCTTTACTAATTTCCCTCATCCCCTGAACTCAGTGCTGCTTGAGAAAAGGAAAGAGACCAGTTTTATTTTTTATAAAGCTCTCAGAGAATTTCAGTCCCTTAATGTTTTTGCAGCAGTCCCCTCCCCCTCCCCCCACCACCACCTCTCTACCATACTTACAGCAGTGAGAAAGAGAAATGCATTTTATGGCTCAAAAAATGTAGACCATTTGACCCTCTCAGGTTCAGCAGTCTCCTTTTTTATTTTTTTTAATGTTAACAACTAAAAAAAGACAGACCAGCCAGGACTATATTTTTGAACAGATATATAATTCTAAAATTGAGAAGAAGTAGAAGTACACCATTCCTTCGAACCTTCTCATCTCCATCCTGAACACCATTGCAAAACCTATCGCAGAAATTATTAACTGCTCTCTAACTCAAGGTATAGTTCCAGACACTCTAAAGCTTGCCATCTTAAAACCTCTATTAAAATAAACCTAACCTGTCGACAGCTGACCCTGCGAATTTCCATCCTATAGCCAACTTGCCCCTCATTGCCAAACTTATGGAGAAAATTGTCAATAAACAACTCTCGGATTACTTGGAGGAACACAAGATCCTAGCTCCTTCTCAGTTTGGATTCCATAAATCTCTTAACACAGAATCCCTTCTAATTTCTCTCACAGACTCTATTATCATGAACATGGATAAAAGACAACCATACCTACTGGCTCTTTTAGATCTATCCGCGGCCTTTGACACCGTCAACCATGCAATCCTCTTAGACCGTCTTGCAGACATAGGCATCACTGGTACGGCACTCAGCTGGTTCAAATCCTTCCTTTGTAACAGATCTTTCAAAGTCAAAATAAACAATAAAGAATCTCACCCGGTCAGCTCCAACTTAGGAGTCCCCCAAGGATCTTCCCTTTCACCAACCCTTTTCAACATTTACCTTTTACCTCTCTGCCACCTACTCTCTAAGCTAAAGATTACACATTATCTCTATGCGGACGATATACAAATTCTCATTCCGATCACTGAATCTCTACATAAAACCCTAAGCTTCTGGAATAGCTGCCTCCAGTCAATCAACATGCTCCTCTCCAGTCTCAATCTAGTCCTCAACACCAACAAGACGGAAATACTCATTATCTCACAAGAAGACAACAACCTTCTTCTCAACGCACCAAGCTCCTCGCATTCCGCTAACCTTAATCACTCGCCCCATGTAAGAGATCTTGGCGTGCTCTTGGATAACCAACTAAACCTTAAAAAATTTATAAACAACACCACTAAGGAATGCTTTTTCAAACTGCAAGTCCTAAAATACTGAAACCTCTCCTACACTTTCACGACTTCCGCTTGGTACTTCAATCCTTCATCTTCTCAAAAGTCGACTATTGCAACTCTCTCCTTCTTGGTCTTTCTGCAAACACCATCAAACCCCTACAGATGCTGCAGAACTCTGCCGCCAGGATTCTGACGAACACAAAAAAAAAAAGAGATCACATCTCCCCTATCCTCTATAACATCCACTGGCTGCCTATCAAATACAGAATCCTCTATAAAGTCCTTACTATAATTCACAAAGTCTTACACAATCTCTCCCCTATTGAGCTGACCATCCAACTACATCCTCATAATTCCGTCAGACCGATTAGAAGAGCCTATCAAGGCACTTTATACGCCCCCCCAGCAAAAACATCCTTAAGGAAATGAGCCCTATCTACAGCAGGTCCCCCACAATGGAATGCACTCCCTCCGGACCTCCGACAAGATCCATGTCCTCTTGTCATTCAAAAAAAACCTCAAAACATGGCTCTTCAGACTAGCATTCCCAGAATGAAGACTCCTGTTCATATTTCAGTTCCACCCGTCCAATTCACTTCATTATGTCTTTATTTTTGTATCCTTATTTTTGGGGTTCCTGGTTCCTAACTAATGTCCAACTTTAATCGAGCCATCATTTATGAGAGTAATTCCCAATAGAACTTTACGTACCTTCTGTGCTAGACCTCAGTTCCCGACCTGTCTAAGATCGCCTGCAGATTCGCACCTCTATTAAGATCCATTGTTTATTTGAAACATTTCCTACACTTGATTTGATTCTCATATTATGGTTCCAAAATATGTTAATTGGGTTTTAAGTATTTATCAAGTTCCATTTAAGTATTATTTATTAACTATCTAGAGTAATGTGATGTATTTCAACGGGCTAGTTCTTGGTCCCTGTACCCCAGTTTTTTATTTGTCTCTCACTTTGTTCCATGCAATGCTCAAATGTGATGTTATGTTCATTGTAAACCGGTGTGATTTGTAGTCTTTACAGGAATTTCGGTATATAAAAGTAAAAAATAAATAAATAGAAGTATTTTTGAAAAAAACAAGCAAAGAGTCTGACTTCTCAACAAGTCATAAATGAATTAGCATTTTGCTAAGGCATTCTGGACATATTTGTCTTTTCTTTTCTGAACAGGAATTGTTCAATTTTACCTTTCTCACAAATTGGTGCCTTGCAGATATTCAGCATACCCCCTCCTTCCAACCCTTCCTCCTTCCTTTATCTCTCTGCTGTTTTTATTCAGGCAGAGCTTAGTGTTTTGACAGCTAAAGCAAAAACTAGTACAGAT
Organism: Rhinatrema bivittatum; assembly: GCF_901001135.1. Taxonomy (NCBI): domain Eukaryota; kingdom Metazoa; phylum Chordata; class Amphibia; order Gymnophiona; family Rhinatrematidae; genus Rhinatrema; species Rhinatrema bivittatum. Next base: position 772,427,294 of record NC_042615.1, read on the forward strand.
CCAAGATGACTGTGTACCAATACCAAACTTTTCAAAGCAGCACTGTATTCAAAATAAGTCAAACATTTTATTACCTATGAAAAAAGAAAAAAAAAGAGACCACAGAATCAGATCTACACAGGCAGTCATTATGGACTATGCAAGGAAACTTGGAAAAATAAATTTATGCTGGGTATGTTGCCAAGACAACCTCTACATTTTCCTCCTGCTGTTCTCCATCCAGAGGGCAGAGGCAGAACTGCACTCCCAATCACATGTGCACATGCAAACACACCCACACACACACACACACACACACCCAAACAGAAGGATATAAAGACATGATTATCCTATGATGAATTTGGTATTTGACCCCTCCTTCCATTATGTATTTATTTATTTGCTTGTTTGTTTTGTTCTGTTTTAAACATGATCAGTTTTGAACTATATGCAAAGTTGTTGTAAAACACTAAAGGAATGAGATGTCAGCATATTATAGCAAAGGTTTGTAAAGCAAAGATAGTATGAAAAGGTCAGTTTGCAATTTAGGAAACATGACATGAGCTTTAATTTGAACTAAAGTCTGTGTTCTGTGTCCTGAATGTTGCATTCTGGGTCTTGTATTTGCCCCCATGACTATGACCTCATGCAGCAAAGGGTAGTGGAAAGTGAAAAACTATATTGTAGGCAAACTAAGATTCTGCATCCCTCCTTTTTTCCAAATATACATAAAATGCTTCTTTTTTTAAGAAATGAAAAAATAAATTTTAAAAACTAAAATTGATGACTTGCATATTGTTTCCATTTTACTTATGGTCATTGGTATTACTATGTTATCACTTTTTAAGTTTTTCTTTGGCTCTCTGAATTCTGCCATAAAGGCAAGATTGAGTACCAACTTTCAGACAATTTATACAAACTTTTATAAATAATTCATGAAGAAGGCTTGCATTAATAAATGTTTCAAGGCCATCTTGCAGGAGATGTGTGGGAGAAAGAAATATAAAAAAAACTTTGCTGCTGGTGGTGGCTGTGGTCCTGAACCACTCCCTTCTTCCCCGCTTGGGGGCCAAACGTTTGTGGTGCACTTGAGGTTCCCCTCATCCCGCTCTGGTTTAAATTCTTGAATCATTGTCAGGATGTCAAACTTTTGGTAGCAGGGTGGCCGGTTATCATTTTAGCTTCCATACAGTTAAGTTGCATCTCTGTCGCTATTTATTTATTTATTTAATTAATTCTTTTATATACCGACCTTCATGACGGGTGTCATATCAAATCGGTTTACATGGAACGAAGGGGAAAACATTCTTATCAACCGATTAACAATAAAATAATCAGAGGAGGTAAAAAGTTACATTTAGTCATCCAGTTTAGGTCTGGCATTTCCTTCTCTGCTGAACTTTGGTAGAATATATGTGGATTTATTTTCCATAGTCCAAATCCAGTTAAGGAGATAGTTATTTGTCCTTAAGTTAAGTGAATTACTCTCCTAATGGCTATAGGGATTGGGAGATAAGTTCAAATAAAACCTAAATGGCTCAGTTTTCTCACTACCACAAGTTGTTTTGTGTATCTAATATCACACATGTAAAACGTTTGATATAGTTTGTTCAGCACAAGTTGCTTTGTTTTTCTAATATCATCTCTTAATTAAAATTTGTCCATGTGGGTGCATTGTCTCCGCTGGCAGAGCCTCGAAGCACATATAGGGCAAAGGGGACATAAACCCTGATAGCATTATGAGCAAATGTTTTAAGGAAGCACAGTAAGCAAAATGTTTTACTATGACAAAACCAATAATAATAATAATAACGATAATAATAATAAACCTAACATTTGAATATGTGACAATTTTTTTTTTTACAGGTTGGTGGTCTGTAATATGCATTAGAGATATGCTTCGGGTAAAAATTTCATGTCGGGCTGTTTCCCCCCCCCCCCCCCCCCCCCATGGGAATTTTGTTTTCCCCGTTAGCGCGTACTAACTCAAAAATGAATTTTTTCCGAAATTTTGGAAAAAAGTCAATCATTTTTCGGTTCTCCCGAACCATTCTGAATTAGGCAATTTCATTGACATTGCCTAATTCGGGGAAAACGATTGCACATCCCTAATATGCATGTCCAACTGTGATATAATTTCCTATGAAATCATTAAATATGACTATCTCCACATGCTCCAAGTAATGCTGTCTCTGAAAACAAAAGAATTGCCATTGACTGAGCATGCCCAACAATGACATAATTTCCTGTAGGATCATAAAACATGGCTACCTCTGCATGCTCCATGATCTCATTCCTGACCATGATGTCATTCCTGTCCCCATACTCCCCTGGCACTACAGCACCTATACAGACTGCTAGGATACAACATATAGTTGAAACCATAGGGGCAGATTTTAAATACTTGCGTGAGCGAGTACTTTTGTTCACGCGTAGCCTCGTGTATCTTATAAAATCCGGGGTCGGCGCGCGCAAGGGGGTGCACATTTGTGCAACCTGCGCGTGCCGAGCCCAGCGCGCGCTGCCTGTTCCCTCCGAGGCCACTCCGATTTCGAAGCGGCCTCGGAGGGAACTTTCCTTCGCCCTCCCCCCACCTTCCCCTCCCTTCCCCTACCTAACCCACCCCCCCGGCCCTATCTAAACCCCCCCCCCTTACCTTTGTCGGCAAAGTTACGTCTGCTGAAAGCAGGCGTAACTTTGCGTGCATCGGCTGGCTGCCCCGCTCCGTGGTCCGGTCCCGGGGGCTGTTCCGGAGGCCGCGGACATGCCCCCGGAACGCCCCCGGGCCAAAACCACGCCCACATCGCTGCCCCCGAAACGCCGTGCCCCGCCCCCTAAACACCTTGTCATCCCGCCACGCCCCCCGCCCTGCCCCCGACAGGAAGCCCCGGGACTTACGCGCGTCCCGGGGCTCTGCGCGCGCCGGCGGCCTATGCAAAATAGGTGCGCCGGCGCGCAGGGGTTTTAAAATCCGCCCCATAGGGTACATTTGTGTGCGCTACCGATGCGAACAAATGTACACCCGATTTTATAACATGTGAGCGCTGCCGCGCGCATATTATAAAATCCAGGGTCAGCGTGCGCAAGGGGGTGCACACTTATGCACCTTGCATGCGCCAAGGCATAGGGGAGCCTCGATGGCTTTCCGATTTTGGAGCGGCCTTGGAGGGAACTTTTCTTTTGCTCCCCCCCACCTTCCCTCCCTTCCCCTATCTAACCCACCCCCCAGCCCTACCTAAATCCCTCCCTACCTTATTTTATTTTTTACACCTGCCTCTTGCAGGCGTATCTTGCTCGCACCGGCTGTCTGCCGGCGCACCATCCCCCTGCACAGCCACTGTGCCGGAGGACTCGGGACCGCCCCCGGACCGCCGCCCCACCCCCGGCCCCACCCCCTTCCCGCCCCTTTTTCAAAGCCCCGGGACATACGCGCGTCCCGGGGCTTGCGCGTGCAGGGTTAGGTTTTCGGGGTTACACATGTATATTACGCGTGTAACCCTTTGAAAATCTACCCCATAGTATTTTTATTATAAATGTGCTTATATCATACGTTATTACAATTAGTTTCTAAACTACACAGATTACATGGTAGCATTTTTATTTCAAAAAATTTCATTTCTGAAGAAAAGAGATGCAAGAACTTCTATCCTTGGAAAAAGAGAATTGGAAGCTGTAATTCATTTTCTATTCACATCTTTTGCAACAAACTGAAGTGCATAAGGCACAGAGAGTCAAAATATAATATTTTGTATGAAATCTGAGAATTTAATTTTTTGGGGAAAAAAGAAGTGTTGCAGAATCTTAGTTTACCTACAAAATATTTAGCCCAGAAGTGAACATTGATTGACTAAGAGCAGGATCAGTGGGTGGGGCTTAACCCAGAAGTGGGCAGGGGCATTTATCAAAGCAAAGTTTGAAAAGATGTGTACCCATAAACTACTATCATTTAACATTTCCATACTTTCATTCTCCTGCAGTATATTGTCTAATATATGCTTACCCATTTTTCACAACACATTTCTGTGCTGTTAATACTTTTTGGAGAGTAGATAGAAATATTCTGAATAAAGGGAAGAGAATAGAGATGCATCCCAGGATATAAATTGGAAAAGAAAAGGGATATATGCAGGGTGAAAAAAAATATGTTTTTGTTCATCCGTTCATTTCATAAGTCACAGCCATTTATCAGGTTCATTTGACATGAAAAAAAAATGTTTCCTTCATTTCATTTGGTTTGGTTTTTTTTGTTTTAAATTAAAGTCAAAGGGGGAAAATCTCATTGATATTAATGTAAAAGAAAAAATGGGCCAAGGCACAGACCTAATGCCAGGGTCCAACCTGAGGCTCGAACCCATCAATGAGGCACCATGCCTATGCCCAAGGCTGGATCTCATCACCGAGACCTAGGCCAAGCTCAAAACCTAGACCCTAGTCTGATGCCAGGACCTGGCCCAAGTTGGGTCTCATCATCAAGGCTCGGGACTGGCCTTAGGCTGAGACCCAAGGCTGGGTCCCAATAATGAGGCCCAGGCCTGAGTCTGACACTGGGGCCTCGCCAAGGCTGGGCCATGTCATTGAGGCACTGGCCTGGTCTTAGACCTAGGCCTGATGCCAGGGCCCGACTCTAGGCTGGGTCCCATTGGTAATGCCTAGGCCCAGGTCTGACACCAGAACCTGGCTGTGGCAGGGTCTCATTTCTGAGATCTGGGCCTAGGCCTATGCCCAATTCTGGAGTCCAGTTTGAGGCTGGATCATATTGTTAAGGTGAAGGCCTAGACCCACATTGACCCAGGGCCAGGTTGAGGCCAGGTCCCATTGCTGGTGCTGGGACTAAGCCAAGGGCACAGCTCAGAGTTTGGGCCCAGGACCAGGCATTCAGCAGATTATCTTTCTTCTTTCAATGCACAATGATGCCGTCCAATGAAAAAGCATGCCTCAGTGACGTCTCTAGGGCATCTTCTTCCAGGCAAGATGGTAACAAATTGGTATATTGCCATACATTTCAATGGCCTTACACAAGTAAGATGCCATGCAATTGGAAATGACCCAGCAATGTCACTGAGGCATGTCATTCCATCAGATGGCATAATTCTGCATCAACAGAATAAGAAAAAAGACCTGTAGAAGGCTAGTCCTGGGCCTTGGCCTTAGGCCTAAGTCTCAGGTCTAGACCTAGGCCTAGGCCCAGGCCATGGCCACAGAACTCATCCTTGGTCAGGGCCCAGCATCAAGCACAGGCCTGGGCATCTGAGCTCCCAGGTTATGGTCTGCAATTAGGCCTAGGTCTGAGCCTTAATGTAAGGCATGGGCTTAGGCCCAGGCCTCAACATTATCCAATCTTGAGCTGGGCCCTGGAAAAGAGGTTAGGCCTAGGCCCAGTTCCAAGCATCTGAAATGGGTTTCAGTTTTAGCCAGAATATGGGCCACCTTCATTTTTATTATCACCATGTTGGTCTACTGCTATGCATTTCAACAGCCATACACCAATATGGCATCATCCAGTCAGAAGGCACACCATGGCATGTCATGGAGACATGTTCTTCTATTAGAAGGTTTCATTTTGCATCAAAAGAATAAGAAAGAAGACCTGCATAAAGCCTGGTCCTGGCCTTGGCCTCAGGCATAGACCTAAGCGGGACTTGATCTCAGCCAGGACCTTGACACCCAGCCCAAGTTTAAGCCTAGGCCCTGGCCCCAGGGAAGATAACTAGTCTCAACCCAGTTCCAGGCCTCATCAACAGGACCCAGTCTCAGCTGGACACCAGCAGTGGGCTTTGTTGATTAGACTCAGCCTCATCCAAGCCCCAGTGTCAGACCTGGGCCTAGACCCAGTCCCAAGCCTGAGCAACAGGACCTGGCTTTTTCTGGGCCCTGGAAACCATATAAGGCTTTTTCTGGGCCCTAACATCAGACCCATGCATAAACATGGGCCTCAGAGTTGGGACCTGGCCCTGGGACAAGACCTGGTATCGGGCCTAGCCTTAAGCCCAGACTTGGGCATCAGGGACAGAACTCAACATTGCCCATGCCTCAGCAGCAGACCGGGGTTCAGGCCTGGGACTATGTCTCAGGCCTAGGCCTGGGCCTTGGCAAAAGAAAGCCTTCTATGGTCATTAAATTCACAGTGGGCAGATTTTCAAAGGCTACATGCATAACCCAAGAAAATCTGCCCCTGCGCGCACCAAGCCTATTTTGCATAGGCTCGGTGGCTCGCGCAAGCCCCAGGATGCGCGTATGTCCCGGAACTTTGAAAAAGGGGCGGGAAGGGGGTGGGTCCAGGGCATGGTAGTGGTTCAGGCGCGGTCCATGGGCGGGGCTGAATCCTCCGGCACAGCGGCCTGTGCTGGGGGATGGTGAGCCGGGGCAGGCATAACTTTTGAAATAAAGGTAGGGGGGACAATTTAGTTAGGGCTGGGGGGTGTGTTAGTTAGGGGAAGGGAGGGGAAGGTGGGGGGGTAGCCAAAAAAAGTTCCCTCTGAGGCCGCTCCGATTTCGGAGCGGCCTCGGAGGGAACGGGGCAAGCCATCGGGGCTCCCCTCGGGCTCGGCGCGCACAAGGTGCACATGTGTGCACCCCCTTGCGCACGCTGAGCCTGGATTTTATAACATGCGTGCATGTTATAAAATCAGGCATAGATTTGTTCACACCGGGTTGCACGAACAAATCTACACCCACACGTAGATTTTAAGATCTGGCTCAGAGGTGTTATAGTCCCCCAATATCAGCAATTTTTTACATAATAGGGACCCTCACATAACCATTATTATCTTGTACAGAACAATTTTTTTAAAGATCAATATCTTGTAATGCCTCAAAGACAATCTCAAACATATATATTTGTAATATCACTTAATTATTTAAATTACATCATTATAAAAATATATATTTAAACATGTCATAAACATCATATCCTATCAAATTTTCACCAAATATTCACCAATTGGACATGCCAGTGTAACCCAAATACAATATGTTAAAAACATCCCACATTCATCCATCACATTCACTGATTCCTCCATATAAAATCATCCCACATATTCCCAATAAATTTTTTCAAAACCACATCTACACTTCACTTCTTCAGATGAGTTCTCCCTCAGATCTTCATTTGTGCAGATGGATCACCCAGATTGTCCCTCAAATCTTCAATATGCAGGTAAATCACCCCTCAAATCTTCATATGTGCAGATAGAACACCCTACAAGGTCCCTTGATCCCATTTACGCTTCCTCAGGGGATAATTAACACTGCAGAAGGTCATTTTTGGGTGAAATTCGATATTCCCTCATGGTTTAAATAGTTGTGTTGATTGGGAGGCTTTTTACAGTTAGCAGAATTATTGCCTCCGGCAATATTTTGAATTATGACCTGAGATAAGAATAATCTAGTGAGGTGCCTGCAGTATGATAAGAGATGTGATTTGAACCCTGCCGTTTATTATATGTATGGATGGGGTTTTGGTGGATGTTTGAGGATATTGATGGGGTGTTTTTGATTGGTATGGGTGTTTGGTGTGATTGGTTATGAATGATTGTTTATGTTTTTGGATGTATGGCTAGGTTACGATAGGTTGGAATGCTTTGAGAACTGTGGATATGTGAGAGTCTGGTGGGTTGTGTGTTTGGATTTATGAGTCAGGTTGGATGTTGTGATATTAAGAGTGCTGTTAGTGTGTGGTGTGAGTCAAGGGGTGTTTATGAGTGATTAATGGATTTGGATATGTTTGGATGGGGTTGTGAGAGGGAGCATTGAATGTTGTATGAGTTAAGGATGATTAGAGATGGTAAATATGTGAGAATGTTAGTATTGGTTAGTGATAGTTTTGTTGAGATGATACTAAGTGTTAGGTTTTGCTCCTCCAGAGGGGAGGAGTTAGCAATCTATTGTAATCTGCTGCTGGATACTCCTGTAGTGGGAGGAGTTAGCAATCGGTTATGAGTCACCGTGCGGAGTTGCAATCTGTTAGGGACTGGCTCCCATGGAAGGAGGAGTTTAGCAATCTGATATGCTCCATAGGTGGAACTAGCAATCTTGATATGATATAGACTGCTGAGTAGGCAATCTGTACCAGCGGAGTGCTTGACAGCGCCCCCAGGAGGATATCCTGAGAGGGACCACTGGCTAGGCTTGTGTACGGAGACAGACACAGATAGTTATTTTATTAGACAGGTTAGTAGAACCACCAGAGGTAGCAGTAGTGAGCTGATATGCCCGGCAGGGCTGAAGTCCCTCAGATACTGGAACTGCAATCCCAGGGTTACTGAGCTGTAGAAAGACTATAGATAGTGAGTAGACAGGGTATGCTGTACTCATAGCCAGTAGTAGAAGACAAACTCACATAGGTTCTTAAGGAGGCTCAGTAGCTGGAAAGAGTTAGGCCCTCGAGGAGCGAGTACCTGGTTCCAGGAAAAGCTCTGAGAGAGCGGTGGTAACTCACGAATGTCTGTATCTGCGATAGCTTCCAGGCAGTAGAGAATCTTCAGAGTATTCAGGAACATGGGCCCTCGAGGAGCGAGTACCGGTTCCTATCTGCAATCTGAAATAGAGAAAAGAGAGTGAGGCCCCCGAGGAGCGGGTACCTCTAGTAAGTCCGAGGAGGCAGAGTAGCTTGGACGAATCCGTATCCGAAAACGAATCCTTGTCTTAGTCCGACCGTCCGTCCGTCCTTGCCAACTCAAATCGTAAGCGAATGTTGGAAGCGGATGATGTCAATACGGGGGGACGCCCCCGAGGTTCGTACCCTTGCTGGTACATACTTTGGAGCACACACACGCGCCCTACGTCATCAGGAACATGGCGAATCCTCAGCATCGAGCCGGTCTGGGTACGCCGGAGAGAGGCGGCATGGAGACGCCTCGGCAGCAAGCCATCCATCAGACCCGGAGGGAGTCGCCACAGAGGTAGAGAGGGTGGAGTGAGGGCGTAGAACAGCCACGAATGCAACACTAAGTTGCAAGAGGGACCATATTACTCCAATTTTAAAGAAATTACATTGGCTCCCAATTAAGTTTAGAATCCTCCACAAACTGTTAACAGTCACTCACAAGGCCATACACAACATCACTCCTCTGGATCTTACAATACCTTTGCAACTCCACGCCTCCGCCCGTCCGCTAAGACTAGCCCAGAGAGGCACTCTTCAAGTACCTATCATCAAGACCTCCTTCAGAAAAAGAGCTATGTCCGCTTCGGGTCCCAAACAATGGAATCTGCTCCCTCCTGAACTAAGGCTGGAACAATGTCCATTCACCTTCAAGAAAAGACTTTTTTGTTTGACCAAGCCTTCTCATAACCACTCCTTTCTGCCATGGTCTTAGTCCGCATCATTAGGTTACTTCTCCCTTAAGAGGTTCTCATAGTCCTCCACAATTTAAGTTCCCTGCTTTCGCCCAAGCCATGTTTACCCATGATCCTATACCTATACCTGCTTTCACCCAAGTTATGTTATCCAGGTTTTTTTCTACCTTGTTCAATGTAAGACATGACTTTGCCACTGTTGTTTTTTTGCTGGTTGTAATGTAAACCGAAGTGACAATTAATCCTGTTAATTGAACCTCGGTATATAAAAGTTATAAATAAATAAATAAGTTGGTGATGTGAATTGGAGAGTTTGAAGGATTATTTGGTATGTGTGATTTATAGTCTGGGTTTGTAGGGGCTGAGAATTGATTGGAAGTATGGTTGTACGATTTATGATTGTTTAGAAATGGATGAATGTAATAGAATGTTTTTGGGGTATTTATTTATTTATTTATTTGAAACTTTTATATACCGGCATTAGTAAGCATACATCATACCAGTTCACATTGTAACTAGTAGGCTGAAATTTATTTATTTTTATTTTTATTTATTTAATTTTATATACCGGCAACCGTTTGCACATCGTGCCGGTTTACAGATAACTTAAAACAAGGATATATATAGGCAAAGCCTTTACAAGGAACATTGTGTAACCTAGAAAATAGTAACAGATCAATAACTAAATAAATAGGGGAGGGAGGGGAGGGGGTGGTCGAGACAAAGGGGGGGGCAGGGGGGGTGAAGACGGAAACGTGAGGAGAAAATATGTACAGGGAAACAATGAACAAGTGGTATGTACATAGGTTGTGTGCAATATTTGAAAATGCGCAAGGGCAACAGTGAAAGGGGTAAGAAAATATGTACGGTGCTAATAAGAGATAAATTATTGTGTGCATGATAAGTGGGGGGTTTGTGGTTGTCTTGAGGGGATGGGTGTAGGTCCTGTGGTGGGGGTGTTAGTACTAGTACTAGATGGAGGTTGGGTTAAGGTGTTTATAGGTGGTGAAGGTGATTGGGGGTATGCTTGGAGGAAGAGCCAGGTTTTGAGTTTCTTTTTAAAGGTGGGTGTGGAGGTTTCGGTGCGAAGGTCAAGTGGCATGGAGTTCCACAGGGAAGGGCCTGCGAGGGAAAGGGCCCTATTGGTGGTGGAGATGAGTCTTGTGGATTTTATAGATGGGGGGATAAGAGTTCCACGAAGGGAGGAGCGGGTAGGTCTTGTGGAGGTACGAGGGAGGAAGGGTGGGCTTAACCAGTTGTAGTGTTCATTAGTAATACTTTTGTGGATGAGGGTAAGGGTCTTGTATAGGATGCGTGAATGGATGGGCAGCCAATGGAGATTGATGAGGGTGGGGGTAATGTGGTCTTTCTTCTTGACATTAGAGAGGATGCGTGCAGTAGCGTTTTGAAGGAGTTGGAGAGGTCTGAGGTGGGTGGCAGGGAGTCCAAGTAAGAGTGCGTTACAGTAATCGATTTTTGAAAAAATTAGTGATTGGAGTACTGTGCGGAAGTCATGGAAGTAGAGGAGGGGTTTGAGTTTTTTGAGGGTTTGGAGTTTGAAATAGCAACTGCTAACGATAGATTTGATATATGGTTTGAAGGTTAGTTGGTTGTCAAGTATAACACCCAAGTTTCTTGTGTCGGAGATAAAGTTAGGAGTCTGAAGCGTGGAGGGACAGGGTATGGGTGCATGTTTGGAGGAGATGAGGAGGAGTTCAGTTTTCTGAGGGTTGAGGGCTAAGTGCATGTCGGTGAGAAGTTGGTTAATGGAAGTGAGAATGGTGTCCCATCTATGTAGAGCAGTGAGTACAGTATCTGTGAAAGGAATGAGTATTTGCACATCATCTGCATAGATGAAGTGTGTAATACCAAGGTTAGAAAGGAGGTTTGTGAGGGGGAGCATGTAAATGTTGAATAGCGTGGAAGAGAGGGAGGATCCTTGGGGGACGCCACAGTCGAGATTAACAGGGGGGGATGTGAAATTATCAATGAGGACTGTGTAGGTGCGGTTTTGGAGGAAGGACTTTATCCAGGAGAGGGCAGTACCTGAGATTCCTATACTGGTGAGAGTGTTGATAAGGATGTTATGATTTACAGTATCGAAGGCGGCGGAAATATCTAGCATGGCAATGAGATAGGATTTACCGGCATCCATTCCTTTGATGATGGTGTCTGTGAGGGAAAGGAGTAGGGATTCGGTACTGAGGTGTTTACGAAAGCCATGTTGTGTAGGTGGGAGTATGTTGGATTGTTCTATGTGGTCAACGGGGAGGGGAAACAGGGAGGAATATACATAGAGCAGGAAGGTTGAAATTAAAGCATTTAACAAGTGTAACAGGCTATTTACAGGTTTATACATGGAGGCTTAAGCAGGTTACTTACAGGAGCCTATATACAAAAGGGTACAAGTTAGGTGAGGGCTGGTCGGGGGGGGGGGGAGGGCTGGTCGGGGGGGGGGAGGATTAGTCTGGGTAGGCTTGTTGGAAGAGCCACGTCTTAAGTTTTTTTCTGAACTTGGATATGTTCAGAATGTTTTGAGAGATACATTAGTGACGTGTAGAGGTGGGGTTGAGTATTGATCAGCGTGCTTGTTTTATAGAGATGGTATTACGTTAGTGATAGAACGTCTTCGGGGCACATTTGTTTTGATGGATACATCAGCGACGTGCAGAGGTGGGGCTGAGTATTTAGTAGCGTATTGGTTTTGTGGATACGGCATTACGTTAGTGATGTGAATAGGAGGGGTTGGGTGGTTATTTGTAACGTGAAAAGGTGGGGTGATGTGTTGGTTGGTTGATATGGGATTGTGTCGGTACGTGGATGGGTGGGGTGTAGAGTTGAACTGCGTGGTATGCTGATTTAAGGTCAGCGAAGAGGCTGTTGGTATTGCCATGAGGAATTCCGGGTCGACTCTGTGAGGCATTAAAAACTGTTTAAATAAGATCGTGGTGAGTTGTGATTCTCTATTGAAGATAAGAATTGTGATCTATGGATGATGGTGGATAGAGTTATGTGTAAATATAGGTAAAAGTGATGTGGGTTTTTATGTGTGCCTTGTGTTTTGAATAGGCACACGAGAAACAGGCAGCAGATGGCTGTGATATACGTGTTGAACTAATCGGTGGAGATGTGTGGAAAATAATTAGAGATGTCCTAACTGTGGAGAAATGTCTGAGTAAGATGGGTATTATGATTGTTAAGATGTTGATAGCATAATAATAATAAGGAGGGTAAAGGTATAATTAATTGTCATTGTAGGGTTCCCATAAAGTAGTGGTGGTGGACATGAATGGGTATTGAATAGTGTTGGATTGAGTAAGTTATAAGTGAGAGGGGTTGAGGGGACAAAATGATAATATTGTTGGTTTTAATATGTCCTAATATTTTTTTCTTGTCTATTGAAGTTGTGCAAGATGGAGAAATTAGCTCAGAGATGAGTTTGCAGTGTTAATTATCCCCTGAGGAAGCGTAAATGGGATCAAGGGACCTTGTAGGGTGATCTGTCTGAGGGGTGATTTACCTGCATATTGAAGTTTTGAGGTACAATCTGGGTGATCCATCTGCACAAATGAAGATCCAAGGGAGAACTCATCTGAAGAAGTGGAGTGTAGATGTGGTTTTGAAGAAATTTATTGGGAATATGTGGGATGATTTTATGTGGGGGAATGAGTGAATGTGATGGATGAATGTGGGATGTTTTAACATATTGTATTTGGGTTACACTGGCATGTCCAATTGGTGAATATTTGGTGAAAATTTGATAAGATAATAAAGATATGATGTTTATGACATGTTTAAATATATATTGACAGGGCAAAGGTAGCACCAGCGCCATTTTGGTTCCTGGATCCCGACACACGTGCAGGAGATCGCCCCCGGACCCACGCTGGATCCCCAGGGACTTTTGGCCAGCTTGGGGGGCCTCCGGACACGTGTCGCCCGTATGACATAGTGAGGGCAAAGGTGGCGCCGGCGCCATTTTGAAGATTGGCAATACGGCCCGCGTGCAGGAGGTCGCTCCCGGACCCCCACTGGACTTTTGGCAAGTCTTGTGGGGGTCCGGAGGCCCCCCAAGCTGGCCAAAAGTCCCTGGGGGTCCAGTAGGGGTCCGGGGGCGATCTCCTGCACGCGTGACGTCGGGAGCCAGGAACCAAAATGGTGCCAGTGCTACCTTTGCCCTGTCACATGATAAGGGCAAAGGGCCACCGGCACCATTTCTCTTAACGCAGCCGTGGCCAGAGAGAGGGAGATCGTGCCAGGACCCCCCCCCCCCCCTGGACCCCAGGTAATTTAAAACATTTTGGGGGGGTTCGGGAGGGTGGGGGATTTGTTTTAAAGGTTCGGGGTGGGTTTTAGGGTTTTTTTGGTGTGCCGGTTTCCTTGCGCCCTATTTAACGATACAATACAAATGCCCCTGACGATAAATTGGGGGCATTTGTATTGTATCGTGCACTCTAACGATTTTGGATGATTTTAAAATTATCTGACGATAATTTTAATTGTTCAAAAACGATTCACTTCCCTACAAGATATTAACCTTGACTAAAGGACCCAGACTTGGACTGAGTCCTGAGGACTTGACTAGACTAAGTCCTGGACCCACCAAAGACACCTTTTTTTTAAACACATGAATTCAAAAATACCCAAAAGTTTGCAGTATTTTTGTCTGAAGTTAATTTTCGGTTTGTTGCATTTTGCTCATTCATGCAAAATGAATGCACATCTGTACCTAAAAAGAGGATCTTGGGAATTGTTTAGTGATATAATATTTTCCCTAAACCAATTTTTTAAAGTATATTTATAATGATTAAAAGTCAACCTGTAATCTTCATATTATCACATTTCAGCACCTTAATTTACAAAGCATTAAAAATTTGCGATGACAAAACGCATTTCACATATCGATAGCATACATAAGAACATAGGAAGTGCCATGCTGGGACAGACCAAGCATCTTTTCTTTGGCACTGGCCAGTCTTCTTTTCAACCCCACTATTGCCTTAACCATGTCTTCTGGCAACAGATTCCATAGCTTGATTATGCTCTGAGAAGTAAAATTTAAGACCCGCATGCATGCGCATGTGTGAACGTGTGCCGCGCACATGTTATAAAATCCGAGGTCGGCGCGCGCAAAGGGGTGCACACTTGTGCACCTTGCACGCGCCGAGCCCTAGGGGAGTCACGATTGCTTTCCCCGTTCCCTCCAAGGCCGCTCCGAAATTGAAGCGGCCTCGGAGGGAACTTTCCTTCCTCTTCCCCTGCCTTCCCTTCCCTTCCCCTATCTAACCCGCCCCCCAACCCTACCTAAATCCCCCCTACCTTTATTTTGCACCCATCGGCCGGCTGCTAGCACACGATCCCCCAACACAGCCGCTGTGCCGGAGGCTTCGTTCCCACCCCAGGACCACCCCTGGACCGGCACCCCACCCACACCCCCTCCCCCTTCCCGCCCCTTTTTAAAAGCCCCGGGACATACGCACACCCCGGGGCTTGCGCGCGTCACCGGGCCTATGCAAAATAGGCTCGGTGCCCGTAACCCCCCTGGGCGCGTAAATCCAGCTGGATTTACGCACACAGGGCTTTTAAAATCTGCCCCAGTATTTTTTTTGTTACATGACTTACACACCATCCATAGCAGAAGTAAAGTTATGTGGTAGGGAACCCTGGCGCACTGGATTCATACCACAGACCCAACCCGCCCATGTCCCCCTCATGCTCCGCTTAGACCATGCCTAAGCCCCTCCCCTTTTCATGAGAAACATTTTTATGCACGTACTTGGATATACGCGCATACCCACACTGGTTTTAAAATCTGCACAGTGAGTCACACGCATATCTCCCAGCTTTGGTACACGTTGGGCTTTTAAAATTCAACTGTGTGTGAAAAAATAATTTATATGATTTCTTTTATATCAGTCAATTGTTAGTTTCATAGAATGTCCTCTAATCCTAGTGTTGTTTGAAATGGTACATAACCATTCCTTATTTACTTGTTCTACCTGACTCATGATTTTATAAATCTCAATCATATCCCCTCTCAGTCATCTCTTTTCCAAGCTAAAGAGTCCTAACCTGTTTAGCCTTTCTCCATAAAGAAGCTTTTCCATTCTTTGTTGCCTCTCTCTGTTCCTTTTCTATGTCTGCTTTTTCATTTTTGAGAAAGGACAACCAGAACTGCACACAACGCTCAAGATGCAGTCGCACCATAGATCTATTCAAAGGTATTATGTGTTATTCTCAATTTTGTTCTCTGTTCCTTTTCAAATAATTCTTACAGTTCTCAGAAAACCTATACAAAGAATATTCTCTGTAGATAGTTTTCCCAGCTTTAAATTATTGTGTCAGTCTTTCATCATTCTCATCCATGCCCATTTTCTGCCACAGCCCTTCTCTTAGGGAATATATGATGAGCTGTTATAATGATCATCATGATTAGTACCACATGGAATGGTGATGAAGATGATGAGCAGTAATATTTGCTATGTTAGACATACTAGACTTGAAAATCTTGACTAACTTGTTGTTAGCCTTAGAATTATCCTCCCAAAACTCAGTAACACTGGTTTTGATTATTAAGATTTATAAATTATCTTCTGTATACACTGACTTGGATCATAGCCATTCTACTTTACATTCAAAGAACTCTATCGAGTAAATTTGGTGTCTCATTATGGGAAAAAAATATCTTCCTAAAGGCCCAAATACTCTACCATATGGTATTGTCAGGGAATATGGATACTCAACAAAAAAGAGTTGAATTTTTTATCAATTTAAGTTCAGGTCATCAATATTTCTATATATATTCCAGTAATATATGCATGGAATGTGCATGTGACCTGTATGTTGCACATTTTAAAGTATATCGTATGCATGATGAATACATGTGGCTCACGTATTCTTTTACATGAGCATTTATTGACAAACCACACTTTGAAACATTTAACAGATAAGGGAGGAGATTTATCAAGCTGGGATATTTTATTACGGGAGGAGTGAAATATTGCAGGGGTGGTCCCACTATATTTTGCCCATCCCCACAGAATATCACTGGGGGGCCTAGGGCTGGGGGGGTTATATTTTGGAGGAGGACTGCTGCCACCACTACCACATGCATATTTGCACTTATTTTTTATTTTGGGGGGAGTCGAGGCTGCCTCGTCCAGCGGTCCCAGCTTGAAACAAGGGTCAGCACTGACCCTCACTCAACCTCCTCTTTTGGGCGTGGTTTATTTGGGGGGTTGACAGTGGCCCTTTAAGACGATGGTGGTCCTGTGAGGTTGGGGGGGGGCTGCCATTGCGTTAAAGGACCTCTCACCGCTTTCTTTTGTATCATGGTATTTGGTCATGAAACAAAAGAAAGCACCTTAGAGCAATGATACTTTTTCAGGGGAGGGGCCCCACTATCACAGCGACAACCACCCACAATACTGCAAGCCTCTCCTGTGAGAAAACATTGTGGCTTGATGAATCTAGATGTCAGTGAGAAAAAAGAATGCTACAATGGCTGCAAAAATGCACAATGGCAGCTTGGTTCACACGTAACCACCATTGTTTTAAAGGGCCAAGTAGCCTGAAACTCACCCCTCTAAAGTGTCAAACCCTCCCCCCCCCCCCCATGTGTATATAAAGGGTCTATTTTGGAAAAGGGGGAAGGGAAATGGACAGGGGAGGGTCACACTAGACCACAAGGCCTTATTTTTTTGGAAGAATGTTCGGGGAGAGGATGAGTTGGGGAGGCAAGGGGGTTTCCTGCTATCAAGCTGGGTCTTTGCTTAGCTTACGGTGGGGGGGGGTATGAAAAGGGAAGGGGTGGAAAGTGGGTTTGGGGGTCACCACATGGGTTTTATTTTGTTTTTTTAAACTTCAGGAGTTGACACAATCTCTAGAGGCTGTGGGGGATGGGCAGGGGTCTCATTGGACTCCTTGTGGGGATTCTCCATTTCTAGGATGTGTTAATTTTGGGCCCCTGGCCCTTTAAAACTCATCATGGAGTCATCAGGATACACATTAGGGTCCTAATGGTTATGGGAAAAAATAACTATACTTCCCTCAAATGCAATAAAATAATGAGCTCAATTTTTTCTAAGTCAGATGTGCTATTTTATTTCCATTAAATTGACTAATAATTAGCTGCTTTGCATGCATTAATTTTATGAGTGCAAAAGCATGCAAAGCTGGTAATTTTCATAGGAGGTGGAATTTTATTTTAAACAGCATGATATGGCACTATCGCATGATAATCGCCTTATCACAGCTTAGTAAGTCCAGCCAGAATTGACTTTGCTACATCCATTTTCTAAAGATAACAAATTGGAGTTTAAATATCAATCAAACAATTGACGAATCCAAAATAGAAAGTACAATAAAACATATTTGTTTACATAAAACAACATACAAACTTCATACCAAAATGTTTCAGTCTAAATAACGACCATTCTTTGTGTGGTCTAGTGAGTTTATACAAGTTGATGTTTTGTACAAAATAAAGAATTTTCTAAATAATTATTTGATATGTCACTATAATATACTGATTCTTTAGCGATGTGATATATGTAAAATTGCCACATTATTCTGTCTGTAGTTAACTGTTTATCCTTGGGCATAGGCAGTGTAGAATCTATCTGCTATTTGGGATCCTACCAGGTACTTGTGCCCTGGATTGACCACTTGGAAATAGGATATTGGGCTTGATGGACCCTTAGTCTGACCCTGTGTGGCATTTTTTATGTTCTTATATTCACACATTCAGAATAACTATTATGTTAAATGAATTCCAGTGCTACTATGCAGTAATAGTTCTTCTGAACAAATGATCTTTTTAGAGACATTGTGTATCTTTTAAAGAGAGTAGTTACTGTACAATGTTGTTACTTTATTTGCATTTCAGCCTCATCAGGGGCAATAATATTATTTTCACAAGTTCTGAGATGCAGCATTATGATGTCACTTGTTTTGAAGGGTATTTTGGTGTTTTGGTGTTTTTTTCTCAATAAGTATTTGTAATGTGTGTTTTAACCCTAAGGATGGTTTTTTCAATGAAATTTGTTGATTTGAGGTTTGGGCACTGCTTTATATATACAAATATATCTTCCTTTGCCTCACATTTTGGCTTTTACAATTGATTGTTATATATTGGGAGGTTTTTGACCCTTTGCAAGATTTCTCTGTTCTATTTTTTTTATTTTTTCTTTAGTTTTATATTAGTTTTATATTCACATTTAGATCTTTTTTCATTACTACAGTCCCTGTACCTTGACATGTTGACTCAAAATCATATGACTTGAAATCTTTCTGTTAACTAGGGATTCTTTTCAGGTTAATTGTAATTAATGAATAAGCCATTTGCCCTCCCTCCCCTACCATAGCACAACACATGAATATCATGACTATCATGTCATCCAGATCCTTTTTTTCTGTATTGAGAAAAATTGTTCCACCTATGTGAGTCAGATGAGTCAAGAACAAAATCAAATTTGCTTCCAGCTAAAATGCAAATTTAAAAATTGCCAATTATAAAAGCCTATCATAAAAAACTGGAGTCAACAGAATCAAATGTGAGAAAAGAAACATATTTTAATGAATCGTTTTTAAAGTGATTGTATCCCTTTCCCACAGATATCCATGAAGAACATTTCACATTCTTCATTCCATGCACCTGAGTGCTTATCCTTCCCACATTCCAGATGTTGGTGATGTCATAAACTGGCACTCACTTCAGAGAAGGCTGGGGTAATACAATGAAGGGAGAAAACTGGCTGTACTTCAAACCATACCTAGATTTTCTACAAGTTGTAATGCTTGTTATTAGACAATGTCAATAATCCAAACGTCTTGTAGTATGTGAGTTTTTAAGACTCAGTGTGGATTCCCCTGAGGGAGCAGATAGAATAAGAAGTGATCTAAGGAAGTTCAAGAAGTGGTGGAGTGCTTGGCAACTAAGCTTCAATACAAAAAAGAACAGCATCACAAATTTGGATGTGGAAATCCTAGGGGGAGCTCAGTGCTGACTTCATTAGATTGAAGATACTGGGCTATTAAGGGGTTCATTAAATAAAGGTCTTTTGATATTAATGAGAGAGGGTGCGGATATTTTAATTACCATATTCCCTTGATTTGTTGTGGGTGTTTTTTTATTATTAAATTGTGTGGTTTGTTTTGTAAGTTATGGCTTTGTTTAATGTGTAATTACATTTACATCATGTTGTAAAGACTGTAAAGATTAATGCAATTAATCTTTGGCTGCACTGATAGGGTGTGCAATCAAGTCAAACAAAATGAAAAAATAATAAAAGGGAACAGTCTGGTGATGGAGGGAGAGATACAGATCTCTACCAAGCAGGAGAGAGAGGGACCTCAGAGTAGAGATGTGCATCATTTTTTGTGTTCGTGTCATTCTTCGTTTTTCGGCCACCATGGAAAATGTCGTTTTTTTTCGGTTCGGGTCTTTTTTTTTCGCGAAAAATCGATTTTTAGTTAGTGCGCGCTAACTCCCAGTTAGTGCGCGCTAACTCCCCGTTAGTGCGCGCTAACTCCTGTTAGTGCGCACTAACAAAAACCATTAGATTTTGTTATTTTTTGTTACTTTTTGTTAGTTTTTGTCAGTGCGCACTAACGGGAGTTAGCGCGCACTAACGGGGGGTTAGCGCGCACTGACTCCCGTTAGTGCGCACTAATCGGAAAAACAAATTTTTGCGAAAAAATTGGAAAATCCAGATTTTTTTCGGGCTCCCTGAAACATGCCGAATTGGACAATTTCGTTGCAATTTTCCAATTCGGCAAAAACGAATGCACATCTCTACCTCAGGGTACTCATAATTGCTGTTCTCAGGGTAGCAAAACAGTGAAACGAGGTTCCTGAATCAGAAGAGTGCTAGCGTGCATAGGGAGATGCATAACCAGAAGGAAAAAAGAGGTGATAATGCCTTTGTATAGGTCAATGGTGAGATCTCATCTGAAGTACTGTGTCCTGCTCTGGAAGCCATACCATCAAAATGATGTAGATAGAATAGAAGTGGTCTAGAGAAGGACTGCTAGAGTGGTGCAGAGCCTGTACCAACAGCCCTATGAGATAAGACTTAGAATATTCGTATAACTCGAAAGTTCCTAATAATGCAAAAGAGAGAAATGTTTTCAGTAGAAAGAAATTCCTAGAACAAGAGATTATGATATGAGACTCAAAGGGGGTAGATTCAAGGGTATTATTAACAAATAATTTTTTCACAGAAAGAATGCTGGATGGCATGCATGGAACAACCTCTCAGTGGAGGGATATACAATAAGCATGAAGGATTCTCAATTGCAAAGATGGATAATCCAGAGATCAACTGTGTCCTAAAGCTTTTCCAGGACCATGATCATCATTTTTTCCCCTCCAACCAGCAAGAGCATATCTTCTTCACAAACCCCCATTTTCCATACCACTACCTACTTCGGTATCTAATCTCTTGCTGCAGGACACTTGAGACTTTCTCACTTATACGTTATAATTTTTATGCTCAATAAGACCTGTCAACTTAATTGTTTAAGTCTTTTTCTTTCCTTTATCTTTTGGTCATCAATGTTACAACGTTATTGTTAAATTTTGAACTTATGTACTCTGTTCCAAGTTTCATAACCTTGTTCTATGTAATGCCTTTTGGCAATTTTCATGTTCTGTTTCAATGTAAACCGATGTGATCTTTATTTCATATAGGAACACCGGTATATAAAAATCTAAAAATAAATAAATAAATAAAGCAAATTTGGCAGATTAGATAGACTTTGAAGTCCATATCTGCCATCATATCCTATGAGGTCCATATTCAGTAGGCCGATTAGTGGACAAGTTATACGGCTAAAGTTAGCTGGAAAACTTGTCCCATATATTCAGCGGGAGAAACATACCACGGAATATGCCAGTCTAAATTTATCCGGCTACCTATAGTTTGAATATAGCCAGGTAGGTTTCTTAGTTATGCGGTCTTGTGTGACTGGATAAGGTGCGAATTAACCAGATATCTTCAAAACTTGAATATAAGCTTTCGCTACCAGCGCTGCCTCTGTCAGAGCAGAGCTGCAGGTAGCAGGAGTTGGACAGAGAGTCCTTTACTCCCAGCTTGTTTAAAAAAGGTCAGCAGGAATGGGGGAGGGGCAGGGGGAATGGGGTATAGGAGTGACAGTTCTTCTTTGTGGGTGGGTAGCTTGGAGGGAGGGAAGCAGGCTGATCTATTTTTTACAGTAAAATCAGGACGGAGCCCAGTGCACAGTACTGGGCAATTCACTATGGGCCAGATTTTCAAAGGGGTACGTGCGTAAGATACATGCGTACCCCCCGAAAACCTGGCCCAAACACCCCCTGTGCGCGCCGAGCCTATGTTGCATAGGCTTCCGGCGCGCGCAAAGCCCCAGGATGCGCGAAAGTCCCGGGGCTTTCCTGGGGGGGGCGTTTTGGGGGGGGTGCGTGTCGCGATCTGCGCGTCATCGGGGGCGTGTCGAGGGGGCATGATGTGTTCAGCACGTCATCTGTGGGCGGCGCCGTGGGCGTGGTTTCGGCCCAGGGGCATTCCGGGGGCATGGCCGCGGCCTCCGGACCAGCCCCCGGACCGGAACATGGAGCGCGGCAGCCGGCCCTGGTGCGCACAATGTTACGCCAGCTTTGAGCAGGCGTAACTTTCGTGCTAGAGGTGGGGGGGGGGGGTTAGGGAGGGGAAGGGAGGGGAAGGTGGGGGGGGAGGGTGAAGGAAAGTTCCCTCCGAGGCTGCTCTGATTTCGGAGCGGCCTCGGAGGGAACGGAGGCAGGCCGCGCGGCTCGGCGCGTGCAGGCTGCCGATTTTGGGCAGCCTTGCGTGGCCGACCCCGGATTTGAATGGATATGTGCATATCTATTGAAATCCCACGTACTCTTGTTCGTGCCTGGTGCGCGAACAAAAGTACGCGTGTGCGCAGATTTATAAAATCTGCCCCTATTGTTTCAAAAGGTTTAGGGGTTGATGGGGGAGATACATGAGCTGATTTCCATTATGCTTTGGGGACGAGAGGGAGGAAGAGATTTGCGTATAATGGAGACCCAGTACATGCTAATCTACCTTATACATATTCAGTATAGATATAGGGGCGGATTTTCAGAGCCCTGCTCACGTAAATCCACCCAAAACCGGGCGGATTTACGCGAGCAGGGCCCTGCGCGCCGGGAAGCCTATTTTACATAGGCCTCCCGGCGCGCGCAGAGCCCCGGGACTCGCGTAAGTCCCGGGGTTCTCCGAGGGGGGCGTGTCGGGGGCGTGTCGGGGGGCGGGCCCGGTCGTCGCGGCGTTTCGGGGGCGTGTCGGCAGCGTGTTGGGAGCGGGTACGGGGGCATGGCTACGGCCCGGGGCGGTCCGGGGGCGTGGCCGCTCCCTCCGTACGCGCCCCCAGGTCGCGGCCCGGCACGCAGGAGGCCCGCTGGCGCGCGGGGATTTACGCCTCCCTCCGGGAGGCGTAAATCCCCCGACAAAGGTAAGGGGGGGGTTTAGACAGGGCCGGGCGGGTGGGTTAGTTAGGGGAAGGGAGGGGAAGGTGAGGGGAGGGCAAAGGAAAGTTCCCTCCGAGGCCGCTCCGATTTTGGAGCGGCCTTGGAGGGAACGGGGGTAGGCTGCGCGGCTCGGCGCGCGCCGGCTATACAAAATCCATAGCCTTGCGCGCGCTGATCCAGGTTTTTAGTAGATACGCGCGGAGCCGCGCGTATCTACTAAAATCCAGCGTACTTTTGTTTGCGCCTGGAGCGCAAACAAAAGTAGGCTATTCGCGCGCCTTTTAAAATCCGCCCCATACTGAATACCTGACAGGTTAGGTGAGCCTCTAGGAGAGGGCTGGGAAACACTGTATTAGTTGGTGCAATAGGAACTGACTTGTGTAGTCATTATGAATCAATTATGTTTCCCATGCAACAGTAAGCCAAGGCTGCAATCTGGTCCTATACCAGTTCCAGGTAAGAGTACCAGGGTCTGAGGCAAGCAGAGCTACATAAAAGGTATATAAGTATTTTTGGTGAATGGGTAAGTAGCAGGTAAGCAAATTAACCTACACAAAGTTATACCTGCTCTTTGCAGGACATAGCTTGTACAATTCCACTTATGTGCATACTTTTGAAAATAAAATAGTACATGTGTAAATCTCAACTTCTCCCCTGAGAACGTCTCTCCTCAGTGCATGTAAAAGTATGTACAAAATTCAGTTACGCGTGCACTGAGCCCCAGACATTTTTATAAACGCCATTTATGCGCATAAAACCAACTTTGAAAATTCAGCCCAATTAGATTTCCTTTAATGGCTCTTCCTTCTGCCCGTTCCTAATATATTTTTCAAGCCATGGTGATATTTTTATGGGGAAACACTTTAGCACTAGCTCTTTTTATAGAAGTTGCTATAGGCAAAATCTGATTATTTCTAGCTATTTGCCCTCCAGAAAACAATAAAAATTGGGGTAGATTTTAAAAGAAGAGCATGCGGCCTACATATGCGCGTGCTACCCGGCGTGTGCACGTATACGCCTGATTGTATAACACTCACATGTTATAAAATCCAGGATCAGCGTGCGCAAGGGGGTGCACAATTGTGCACCTTGCATGCGCCGAGCCGCGCTGGCTTCCTCCGTTCCCTTCCCCCTAGCCTGACCTTCCCACCCCTTCCCCTAACCTTCCCCCCCCCCCCAGCCCTACTCTAATCCCCACCCCTGATCTTTATTTTACCTTTTGCGCCTGCCGGCCGATTGCAGCACACAATCTCGGACACAGTGGCAAATGGCCACTGTGCCAGGAGCCGCCGTCCCCGCCCCTGCCCTGCCCCCAGACCGCCCACCCCTTTTTTCAAGGCCCGGGTCTTACATGCATCCCGGGGCTTTACGTGCGTCACCAGGCCTTTTGAAAATAGGCCCGGCGCGCACAACCCCCCTACGTGTGTCGATCCTCCTGGATTTATGCACGTAGGTTTTTGAAAATCTGCCCCATTATGTTTAATCAAATCCTAAATGCACAATCTGGACTAATGGAATTCAGTCCCCAAAGAGTTTACATTGGTTATTTGATTTTTAGAAAACTATGTAAAACCTGATTTTTTCAGCTCTGTTTTCAAATTATACTGAATTTTAAGAATTTAATTAGTCACTTATGAGATTTATTTTATTGTATTTATTTGAGGAGTTTTTTTATACCGTGTTTGGAAAATACGGTCACATCGGTTTACAATTACATTACATATAAAAACAATGCATAAGATAATAAAATAATAAAAATTCAGTACAACTAAAAATTCCAATTAAACTCAATAGTTTAACATAAACTCTATACTTAATACAATGTTAAAAATTAAACAATGAAAAATATAATTAAACGATAATTATCAAAACCAAAAATAAAAACATTGTTGTATTTGTTTGTAAATGCATGTTGAATGCATGTTGAAGTGTTTAAAAAAGTTTGATTAGCCTTTGCTGTCATTAAAAGTTTGGATAAAAAGCCAGGTTTTGAACATTTTCCTGAAATCATTGAGTTTAGTTTCAAGCCTTAGATGTATAATGAAATGACCCTGTAATTACAGATAATATTTTTCTTTTGATTAAACTTATTTGCAATTGTTAAATATGAGATTTTAATTACTGGGATATCTTATTTTTGTTTTACTCCTATCTTTATAACTTTGATTTCTAGTACATGATTCTAACAGTAAGATGGGTTTTATTAGATATTATTGATTTAAATACCTAGATATACTGTAATCATATTAGATTTTAATTATTTTAATTGACTTTAGCTGTATTATGTACAAATGGGATTTTTTTTATCATGTTCATATTTGTTTTTATGTTGTATTTGTGTTATGTGTTATGTATGCTGCTCTGAACCGCTTTGGATAGGCTGTCAAAAAATCTAGCATCTGAATAAATAAGTAAGTATGCAAATATATAAATAAATGGAAGAATGTGTGATGTCACAATATTTAGCATTAGGAAGATCTGTTAAGATTAAGTATTTTTTAAACTTGTGAAAATTAGCAAAATAATGAAAATGGTTAATCTGTATTTTCTTATCCCAGTTTCTTCTTTTGTACAGTTCCAGTTACAGAGGTCAGACCTCGGATTCACCTCACCTCACGTGCCAAACACAGAAAAATCAAAGGGAGAAACTTTGGGTGTCATAAAGTCATCATGATACATCCCTTGTATCTTGCAAATACTGACACCCATGCTTGGAGCATTCTGAATCACCTTTTGTCTATGTGGTGGAAAGTTTCTGCATTTTTTAGCCTTTTATCATGAGAAAGCTGTTGTAATAATAACAATTAAAGGCATTATTATCTAAAGCTCATGAGCTTTAGAGAGATTGTGAAGGTCAGAAGAGTTCACTAAGGGCTGGATTTACTAATACCGCCGGGCTCTTTGAATCCCGCAGTAACGGGGGGCGGGGGGGGCGAAGCGGGGGATGGTCCTGCGCTAGCCGGCAGCGATCGCACCTCCGCGGAGTGATGGCTGCCAGCGTCGCACCGAATAACTACACCATAAAAGGTATAGTTATTTGGCACGAAACTGGCATTGAAAACGCAGCATACCTTTCGCTGTTGGCGAAGTCTTCACGGCGTCAGCCCCGGTGCCGCCCCGACTCCTCCTCTTCCGGGGCTGACGCCGCCCCGACTCCGCCCCGATCTTGGTATCGCACACGATAAGGGACTTTTCGCGTGCGAAACATCCCTTATTGCATGCGATCCGCTTGGAAAATGACCCCCTAACTTTGATAAAATATGGGTCCTATACTAAGCAGTAATAGTGGGTTAGCTCACAATGAACACTGATTTTGGTTTTACCATGCAATACAAATGAGTTATTACACGCTATCTGGGAATATTGCATACTATTTTGAAAGAGAGTACAGAATTTCAAGCAAAATATTCAGGCACACTGTGTACCAATTCATGAACAATGTATCTATATCCCACTATTTGAAAAATTTCCCACAGGGCAAGAGTACATGTAAAGCAGATCATTAATATTCATCTGGGTTATTGTGGTTCATTCAAAAACTTCTCAAGCCACAATTAGCCTGAGAAAGCAACTGGTAATGCTCCCAGCCCCCTTCTAGGGCCACCATCTTATAGGAGCCATAAATTGCTACTGAATACCTACTGTACCTGAATGTAAGCCATTTTGAAGTGCCTGGCCTGTCACTAAAGGAAGAATGTAAAAAAATCTAAAAAAAAAATAATGTAATCTCCAAAAAAAAATTTCTAGTGGCGCTTGAGGCAAAGTGAAAGATCCCTCTGCCCACAGCCCGGAGAGAAAACACTGTACTCTGGAGATTAACTCTTCCTCCTAATCAATATATTAAAAAAAAGACTCCCCAGATTGTTCCCCTCCCACCCTACCCTTCAGCTCCCACCCAGCTTACCTGAAGAAGGAGGCAGAAGCAATCCCCGGATGCTCCTGCTCACTGGCACAACAATGCAGAATGATAGCAGCTGACTCACGGGTCCCCTAGGAGCACAGAGAGGCCTTTCATTTTGCCTTAGGTGCCACCAGGGATTTCTCTGCAGTGGCCCAATGGGGCTACCATTGCACATTGTCACTCCCTTAAACACAAGTAGTTTTCTGGCTGCAGCATTATGAGGTACTAACCTAGGCTGCAGTACTCAGTTACTGAAGTTCAATAAATCCAGAGGGAATTTTCTTGCAGTAAAACAGCAGGGCAAAATGCTATTTCAGCATGGAAATATTTTCAAAACACCAAATATGAAGAATGGAACTGTCTCCATCTATATACAACGGTGCTTTTCTGTTTTCTTTACCCTGGGCCAAACCATCCAAAATATGTTTGGCTTCAAGATGGCAAAAAACAGAAGGTTTTGCCAGATAATAGATGTCCTAAAAGGTGTTGTTATGGAAGAAAAATGATTATTTGGTAAAGAACTTGAAGGAAGAGTCTAACAATGTAGGAGTTGGGATCACCACAGCCACTTCATTAACACCTTCAGCTCTCTTCACAGTCCTGCCTCCTGGGACTGGTTCATCCAAATATTGACAAACCCATTGAGAATGCTTTTCAAAGTTTTCTTGGGATATACCCATGTAACCCTGGGCCTTATGTATCTATATCCCACTGTTTGAAAAATATCCCACATAGCAGGGCAAGAGTTCATGCATATTTCACTATGAGTATGTGTACTTTTACCCCCATTAAAAAGAGACATTTTTGGCAGCATGGTGAGGTCATGAGGACTGAAGAAATGTATATTAA